>NW_005054414.1:1500689-1546889 GCF_000277835.1 Geospiza fortis | reverse complement strand
GACTCTTCCGGTCATGCATCAACTTCTAATGAGAAGTCTATTTCTACTTCATCTTTTGATGGCACAGGGTTTTATGTCAGTAACATGAGGAAATACAAGTTCGTGGCCTCCCTGAGGTCACCTGTGTTGGGAAGTGGTTCTGGATTGGAAGTATCTTGAGTTCTCAAAGCTTCACCCACCCACACACAAAACACTTTGCCCTGCTGTGTCCTGAGCACTGTGGGCTCTGTGCAGCTCACAGACATTGTCTGCTTCTCTACAAGGGAATTCTGGAGGCAAAATGGCCATCAGAAAGAGGGATTGGTCCAGCCTGTTTTGGGAAGAACAAAAGGTGCTTAAGGCAGCAACTGGAATAGTGCGGCCTAAACAAAACTATCCCTTGGCTTTCTAGGTTTGTAATATCCCTCTGGGCAATTGGGGTCAGCTGTGTCCTCTCTCAACTCCTTGTGCACCCCCAGCCCCCTCAGTGGTTGGGTGGGATGACAAACAGAGGTTTAATCTCTGCTCAGCAAGAACTAAAACATCCCTGTGGTCTCTACACTGTTCCAGCACAAGTCCAAAATGTAGTCCATACCAGTTGCTATGAAGGAAATTAACTCTATCCCAACTAAAACCAGCCCAGAGCCCCAGAATTTAATGATGTGAAGGTGCTTGAATGTAGGCTCAGGGGAAGGGAACAAAGCTGGTGGAAGTGTTGGAAGAAATGTTCTGTGAGGAGCAGCTGAGGATTCCAGTTTGGTTTGTCCAGTTTGGAGAAAAGGAGGCTGAGGGGTGATCTCTTTTCTCTCTGGAGTCTCAGCACAGGAAGGACATGAACTGTTGGAGAGAGTCCAGATGAGGCCAACAAAGTGTTGAGAAGCTGGAGAACCTCTGCCATGAGGAGAGTCTGAGAGAATGAGATTGTTCACCCTGGAGAAGAGAAGGCTTTGGGGTGACCTCATTGTGCCCTTCCAGCGCCTGAAGGGAGCCCACAGGAAAGATGGAGAGAGACTCTTGACAAGGGCCTGGAGTGACAGGACAAGGGCAATGGGTTCACACTGACAGAGACTGGGTTTAAATTGGGTGTTAGAAAGAAATTCTTCTCTGTGAGGGTGGTGAGGCCCTGGCACAGGGTGCCCAGAGAAGCTGTGGGTGCTGCATCCCTGGGAGTATCCAAGGCCAGGCTGGATGGGGCTCTGAGCAAGCTGGGATAGTGAAAGACGTCCCTGCCCATGACAGGGAAGGTGAAATGAGATGATCTTAAGGTCCCTTCCAACTCAAATCATTCTATGATTCTATGATTACTGTATTCCTGCCTTTATAGAAACATAACACATTGCTTTTCTTGTTTAAAACAAACTATAGGGAAAAATTGAGTGGTTTTTAATAAAATAAATACTAATTCTAATTGAACCTATTTCTTCCACAGAAAGACAATTTTCTATTATGGACATATTCTCTCAGGGCCATCAGATCTGAAACACTCTCTGGTTCCAGTGGTCATGGCAGAGGCTTCTTCAAAAGGCCAGGTATGTGTTCTGGTATTCTGTGCCTCATGTCCCATAATCACAGGCCCAGAGAAGCCAAGCAAACATCAAATGTGTGAGAGAAAGAAGAGGAAGTGAAGTGGTTTCTGTGGTGGTTGCTGACTCAGAAGTTTGTACTGCAGTTAAATGAAGGTTTGTAGTGGCCCTCAGACCTGACAGGGAGATGTGTCCAGAAAATCTGTGGCAGGCTGAAATACCGAGGCCTAAACAACAGGCCCTGACTGAGGCCTGAACAACAGGACCTGAGCCAAAGTTGCCTCTAGATGAACCTTCCAACCAAACGTTATATACATTCAATTATTAATGAACTATTGTTATATGTGTTTGTTTATGGGCAAAACATGTATTTACCTTTCCATATCCAGAAACTGGATAAGGCCACATCTGGCCTAGTTAGGGGAGTACGCAATCAAAGACAATTCCCTTGGTTCCCCCTTGAGCCCTTGTCAAGCCTTTGGGGGGAATCCAATGGGGGAATGAAACTAGAAATTATAAATGTCAGCTTGTTTGTTTAAGAGTATAAAAAATGGCCTACTGTCACAACAAAGTTGGGAAGCCATTCCACATCCCCACAAAGGTGGAATGGATTGAAGAGAATCTTAAAGATCATCTTGTTCCAAACTCCTGCCATGGGCAGGGGCACCTTCCACTTTCCCAGGCTGATCCAAGCCCCGTCCAACCTGGCCTTGGGCACTTCCAGGCATGGGACAGCCACAGCTTCTCAGGGCAACCCAAAGTATTCTGTGATTTTTCAGCTCCACCAAGTCTCAATTCCTTTTTTCATTCGGAATTTTCCTTTCTATTAGGGAATTGCATTGCTATTTTGACAGTTGTAACATGGACTGAGTGTAGGAAACATCCATTGAGTTAAATCAACTTTTTTGGTTTTTGTTGCTGGTTTTCTGGAGTGAGAAGCACATGATAGCATCAATCCCACAAATTTTGCCATAAAAATAGTGCTCCTCTTTCCTGTGGAATATTGCCTACGCTCATCAGCAGGTTCTGCTGCATCTTGAGGGAGTGCTGACTGTGTGGGCTGGTGCTGTTTGAAGACGGAAGGTGCAATACCCCACTGAGTTGATGCTTTTGAACTCCATTTGACAAGGATGGTGCAAATACCATGGGGGAGAAGTTAAAACAGGGATCCAGCTCCCCTTGTAAATCCTTTTATGTGATACTGAGATGCTGCATAACTTAATACTGGAGATAGAACACAGGGTAGTTTGTATTGTATTTCTGAGCACTTAGCCACACTTTTCAGCACTTAAATGTATACCCATTTTTTCTCTGTGGTACTGTGTATTTCCCACAAAACTATGATGGGTAAATATCTTCAGTAATTTAAAGATATTTTCATGTGGGTCTATATGGGTGGGACAATGGCCCTGCATGTCTGTGTTAATAATTCTGCTGCAATTCCTTAGCACCTAATGAATTTGGCTTCCTAAACACTAGCTAAGGGCATGGGTAATATCTGACAGCATTTTCCTAACAGAGAAGCCCTCACACTCCCACTTCACTCTTACTCTTGCCAGCTCTATTTCCATTTTTCCAAGATGAGTCATGTCCATCTTTTGGCCTCTGCAATCCTAAACTCACAGTGCCCATGACCAAGAAAGACAGAAGAAAGAGAGATTTTTAACATACTAGGCTCTTGTCCAATACTTACATTGTGCAGCCTCAGGTCAGAAGTGAAGAATCTTCTGGGGTCAGTTGAGTCCTATGTGTCTCTGTACCTCATCAAGAAAACAGATCTGGTAAAGATTTCATTACAAGATCCAAATTCAAAGATTAGTTGTCTGCAAGACAGCTATTCTGAAATAGATAAAATATTTAAAATGAAATATACATTATGAACGAAGAATGCAGTAAACACTTGGAAAAACAACCCTCCTTTGTGAAAGCAAGCCTTCTGGGCTGGTTTTTCACCCCTTGGCAATTCCAGATAATGACTTTTATTTCATTGTAGTAAAAAGGAAAATTAAAACAAAAACCAAGAATGTGAGAGAGAGAGGCTTATAAGGAAGATTTGAAATAGAAAACCTCACTAAAATTCCACTTACAGTACCTAGGAGGTCTTTCCCTGAAACTATCTGTTCCTTGGGTTCAGTGGATGTGCTTGACAGCTAAGCAAATGTGATTTTTTTCTGGATTTAATGTGCTTCCTTACTGTATCCAGCCCTATAATAATTGGGAGATATTTTCTGATATGTAACAGATTTGAAAAAACCTGTAACTTTTTTGGGACCAAAATTATTTTCTAATATAAACAAAGAGTTTCTGCTACCAAGGAGGAAAAAAAATCATTGTTAACATTAAATATATTTTCTGAAAATAATGGAATGTTTAATACTTTTGCAATCAAACATTTCAATTTTTCATTTCAGGATGTTCTTTTAGGAGAAATTAAATGCTTTGGGTTTACCCCAAATCACTTTTTAAAAATCATTATTAAACAAATAAGAAGAAGTGTTTCTTCCATTTTTTCCTGCAGTAATTCACAGCCAAAAGGTCCCTGTCTGGGTCACAACCCAAGAAAGATTTAAAAAGTGGTTTTAATAAGAATCATTTTGCAACCGACTCATGACCATAAGGAAGGCTAGCTACCTCACTCCCTCCAAAGTTTACCCATTTTTAGACAAACATTGTGACATATTTTGTGCAACATATATTTTACTGTTGTGTGAAAGAGGAACTGAAAACAGCTGAACAAAGTAAAACCACTGAAACTGGTATAAACTCTTTCTCTCTGTATCTGGATAAAATTAAGCTGTTTCTCTTTTATATTTAAAGCAAAACAAAACAGCCTGGTTTTTCTTTAGCAGCCTTGGTGGTATTTTTCCCCCTCTAAACTCCAGCTGCTTTAACATCAGACATCTATACTTAGTGGTTGCCTGACAGTGGAAAAAACAAGAATTCCCAAGGATGTCCTATCCTGTACCTGACATATCTCAGTGTGCCAGGGCCTCACCACCCTCACAGGGAATGATTTCTTCCTCATATCCATCTAAACCTCCTCTCTGTCAATGTGAAGCCATTGCCCCCTGTCCTGCCACTCCAGGCCCTTGTCAAGAGTCTCTCTCCATCTTTCCTGTGGGCTCTCTTCAGGCACTGGAAGGCCACAATGAGGTTACCCCAAAGCCTTCTGCGTCTTCCAGGCTGAACAATTCCCAATTCCCTTTCCAGGCTGAAGATTCCCAGTCCTCTTAGCCTTTCAATATACCTTTTTTTCCAACATACTTGGAGCGTGACCCTTGGCAAAGGGGGGTGAAGAGGAAATCTGTTCAACTTACAGAGAAGCAGATGCTGCCATTTTAGAAGGCACCTCCTCTCACAATGTCAGATGCAGGCAGCTCTCCATGAGGGCTGAATCCACATGCCATCCACCCAGTGTGGATGTGCAGCTCAACCCCATCAGCTCCTGTTCCTTGTGCTCCCAGCAGAGGTAGAACATGCTGGAAGGATCCAGGAAGGTGGGGAAAAGCATCAGAGGAGATGCAAGCTGGCCAGAACAAAAGCATGGGAGGAACAAGAGGAAGAGCATTCTCTTGATTCCTGGGAAGAACATCAACATCATCTCTCAGTCTCCAAGTCTTGCTGATACCTTGGGCAGTTAGGAGAAGCCCAGTTTATATGCAAGTGCCAGCTGGGCCTGTTGCCAGGAAGGAGGGCTGGAACCCAACTGTTCTATATTCAATTTAAAATGTAGGAAAGATCAACACTTTTACATAACATGCCCTGGCAGCCTGCCTGAGTGAAACTGTACTAAGCCATCTCATATACATCCTTTAACATTTTTAACAGCTGTTCTGTCCTACAGACCCAAAACAAGGCAGCCAAGTGTTTACCTCCTACCCAGTACTCCTCAGGGTGGGTGAATGTTGGCTCTCCTCACCAAGGAAAAGGGGCTCTTCTGATGGACTTGTCTTGCCACTGCAGATTCTAAAATGAACCCCGACTGTGCCATTGTGGTGGGAGGGTTATGGACAAATTTGTAGGAAAGAGGCTAAGTTTTAATGCCATGGCTTATCAGAGGAAGCTGTTGTGGCACATGGAAAGGGGTCCTGTGATAGCAATCTGGTAGAGTAGAATAAGAAAAATGCCTCTGCTCCATATGCTATACCTTGGTGAGAGTGAGTCATTGGAGAAGAGTGCATCATCTCTTGTGCTGCCTGAGACCTTTCAGGCTAATGACATAAAAACAATAACCCTCAGCAGGTTTCTGACCAGTTCTGTCAGGACATCTCCAATTTGCCCAGTTGCATAATCCATTACAAAACTTATCCCAGATCTGTGGATTCTGGAGGACATGGTAGTTTATTCCTATTAACTTGCAGGGAAATGTAGAAACGCCGTTTGTTTTATTTTTCTGGGGCAAGTGTTGGAAGAACAGATGAACAACAGAGAAGGAGAGTTACCTGATCTGATCTTCTGGCATAGGGTTTAAAGAGATCAAATTGCATACAGATTGCTTGGATCTCAGGTCATGTTGTTGACAGTCCTGCTTTAGACAGGGCTGTATATCCTGTCTTCTTAATTCAGTTCTCTAATCAAATGCTGACACTTTTTATACTGGCGGCTCCAGAGAGGCCCAAGACTCTTTTTGGGGGGAACCAGGGCTGAGGAATACAGTAATGCAAATTGAGTATTTGGAGGTTAGTACAGCACAGGAATATTAAAACTCAGAGACTGGCCCCTCCGGGAGATGAATCAAAGACAGAACTAATCATGAAGTGGGGAGTGAAAAACAGAATCTGCATCTTGCAGAGCTGCCCATGGGAGAAATTTTCACTGCGGCTTGTTCTCCACATTTAGGCAGAAAATCCTTTCCTCACATGGAGAAGAGTGTGAGATTGGAGGATGCAACTGAGACACTGCTGGAATGTGCAACTCTCCTGGAATTACAAGGAGAAGTGGTTTGGCTGTGTGACAAGGATTGGAGTTGCATGGTCTCTTGGGCGGAACAGGATGTGGTGGTGTTTGCATGGCACTGCTAAGGGGCGTGGGAGAGATGTGCAGGAAGATACCACAGATTGGCAGTGAGCAGAATGCCAAAGAAGATTTTAAAATTATAGATGACCTGAGAAGAGGGAGGAAGATAAAATCTGCTTCCTGTAGAAAACTAGATGCTCCTACAGGAGCCAAGTGTGAAAAGAAAGAGAGTCAGAACTACAGGATGCAGTGGCACCTCTGAGTATCTGCCTCAGGCAAAAGACAGAGACAGACAGGAGAGGAAAGCAGTGAAGTTGCACTGAGTTTTCTCTCTGGGGATTATGATGACATGCAACAAACTCAGAAGGTGAAGAAGAAGGAAAATGCTATGCCCAGTACTCTCTGATTGTTCCACTGCTGAGATCCTTTGCTGGCAGCACACACATCCCCGACTCACAGCCAACTTCCACCCCACACCTCCCCAGCTCAGCAACTCCCTGTTGCAGTGCAGGAAGCAGCAGAATACTGTTATATAGAGCCAGTTGAAGCAATGTATCATTTCACAGTATTTGCATTCTGGTGAGGTTATTTAATACCTCTGTTCTTTCAGGACAAATTTTAACAAAAAATTAAAATTAAAAAGAAATTGGTTTTAAAAATGTCTGAAGGCTGATACCCAAATAGGTATTTAACAGAGTGGTAACTTGAAACTATTGTAACTAGGCTAAAAAATATCCTTACATTCAGCTACTCATTTCTTTGACAGCCCTCTTTTCCATGAATCCATCCCAGATCCTCTATATTTCAAAAAGCTATAGCCCTTGTGGAAGACGGTGCCAAGCTGACTCACCTTTTGCCACACATCTGCAGGACTACTTCTTCCAAATCCTATGGATCATATGGAAGCAGCAGAAGAGCTGTAAAGCTCCTTGTTGAATAACATATGCAATCCTGAAGGAAAGGGGGTGGAATAAGGGAGATTTTTTCACAAGCTGCCTTGTGAAATTACTTCACCTTTACTTAATGTAATTTCTCAGCTCTTTCATTGCTATGGGCTTGTTTATCCATAGCTGTGTTGCACAAATCCTCCTGTTCCAGGAGTTGTCCCACTGCAGATGTGAAAAGCCCTTTCCTTCTTCACAGGCTGAAAATCATGGATGCCCAAAAACCTGAGGATAGAGAGGTGGAGATTCTCTTTATAATAAGTAATTTGCTAAGTGGGTTAGCAGGGACAGATACATCAGCATGTGAGGGATATTTACGGAATGGGGAATTGTAGGACTGCAGCTGTTTTTCTTCCTTTCCCTTTTCAAGATTTAAAGGGGTGCCAAAATACTGCTAAAGGCAGGGGCATCCTAGGTGATGGCTAAAGGCATTTTGGAACCAATATAAACAGTGTCTACACAGCCATTTTCTGGACAGACTTGTCACCTGAAAGCTCAGAGCACTGGAAGCACAGGGAGGGTCAAAGATGAGCAGTTCCCAGCCTGATAAATTGGCTTTACTTGTCTTACATAGCAAACAGGAGGGCACAGGCACACCCAGAGTTGCAGAAATTGATGCCTGTTGGTAAATCCTTGCACAGTAGATCAGGAGCAATCAGGAGAGTCACTGCTTTTGAAGGTCACTGATGTGGGCTCTGCAATGGCTGTGCATTTGATGTACTGCAGTTACACCCTCCCAGGAGCAGTGGTTGAAGTGCAATTATGCAGAAAGCATTCAATTCCAGAAAGGTTGTTATTTACAGACAACAGTTTTGTAATGAGGTTTCAGAGACAGAAGTGTTCTAACAGCTTGGTCACTGAGCCTTTGTGTCCTCACAGCTCAGTTATCTGAAGATCTGTATTTGACATCCTGTAAATACCCACTGCTGCAACCGCGCTGGCCGCTGCACGTTATCTTCAACTCAGTGACATGGATTCCCAGAACTTCTCCATATTGTGATACCCCTCCCAACCTCACTCCCCAAATCACTTATCTGTGCTGTAAAAATGCCCAAAAACTGGAAGACAGTCTCATAAAATCATAGAATGGTTTGGGTTGGAGAGGACCTTAAAGATCATCTCATTTCAACCAGACAGACAGGCCAATGTGCAGAGATGGACAAGAAAGCAGCCACCTCATTTTCTTGGCAAATGTGGTTAAAAAATGGCAATACATAGAGAAACTAATCATGATGCATGGATTGGGCTTTTCAAGAAAGTAAATTATCAGTGCTTCTTTCCTCTGTGAGACTGCATCATGGAAAGTCTGAGGGTGGCTCCAGCTGAGCATGAGTCAGAGGATTCTTCTCAGCATTTTGTAGGTTGCCCTCTTACACAGAGAATTTTCTCACTATCTGCTTTCAAATGGCACAGGGATGAGGATGCTACCTGTGTCTGATGGATCTACTTGTTTTTGCAGGGGAATGTGAAAGCAGTGATGATATCTCAGGGCTATTTCTGCCAAGTAATTTCTATTTATTTTTGTCATCTCTGAAAAAAATCCAACAGTTATCCACAAGAGCCCTTATTAGGAAAGATTTTGAAGATGGAGATCGCCATGAAGGCTGCAGGAATTAAACCAGAACAGCAGGTCAGCAAGGAAGGGAAGACAGCAAATTCATGGCAGCTACAGTGAAATGCCATCTATCTGCCTTCTATATGGAAGGATGATCCAACGGAATTACAGGCTCAGATGACTTTGCCACTTTTCCCTCAACACTGAATGCCTTGGAAAACCCACCAGAATATGCCATGAGAAATAGTATGATGATGCTTACTACAAAGAGCTACTGAAATATACTAATTGTGAAGAAAACATGGCTCCAGCACAGAAGCCCATTTATCAAACGAGGATTATACCTTCATTAGGGTGACATCCATTCCAGGGGTCAAGGGCATCTCAATATAATTGATCCCAAACTTTGCCCCTGAGGTAGAACAGACAAAACCCAAGCACACAGTTGTGAGAATCAGATATTGTAACTTGGGGCAGCCTAAGCAGTGAAGGGAATGTGACACAGCAGATGAAGAATGAGCAGCAACTGCACCAAACTAGTAAATTCTTGTTCCAAGGGTCTGAGAAATGTGATGAGGGCTCTGGCCACACTCTGCAGCGCACCCACCCTGGCTGTGCTGTGCCACAACCTGGTGCAGAACAGAACTCACTTTTCCCAGTATATCATTCTGCTGAAGAATGGGAATAGGAGCATTTTATGATCTCCGTGAGGGTTCAGCTGCAAAGGAGTCTCTCTGACACCAGAGGTACAAATAATTCTGGCACTGCAAGCTTGCCTGCTTGTTAGGAATGCCTGCATCACAGCAGGATGGTATTTGTCTGCCAAAATACCCTTGTAATTCTCTGCTCAATTGCCCTTAATAATGGGCCCTTCTTGGGTCACTCATTTTCCAGGTGTTTCTTCAGGAGTCCCAGGATTTGCCTGAAGCTGAGGGGACGATCAAAGCAGTCCATTTTCCCTGAGGTGACTTCTACCAGTAAGTGATTCAGCTGTACCTGTCAGGTGGCTTGTTTACTCCTCTAACACTGGAACTGTTTGAGGACCATTTCCATATCCTGCGGATTTTCCTTTTGCAAAAGAGCCTGTGGGAGTTTGCTGCTATGGTGACTCTAAACACCTCTGAACACCTCTTTCCCTTGGGGCTGCACCAGTGTCACTGCTAAAGTAGCAGCTGATTTTCGTAGGAAAATTTTCTCATTATTCCTTTTCAACTGAATTTCTAGCTATAAGCTCCACCAAATGTAAGAGGTGTAATGAGGTGGGTGCATTACAAATGCAGTGAAAAGACAGTCTGCTGTTCAAAGAGTGAAATACCTAAATTAAACACATTAAGCACATAAGCCAGAGGGATCATAGAAATTAGTTTGGTTTTTGTTGGGGTTTTTTCAGAGTATTAAGTTAAACTTGCCATGAAGGACAATTTTCCCAAATCAAACTAGCTTGCTTTAATCCATTCTTCCTGTTGAGCCCCTGCAGAAATGGGCCCAGAATACCACTCTGCTTTGCTGTTGCTAGAGAGCTAAAGAGCATAATTTGCACTTCTAAATCTGCTAGGAAGGTGTGACAATGGTTTTCATCTAGCAGCTTCACTATAAAAAGAGAAAGATGTAGCAGGAGGAAAATGAGGATGCTGGATTTGATTTCTCTTATTTGTTTTATACATAAGTAAATTCAGTAATCTTATCCATGAATTATTCCTGACTTATGCTGCTGTAAATAAAAGGATTCAGATTCTTCAGTCAACACATCTGTTCTTTTAGATCCAGGAAAACATAAAATTCAAAAGTCTGTTAGAACACCAAGAATAAGCCACTCTCCACCTCTACAGTCTCCATTTTATTGCTGCTGGTTGTGAAGAATCTCTGATCACAAAGATGGAGATGAGGAAAAGGAATGGTTCTCAAATTCTGTTTTGGTTGACTAGATGATTTTAGGGTAAAAAGAACATTAAATATACTTACAATGTGCACAGCCCATGAACAGACAGATATAGCTTATATTCCTGAGTACAAATAATACCTACAAATACACTAGGTATGTAACTGAGCCAATCTCAGCTTGTGCTCTGTGTTACTTAATTGGTGGGAAAAAAAGAGAAGTTTTTGGAAGAGCTCTTTCACCACTGTCTTCTGCTTGATCGTATTTAATAGGCTTTTCCATGTGGTTTTCCAAGTATTTCTCTGGAATAGCATGCTTCCTTGTGTTCTGCACATCACTTTCTGCTGTGCCTGTGAAAGGAGTCAGTCTGTCAGCCAGTTCACTTCTCACTTTGTCAGCTGCATTTTTCCAGAGATTCTCTGCAACAATAAATCATTAAAATGAGAGGGTTAAGACTGCAGACTCTTAACAGAAGGTAAAACACAGGATTGACACAAACTCCCAGCAAATGAGGTGAAAGTTTTCACAGGGATCTTACAACCCCCACTGCTGCATTCTTTTGCTCTGAAAGTGACATGCACTGTGGTGTGGTGTCAGATACTGTTTTGCTCTCAGCAGAGAAAAGGGCTTTCCGTGTGAATCTGCAGCACTTCCAGTCTTCTTGCAGGCAGCTGAACTAAAACATAAGGCATGCAGTTCTACACAAGTGAGGAATGGTGCCTGTACCCACCCCATTTCAGGGGCCATCCATTATCTCCACACTTCCACCTCCCCTTACTCCAGGCAGATGACACTGAACACAAAGACACACCAAACACTGGTGGTATAAATGCCCTTAGTCCTGAGGTGGAACATGCTTACGAATAGTCTCTCTTCTGTTTTCCAGTGCAGAGAAGGAGCCATCACTCATCTTCCTCGGGGCCTGTGGTTTCCAGAAGATTTTGGGCTCCTGGATCCACGCGTGTTTCATCGCTTCATCGGGAGTCATGCGCAGGGAGGGCTCCCACCTTAAATCCACGGGACACAAATCATTATTCAACAATTTCTATCTGAAAATTAGTAAGAGGCAAGAGATTCAGCCCTGTCTGTTGAAAGTCAGGTCATGAGGACATTTTTTTGAAACAAGATAATTTTCTTTTTATCCCAAAACCATGGAAAAATCTTATGTGATCTTCTCCAGCCTTCAAAACCTATTTACATCAGCACTGTGCTGATCAAACCCTCTGCAGCATCAAACCATTTTTAATATGCAGTTCCTGCTTCTATTAGGGTAGGGACCCAACATTCTTGTTTAAGGTTTGGTTTTTTGCTCCACTGAAATTATTTTCTGAAAATTCTTATTCAACCAGCAAACCAAAATGAATCAATGATTCACACAGACTTGGCAAACAGAGAACACTGAAAGCAACCCTCTTGGGAAACATGGTGGGATGATTTTTTCTTCCCTCCCCATGTTATCACAAGTTAGCAGTTTCTTTAGAATTTCTTTAGGAAAGTGCGACTGAACAGCTAGAAAGAAATTTGAAGTCACTGCTTAAGAAGGCATAGTAAAGTGTCAATAATAATAGTTATACAAATGATGCCACGTGGAAAACAAAACAAAACAAACCCAAAACACCCCACCAAAAAATAAAACAAGCAAACACAACAAATACCAGGATTTTAAAGGCATAAAAGAATGAAAGCAAAGTCAAAAGTAGCTTGTTGCATACAGTATGAACTCACATTAAGCATCCTTTCAAGAAGTCCAAGAAACCAGCATCATGGGTATTCAGCACTGTGCTTAGATCCTTGGAGTCTGGGCATCTCTTTTTGCCCTTGCTGTTAGTTACGGATTTAGGAAAACCTTTGGAATCTTAAAAAAAAAGGCATCCTCAAAAAATTACATTAAAAACCTTCACTAAATACTTTAAAAAGTTGCATAAACAGTATCCATGTCCATCCCACTAACTCCAGTTTTGCCCTGTTGGATTGATAATCTACCAGAATTGTGGCAAACAGGATTGATTACATCCTAAAGATCACATCCTACACTTTGTTTGGTTTGTTTGCTTTCAGCAATTTCCAAATCCGATTTATATACAGAGAAATTAAAAATGTAAATTAGTTCCCAGAGCCCACTGCATTCCTTTGAGCAACAATATTTTTAATGAGCAACTTCTCTATCACTTTGGCAATTAGAGGCCCATAAGACATGAAGAGCAGAGCTCCAGGTTTGTTTCTAGGCCTCATTTTATCCTTTTGCTTTTTTCCATACCTCTTCCTGGCAGTATTTTTATCAGCTAGGAATTAGCTAAAGATCTGTGACCCTACTCTCTACCAGTGCTATTAATTAGTGATTAACTACCAGGGAGGGATCCAGAAAGGACAAATAAGTGAAGAAATTACCAAAGAATGTTCTCCTCCTTGACGCAGCCTGGATAAAATCAGCTGGTGGAAGACCCAATACCTTCATAGAAAATGAATTCATAGAGTTACTCCTCATTTCATAAAGATACACAACAACCATCAGGTGAGGTGTGGCATTTTGCCCTCCTTATGAAAAGAAGTTGAATGTTGCAATTTACTGTGAAATATCTGCAAAATACTTCCTCTTATTGTGGAAGGAATTAAGGGATTCCTTAGTGCTGCCTGTACACATCTTTGCATCAAAAATAGCTTGGCCAGCAGAATCAGGGCAGTGATTGTCCCTCTCTCCATGGCACTGGTGAGGCCACACCTCAAATCTGTGTTCAGTTCTGGACCTGTCACTTCAGGAAGGACATTGAGGGGCTGGAGCGTGTTCAGAGAAGGGAACAGAACTGGGGAAGGGGCTGGAGCACAAGTCTGATGAGGGGAAGCTGAGGTAGGTGGGAAAGGGGCTCAGCCTGGAGGAAAAGAGGCTCAGAGGGGCCCTTCTGGCTCAAAGAGCCATTTGGCTGCAATAAACCTCCCTCTGGAAGGCCAGGCTGTAGCCAATCATATTTCATTATTGCTTGAGGTTTCTCTTTGTTTCTGGTAGTGCAGTTTATCAAATGGGTGTGCAAACCAATCCCAAAAGTTACCTCCATGATGCAGGCAAGCTGGTCAGCTTCATTTTCCCCTGGGAAGAGTGGGTAGCCTGTGTAAAGCTCTGCTATGATACAGCCTAAGCTCCACATATCAACAGCCATAGCATAAGGATGACCAAGAATCACCTCAGGGGAGCGATAAAAGCGGCTCTGAACATAGGTGTACACTGCATCAAAAATTAGACAAAAAGCAAAAATCACAGTTGGGACTGAAATGTCAATTTTCAGATTTCACAGAAAAGAGGCATATGTTCAGGAATCATAAATCTGTCTATCCACAGATTGCTCACATAGGCTCTGGAAACATTTTCTAATCTCATCCTAAAAGAAATGGGTGATACACTTTCCCCCGTTCTATTTAGAAATTGTTTTTCAACAAGTTTCACTGAAGGAAATTGTTCTCCTAATGCTGTGATTCAGTTTATCCATGCTCATTTTCCTATTTGAAGGTGTTCCATTTGCAAAAATCAACAGTTCTTAAATTAAAACCACAGTTCCCATTTCCCTCCCTGTGGTATTCATACAAAAAGTACCAATTATAATTTAACCATCTCACAGAGAACGGCTCTCTGGACCTGACAAACTTCTTGATAAGTGAAATATTTGGATTATCCTCTTAAGTTTGTTCCAGCTAACCACTCTTGAAAGTGCAATTCTGATTTCAACAGGAGTAAAGGAGCTGATCAGGCTTGGGACAAAGCAAAAGAATGGTAATATCTTACTTGTCTCTACCAGTATTTGCTCCACCACCAGTGGCTGAACAGTTCACCAGGTTCTAATTAGGGGCATAGGTCAATATACTAGCCCAATCCAAGAAATAGTTTTTCCACATTATTTAAAATTAAGAAAGCTTATTAAGAAAATTACATCAACTTGACTTTTCTGCAAACCTCTTTGGTCTTCATAGCAGCTTGATCCAAAATCAATAACTTTGACTGAACCTTGCCCATTGTGGTATAATAGTATGTTCTCCTAAAAAGAAAAAAAATCACAGGGAAAGAGGGGTTTAGCACCATATTAAGTTAGTGCACACTTAAAATCAGAATGCAAATCACATTTACACTTCTCTTCATAATGAGAGCTTCAATATCCAACCTCCTTTACAATGCATTTGCTAACATGAGGAGGCAGGCAATAATGTGCAATTGTGCAAAGCAGAGGGGAGATTTGGAAAGGTACCCAGGCTGCAGATGAGCCAGAAAGGGCATCAGGGAGCTCCCCAAAACTCAGGTTTGCTTATCTAGTAAAAGCCAAATTGAGCTCCCCAAAACTCAGGTTTGCTTATCTAGTAAAAGCCAAATTGCACCTGGCTTTGTGCTGTGCTGAATTAACCAGAACCACCCTTTTGTAAACACAGAAAGCCCCTGGCCCATGAAGGAGCCACACTCCACAGTTCTTCCCTGCACTGCTTGCCCCAGATTCTGTGTCAGCTCACCCCTCCCCACCTGTGTGATGCACAAGTCTCAAGGGAGGGATAAATGGATAAGGCAGGGTCCTGCAGATTCTTAGCTGGGTGCAGGAGGGTACAGCACTGGGTTCCTGCAATATCAGCTGGAGAAGTGATCCTTAAACAGCCAGCTCAGGGATATGTGCACTGATGAGCAAACACAGCCTTCAGCTCTCTTCTGCAGAGCTGAGTTTTATCCTCATTAAAAGTCCGTCTAAATGAAGGATTTCCTTCTCCACTCCTCAGCAGACAGATGGTTACCTTTATCAACCAGTTTTACAGTGATTATATGACAGGGCTTTGAAGGACTGAACACTTCCCAGGTGGATGCCAAATACTTATGAAGTGGTTTCCTGGGTAATTTTTAGCTAATAAGGAAATACTTCATGTGCCAGGAAGGAGAAGCTGCTACTGGTGAAAGTCAAGGCAAGGACTGACTTCCACAATCCAGGTGCTCTTGGCTCTGGTAAGGGAAGCAGCATCCCCTCTCTGCAGCTCTATATCCCTTCCTGCTCATGGTAGGACTCTGTCTCTTATACTGAATTCCTCACAATGCAAGGGAACTGGTTAAAGCTGGAAAACCAGGCTTTACTGAAAAACCAGGCTTTGGAGGCAGTGATTACCTAGCATAAAGGCCAGAGAAACTCCATATTCTACCTAATGCTGAGAAATATCATAGGAGGCAGATGGGATAACAGATGTGAGTTTCAGACAACATAAATTCATGAAACTGTACAATTGTTGAATGAGAACAAAATTGTCTTTTAGTTAACTCAGTACATTTTCACTAACATGTTGCTCTATTTAAATGCAGACTACACTAATTGATGCTGCCAACGTCATGCCTTGTCAGCGGCTGCCTGGAAACAGATTTTCCATTGGGCTAATTGTTTTTGGTTCATATATATGGGTTATCTTGCAAGCCTCTCTTCTCACTGCAAATTGGTCTGGCAAAGATACTGGCAAGACAATTGGTATAGACAGTATGTGACTTCACAGAATTCTAAATCAAGATACATTTAACAAAGTGAGAACAGAATTTTATTCTTAGCATTTTTACCTGAGAACTTATTTATTTCTTTATTGGTTAATTTGCCCTTTTGAAAAGGAAATCAAGAGAAACTTTCATCTGAAGTGAAAATATAATTAAATCCTTCAGAAATCTCAGAAAATTGCAAAATATTAAATTTGGGGCTTAAGGAGAATGGAAATGTTTTACCTAGCATGAATGCTTAGTAGATACAGCAGAGGGAATTGGAGGACAGATGTTCCTCCAAAAACAGGTGAACACCCTAAATACTGTTCCACAGAATTCCTTTGCCATTTACTAGGCTACTTAATTTAGTACTTAATAGTTATGCCTAAGAAATTAAATAGACTTAAGAAGATAACCTGAAACAGGCTGACTTGTGAATACTCCTCTCATTACAATGTCCCTCATCTTGAAATACCAAATTTTACAAGTACTTTTCTTTTTCTCTAAGCAAAGAAGTCATTACCTGAATTTGATTCATATTTGCATATGTTTTGGCAACCAAATAATCTCATTTAATGCTTTGGTGAATGAACTGAATCAATGATAATAATCAGTGGACTGTAGCATGAACATAATCTGAAGTAAATTACAGCTTCTGTACAAACATCATACTGGGTTTTTAGATTTTCTCCTGACAGTTCGTCTCAATCAATAAAGAATAGGATAAGCTCATTTACTCTGTACAGAATACTAGGTGATGAAATGATTGTACTTACAGGCTTCAGATCACAGTGAATGATTTTTTCCTGGTAGAGCACTTGCAAGCACCTCAGCACACACCGAGTGAAGTGGCGAATCAACGACAGGCTAAAGCCTTGGAAATTGTTCTTTTTGATCAGCTCATACAAATTTATTCTGTGGGGGAGGAAGAACCAGCAGACAGAGAGCAGATAAGAGATTGGAGAATTTATTTTTAAAGGCATGATTAGTTTCCAGTGCATTAAGAGCTTGTCTTCCCACATGGAGGACTCACGCACAGGAAAATGACAGCTATTTTCCTTCCTGCAAATGCTGCTCTGCATTTGTTACGCACAAACACCTCCCAGATCTAAAGCAGATGTAAAATCAGTGAGCTTTCTTGCTAAACTCTCTGTTTTTAAGCAGCTGTGCTGATTTTTACCAAGAACAATAATCATTCAGGAACCAAAATAATTTTCTTCTGTCTCCTTTTGCTGTCATTTCTCTTTGCTTTGGCATCTTGAGTAAATAATTTCTGTCTAAAGGTTTTTAACCAGCAGTAAATATTTTTAGATAACTCCCCCATCAATTCAGGTCTCAGTAGGTTTTTATAGCCCTCTGTATATCCCTGTGACCATCACATCTTAGCAACTTCCAGTGGCCCTGCCCAGTAGCCTGGAGAAGAGAAGGTTCTGGAAGATCTCATTGCAGCTTTACAGTGCCTTAGGGGCTTATGAAAAGGAGGGAGAGAGACTTTTGATAGTGATAGTGACAGGACAAGGGGTAATGATTTCAAACTGAAAAAGGAGTACGTTTAGATTGGATATTAGGAATAAATTCTTCCCTGTGAGAGGTGTCCTCAGCACTAGCACATGTCTGCAAGGACATGACCAACTGGAGCTTTCAGCCTTCCTCACTGGAGTGTCCACTGGTGGCAGGCACGGCCCATTCCTTTGGAATTAAAGTTGCCCAGACTTAATGGAAAAAATCACAAATCACAGGCTTTTCATGGTATTTTAAAGGCAATGAAAATTTTACCAGACAAACATTTTTCTATGACAACCAGTCTTCAACTCCTCTGTGGAGAGCTAAAGATAGTGGCTCTCCCATTTCCCTGTGTGTTTCCATAGCAGCTTTCAGAAAAGAGTGGTCTATGTCTTCCCTGGAGAGGAGTCACCTTTTACCCCGTGTGCCTGTAAGTGACAGACTCACATGCAGCAACACAAGGGATTTAGGTTTCTTTGGGATCAAGCTGTCCATATCATGCTGAATCTTCAGCAGGGACTGCAGCACATGCACCAATGGGGGCTTTACTCTAGGGGCTGGAGAATTGTGGGTAGCCTGGATAATTCCGGTTCAATTCCCTGATTACAAGAAGGCTGATGAATAAAATGATCTGACCTCTCCAAAATTCCTCCAGAACTCCTCCTAAGATGCCCTGCAGCAAAGATTCATAAAAAGTAAGATGCAGTTTTATTTTTAAATTATTTGATATTATTCATATTTATATACCCTGAAGTTTACCAGTCCTGAATTTACTCTTTTCCTCACAGGTCTTTCGGGGAAGAAGCCTTCAATACCCAGCACAGAAAATAAGAGATGGATCATGTCATTGCCCGTGTGAAGTCTGAACGTGGCCTTTTTCAGTTCACCTTGGGTGATCAAAGGCTCAGTTATGCAGTCTGTATTTAGACAGTGTTGCTTTCTAGCTGCAAATTCTTCTGAAGAAGACATAAAAATTAAATCTTGTAAGGCACAAGAGCTACAATTCTCCTCAAGGTGTATGTAAAGGAAAATGTACTTTACCCTAGCAGTTCAAAGGAGATACAGAAGTGATTGCGAAAGTAGAAGTACTCCTTCATGTGGATGATATTGTGAGTATCATCTTTGTCTTTCTTCAGCAGAGCATCAAGGATCTTCACTTCTACCAAAGCCTGGCTGTGAAATCTGAAATATCACATGACATGGGAATGGTGACATCAACTCAGGGTAGCATTTGTATTTTTGCAAATGCTACAAACACCATGAGCTCAGCAGGCGGGACAATTATTAAAATGTTTCATTCAAGCCTGTTGACCACTGTAATTTTGATTTCTTACTGTTGATTCCTAGTTTAAATATACTGGCTTTACACAACATTTCAGGGTACCTAATTTGACTTGTCTGAAAAACCTTCAAATGAAAAGGTTTCCAGCGAGCATCCAGACTAAAATCCTGGTGCTCTCAAGTCTATAGGAATGCTTCACTTTCCTTGAACATGTTTCACACCTACCACAGTCAGACAGGAGATTTTGAAAAGCATCTTTACACTTAGTGTTCAGTGAGGGGGAAAACAGAACAGCTGAACATCTGTTTCACTGACTGTGCTTCAAGCTCACAGATTTGTAACCAGCCACTTAACAGGAACAGGTTGCTTAGGACCACAGTGTAGAATTTTTCATGTTCAAGCAAATGATGGGTGTCTTCCAGCATACTCCTGTGGTTTTGGAACTTTGTGGGGATGCTCCCTGCTCTCAGTCCTGCACAGCTGGTTACCTGGGTTGTGTATTCACTGTGCAACAGATAGAGAGACCTTGTGAGCCTGGAGAAACTGTGCTTGCTTTCCTAGGCTGTCTATCCTCCAGGTCCAGGCCAGTTCCTGACATCCTCTTTCCTCACTCTGCCCTCACTGTATTTAATGAATGTACAGGAGGTTTTATTTTTATTTGTTCATGTTGTCACAGTTTGCCTGTATATAAGAGGGATGATTTTACTGGTTTAAAGTCAGCAGGTATCTCACCTTTTCTTATTCCTTATTATTTTCAATGCCACTAACTCATTGGTTTTGTGATCCAGGCATTTGGCCACCTGCCCAAACGACCCTTTCCCAATGACCTCCAAGACTTCGTAGCGGTAGGCAATGTGGTCATGTAAAACCTTCAAAACAACACAAAGGGTTCAGATTCAAGGAGTACAACAAAGACCAGGCTTCCCAGTAGTTCCTGTGTGTTTGTGTCTGCTCTCCATGACAGATGGTGGGCTAGCTGCAGGTGAAGGCTACATCAAATAAGGGTAACAAGGAAAATCCCAAGTGATGCTTCCACAGCCCAGCTACCTTGCATCAACCCTGCATGACATGCAAAGTGAATTCTCCCCTCAGCTTTAAAAGGCATGTTTCACTATGTGAATATTTATCTTCTAGAAACATTTATCTCACAGACAACACTTAAGAGTTGGCATAAAATCACTACAAACTTACTGAGCTCAAAACAAATACCATAATTTTTCCACTTACCTTTAAGTAGGAACCATGCTCATCATCATAACAATTATTATTCTGGGTTTCAGGCAAACCTTCAATCTTTTTAGCTTCCAGGCCAAGAAACCAGAGCTCTGTATAATTGAAAATTTCTTTTTGCTCATAGACTGTTAACTGGTTTCTAAAATTTTTCAAGGCTTCTAAATCAGAAAACAAGAACGTAAAACCAAAAATCAATAAAATGTCAGAAACCTGATGGCAAAGTGCTTGTACAATGGAACATTTCACAGTAGAGCCCACCACTTTGAGCAGGATGCTGAGAAAAGCTGTTAGAGCTCCCTTCCAATTAAGATTTCTCTTTTTTCTACAATTTCATACAAATTTCTATTTATTTTTTTATTTTCTCTGGCTTGCAGTATTAAGTTCAATAAAGCATTCATTATCTGTCAGCAAGACTTTTAATAGAGTTTAGGTAAAAATTATTTAATTGTGAGGGAAGTTACGTATATAGATTTTATGAAAATCCCATCTGTTGTCTATCTGCTCCCTCAGGCTCCATAACTTACACGAAAAGTTACATTTTTATTGGTTTGATTGCTATATTTGTAAAATGTCAGTAATGTCTAGTTAACCAAAGCTTTCAAGTACTTGTTTTTCTGACAAAAATCATCAGTCAGATGCTTGAGGTTAGGAATTAGATGGAGTCCAAATCTGCTTTTCTCCTAGTTCTGATTCTTCCTGCATAAAATTTCAGCTGCCCTAACACCTCCACTCCCATCATTTAAATGTGGATATATATTCAGACAGGAGCATTATAAATCTGTGTGTTGCATGCATGTGTGGGTGTTTTGTTAAACAGTGGCAGATCTTCATCCAGCAATGCAGGGATGCTAAATCATTTCAAAGCAAAAGGCCACTACTTTTTTCTCCTAGACTCCTTCTAGAAATAGATTAACTCTGTCAGAAACTTTCTAGATCCGAGAACTCCCAAAATGCAATTTAGCCCACATCAATAAAATGGGACACAGCCACAAGGAAGTGGGAAAGGGTTTTATCCCTGTAACAGAATATTGCTCTCACCTACCCCACCTAAGTATTAGATAAATACACATTCCTTTTGATACTTCATGTTTCTCTTCTGTATTTGTGTTAGTCAAATCATTCCCCTACTGGGTACTTCCCCAAGCTGGATAATTAGAAATCACTTAGTCCCATCCATATTGCTGTGCTCTAAATTGTTAAATATTTCAGCAGCCATTGAACATGGCACCTCTGGTCCCTGAGTGTCCTGACTGTACACACTCCTTATCTGTGCTGGCAGCCTGTCACTCCAGTCCTTTCAGTTTATCCAGGGATATTCTACCTGAAGCTGTCATAGGCAGTTTGACCCCAATGCTGGTGCTCTCCAGTTCGGATGGTTTTGTATGGGCTCTGGTATCACTCTCAGGAAGACTGTCTGGAAGGTTAAATTGAGGAAAATTGCCTTGAGTTCCATTTTCCTGCCAAGCAGAAAAAAAATTTAAAAATTAAAAATGCTATATTCACAGAGACAAGGCTGCAATATATTTATTTTGGATTAGTTGAGTAATCTCTATGTCAATTTTGTGCTGAGATAGAACAAGCAAGCTCGGGCACTAGAACACCCTGCTTATTCAAACTGCAAATTCTGCCAAAAGCACTAAAGGCTGTTGGACCATGGAAAGATAAATCTCTATAAATGAGAGAAGGAAGTTCATCTTCCAGATTCATTCAGTATCTGGACTCTAGAAATGCTATCTATACCAATGCTGGTCAGCCTTGGAGGGCTGTGGAACAATCCCGCTCGGAAACCATGCCAAACCAAGTGAAAGACAGGAAGTGATTTGGAATAATCAGTATGGATATGCCAGCAAATGGTGTCTGAATTACTTTGTTGTCTTCCCTGATGGAGCGATTGGCTTGGCCAGTGGAAGAAAAACAGTGAGCATCATGGACTTTGCCTTGAGCAGGGCCTGTGACACTGGAGCCCAGTGAGTGGGAAATGAACTGGATAAATAGATCATAATGTGAGCAGCCTGCTCAAAGTCTGCTCTGCTTGTAGTGACAGGCTGGGCCAAATGTCCTTCAGAAGTCTCTTCCAAGCTAAATGATTCCTTTATTTATTTCTCATCCTTTGAGGAAGTCCTCATAGAAGTGGGGCTGGATGGAGACAAAAACCAGCTCAGTATCTGTCCGTGTCAGAAGGCTACCAAAGCCATATTCAAAAACCAGCACATGGTTGCCAAGACAAGGAGAACCCAGGGGATGGGATATGGACTAATAAGTGGGAAAGCTTGGACCACCATATCCTTGCAAGAAATACCACTTCAATAAAAGCATCTTGATGCTTGTGTGGTTTGAGTTAAGGATGTGTGCAAGTAAAAACGAGTTCTTTTCAAAATGAAGCATTTTTCCATACTTGTCTCTAATTCTGACCCTTATTCTCTCTTCCCCCACACTTACACACCTGTGACACTTTGCCACTAACACTCTGTTAGTGGTACTTAGAGAGAGGCTGTTTCACCAGGCAAAAGAGATGTCCAGGAGCTTTATAACTCACCTGAAAAGAGGGGAGGACACTCTGCAAGCTCTTATTTGCTATTTGAGGCAGGCCGCTCTCAAATGGGGGAGGGTTTGCAGCATCTGCAGCCAGACCATGCTTCACTTGACCTTCCAGGTGTGGGAGGGAAAGGACACCACGACTGACTCTCTAAATAGAAAGCACAAGGAAATGTCACATAACAACCTAGCAAGCAGTTCTGTGCCACACCTATGAACACCAGAGGGATGTAACTCCTTGGAAAATGTGTGTGGTTCACTTCTGACACCTAAAGGCAAAGGGGAAATGAGCAGATGCTGAGGCAGCTCCAACTGTACTAACAGGCAGCACGAGGTTGTCCAGGCAATCCAGCACAATTTAGGGAATAAGACTCCTCACAAGAACACTTCCATCCAGCATCAGAGCAGTGACTGCTTCAGCTGCAAAGGGTGGCTGGGTTTGGAAGCCAGCAGCCATTCCAGGCAGCAGGACTCCTCCGAGTGGGGAAAATAAAGCCCACACAGGGTAATAAGTAGGCATGAAGTGTCAACGGCAGAAAATATCATTAACTATTCCCAGTGGCAGAAGAGAAACTGGGACTGGACTACTGCCAAACACCAGGGGTGCACACAGTGGGAAGTCTTCCCTGCACTGGTTTCTCCATATTTCCTTCCCCCTCATTTCCTATGGAGCTCAGTTTGACTGGGCCCCTTTGTTGCACTCCTTACTGGTAAGGAAAAGACAAGCTCTCAGCAAACTTTGCTTAAAAATAAATGCTAATGGTCATTTAAATAATCCAGGATTACTAGTCCTTCCTGACTTCTTCCATTTATTATTTGCAAAACACTTCTATATAATTTTTTAATTGCAGCCAGTCATTAAAGGGCACAGTTTTATGAATGTCTTGTATGTCTTACCAATGTCTTGAATATCTCAAGTCAGAGAAGTCAAACTCTTAGCAGCAAAGAAAACTCAGGTAGACTATTTCTTTGGTAAATAATAAAACAATTATTTGAAACAGATCTGAAATAGATCAACTATGCACTGTGAAATGCAGAATAAAGTTTAGAGAGCTAAAGTTACAGCCCACATAAACCTGTGAAATTTTTCTCCTCAGAGAAGCATAGAAACATATTTGGCAAGCTTTTGACAACAAAGGTGAGGTTTGATATTTTCTTAAAAAGCAAAGGAGCAATGCTCTCAAGCCAATCAACTGTAATGAGTAAATTTTTTATTCCAATAAATAATGGAATAGCCTTTAAAAACTTAGAACTGGCATTCCAGTGGACTTTTCCCAAAAGCTTCAAGAAACAAAAGTGTTGTGGTAGAAGAAATGCCTCAAATGCTACTGAACACAGCAAAACCAAAATACTTGCAGGCATCTGGGACAGTCACACAACCACAGAGAAAATGGAAGAGGACAAGGAATAGAAGACTTGCCCTCTGCCCATATTCATTTATTATAAGAGATCACTTAAAAAACAAGCATTCAGGTATTGTTGAAGTCAGCTCAAGAGTCACATACCTGATGGAAGACTCTGCTAGAGCCCAGATGATCCCTCTCTTGAACAGTCAGCTGAGACTGAGAAAAAGCATCCACATGGGAAGACTGCAAACATAAAGCAAGGCTTTAATAGAAATTATTCTGGAGGAAACAAATTATGGAACCCCTGCCTGATTTCGGTATTTCCCTCCTTTGTGGCAATGCCTGTGCCAACACAAGGTGTGAGAGAGGGCCACAAAAACTGCTGAAAACATGTTACACTATGGCAATGCCTATCTCAATTGAGCAGCTGTTTTGTGGGCTGGGGCAGAGGCAGTTTATTTTGTTATTATGCCTCTCAGATGCTTGGTGTGCCCCTGTGCTCAGCCAAGGGCAAAGGGGCCCTCTGCCATCCCTAAATATGTACTTGGAAGCTGGTAGTGAGTCTGCTTGGAAGAACAACTTTAAATTGCCTCATGAGGTAGATTGTGAGCCCATACATTGCTAAAAGCAGCATTAAACTGATTCAGCTTGTGGTATAGATTTTGTAAAAATAAAATCAGGGTTTATGTTTACTGAAATATAGAAAAACTCCATTGGCTCCAATGGGCAGACAGTATTAGCAATAAATACAAAAAAAAAAAAACCCATAGGGAAATCTTCAGGATAATTTAGACCAAGAAAACTCCCTGGCTAAAGCAGACTGGAGCTCTGCTCTATAGGCTGGAGTGAACCCCACCGGGTCTGTTCAAAAGGGCTCCTGAAAGAGTCTGTTTGAGCCTGGAAGAGGCAGGGACAACTCAGATTAGATGCTGCACCTGTGCCAATACGCTGCAGGTATCCATATATAGACATAGATATAGACATAGATAAACATAAGTACACATACATATATTTATATATAAAAGCTGTAGTGGGTGAGGGATGCTTGCATGCAAACTGATCCACACACACACACTGTGACGTTGATATATGCAGGGTACATTGGCATTGCTGCAAACAGGGAGATCAAACTGAACACACCCTGACAATGGCTCTGGCACATCCCGCCCTGATCAGAATGACAGACTGGTCTGGGTTGGAAGGGACCTTAAAAACCAAGCAGTTCCAACCCCTGCCATGGGCAGGGACACCTTCCACCAGACCAGGCTGCTCAGAGCCCCAGGCTCCAGGCATCCACAGCTTCTCTTGGACAACCTGTGCCAGGGTCTCACCACCCTCATAGGGAACAATTTCTTCCTCCCATTTCTTTCTCCTTTCCCATGGGAAAATATCCTATCTAAACCTGCCCTCTGTCAGTGTGAAGCCATTGCCCCCTGTCCTGTCACTCCAGGCCCTTGTCAAGAGTCTCTCTCCATCTTTCCTGTGGGTTCCCTTCAGGCACTGGAAGGCCACAATGAGGTCACCCTGGAGCCTTCTCTTCTCCAGGCTGAACAACCCCAATTCCCTCAGCCTTTCCTCCCAGCAGAGCTGCTCCACCCTTCTGATGATCTTGATGGCCTCCTCTCAACTGACACCAGAGCCTGTGGCATATCCACCCTTGCATATGCACTTAGAGACTCTAAAAGACTTTTCCAAACTAAATATGGAGCAAAATCTCTGTGTACAGATCTACCTGACCACATGGAGGGAATGCTGCCTTTTGACAGGTTCAGCTGTCTCACCATCAGCCAGCAAGACACCACTCAAGCTTGGCAGACCAGCTGGAAACTGCCCCTGAGAGAACTGTGCTCTGTGTGTGCTCTTCCTGTTCACAAATGAATAAACAAACCCTTCCGCAAGGGCAAATCTCAGATCTAGAACAAACTGAGAACAGCTCTGTCGTGAGATGAAGGGTGGCCGTGAGGCACAGGAGAACAGCAGAAAAGGGATAAGTACTAAAAGCTGGACATGGTAATTCCCCTCTTTGGAACGGGAGATCACCCAGACAGGGATAAGGGATGACATGCTGTAAATCCAAATTATTATCCGTGCCAACACAGCAAATGCCAGAGAAGAGGGTCACTAGACTACTGCATCCTAAACAGGAGTGTCCCAGAGCATGACACAGTTTGCCCAGAGCACCAAATATCCTTGTATGAATTTCTTTAGATGATGATTCCATGGAAAACTCAGTGCCAGAGTATTTTTCCAGACAATCTACAGACAATCTTCTCATGCAATCTACATGTCTTGCATTTCAAGGGACAATCACGTTTGTTATGAAGGTGAGCCTGGGATACACACTCAAAACTCTACTAATTATATCAGCCCAGCTCTTAGTAAGACTATTAATTTTAGTGTATGTTTTACTTTTTCCTCATACTTCATCCATACTTCATTCCCAGCAAGCTATGATTTTCAGTTTCTGGAGCTGATGAAAATATTGCATTTCATTTCAAGGTAGTTTCTTAACTGCTTCATGCCTTTCTAGCTACAAGTCAATACAAAGCCAGGATTTTGTAGAGAAAAAGCTATCATTGAAAACCAAAGAAACAATGACTTCACATACCTGTGCAGACTGCAGAATCTTCACTCCAAAATGGCATTTTATTTCTTAGCAATTCTTTTAAAAAGCTAGGCAGCTATGTCTATATTCCTACATTTTTTTAAAGTAGATTTACTAACAACAGAGCATGAAAAATTTAAAAAACATATTTAAAACTAAGCAAGAGCTAAGGAAGAATGTGAGTGGGCTCCAAGATGTGCAGCCAGAATTTGGAATCCATTTCATTTCCATTCAGTGAGGAAAGATTACCAAGATTTTGAGGTGGACATTTCTCCTTTTACAGTGTAAAAGCAAAACCAGTCCATGCCTTTTTTTAACCATGGAAATCTCTGATCCTCTTTGTTCCCCTTTCTCAAAACCTACTTATTAAGGCTTTACTGCTCTTTAGGCAATTTATTCAATAAAACTAGTAAGTGACTAACCTTCATAAAATTCCCCCAAATGGGTAAATAACAAACTTCTATTCATAGAAAAACTGATCTGTGCCTACACCAGTCCTGCTGGTGGCTGAATGGGGAGCAGGTGGATTTATTGGACAGTTCACACAGTGGTTTTATTTGATGGTCTTGATCCAAGTGACCCAGCAGAACTGCTCTAGCAACACCCTGGAGTTGCCCTATGGGCTCTGCAGCCGAGCTGTTGTGGCTGTGTTCATTCTGGCAGATGCACTCCAAAGAAAAACTGCAGCACCTGTTACTATTCCACGCCATTTCATTCCTGGTTTCCCTGCTCCTGTGGCACTCAGCCTTGTTCTACAGCTCCAATGCTGCAATCCCAGACTATCATCTCCTGCTATTCCAGCCCTTCAAATCCTGGACCACCTTGCTCATTCCAGTTACCACCAAAGAAACAGAACAAGGTCCTCATCCACCACCTAGCCAACAGTCACAAAGTTTTAGCTTTACAGCATTCTGTAAAATCAGGCATCATGACACACTTCCATAATTCTTAAAATATCAGAGTATTTTTTCACTACCATGTTAACCATAGAAATCAGAAATGCATTAAAATTTTGGACATTTTTAAATACAAAACTACATGAAAAAAAGACCCCCTCATTCACATAGGTAATCTCTCCCCCTGTTCTCAAAAGTGAATGAAGCCTGTAGAACACATGGAGAAAATACAACGCAGGTGCTAAATCATGCAATACATTAAAAAGCCATAGCAAATACACTCTCTCACTGAAAACACAGTAGGAACACAAACATTTTCCCCACCTTGTCAACTATTTCTGTCAGCATTACTGCGAGAGCTGTTAAGTGCAGGACAGGAGCTGTTTATTCCATTCAGGGAAGGCATTTCAGGAAGCCCACCTTCATCTAGTCAGAGCATAGCAGGAGCAGTTCCATGCACAGTGCCCTGAGCAGAAAAAATGGATAATGCTTCTACTTGGCTTCAGATTTAAATTTTTCTCCCGGAAATATGCCAGTGACTATTAGCTGCTCTAGTATTCTTTTGGTGGCCATCTGTTCCCTTTCTCAGCCTCCTTCTAGCCAAATATAATTTTCCATATTTATCATGGCAAGTCAGTAATAAGAAAGACAAATATAACAGGATTGGCTGTTCTCCTTGTCATCTCAGTCTGTTCTTTCTCACTGAGCTCATGTGCTTGCGAAACCAAAAAACACTTGAACTTGGATTTTGTCAGAATTTGTCACAGCGACCTTGCTATACACTGAGCAAAATCTCTTCAGCAAGACTGACAGACTGGAAAATGAAAATTAATTAATTCCTTAAGGGTTGGTTTCTTATTGGGCATTATGTGTCAAACTGTGGCACCTTGGTCTGAGGTTCTTGAGGGCATTGGCGCAGAGCTGCTCTGCCCTGTGGGATGAGTGTGTGGATTATTTTGGTGTGGATAATGAGACAGAACTTAGCTGCCCTCCTGTCTTTCCTGTCTTTCCTCTTTCTCCTTTGGATGCTGTGCATGTATGGGCACTGATGGAGGCGTCCCTATTCCCCAGCTGTCTTAGGGGAATATCTAAAGCAAAAATACAGTGTGGTCTCCTCCTTCATACAGCCAAAGAATGACATGTTCCCTGATGGTCTGAAATCTTTCAACAACCCAGAATAGTTCTACTTTCACTCAGAAACCAGGGTTTTCAAGGAGGAAATACATGCTCACCCACTGAAGGCTGCTGCATTTACAGATGCTGCTGGAATGGCCAAAGGACAAAGTTATTCCTTTGCACCCATGGTGGTCCCTGCAAAGCCTCTCCTGACGTAATTGCTGCTGGGCTGCACCTTCCTAAAAGGCACATTGCTCCCACTTCCATCACTCCCACTTTTCCATTCATCCAAGCTTGGCAACCCTCTAAGCAACAAATCCTCCCCGGTATAATAAACCTCATGTGCAAGAGAAACTTCTTCTTTTCTCACCAAATAACCACTCAGGCTGTCATGCCAGGAGGGGAGGCATGCAGATCTCCTAGAATGGCTGGGGTTGGAAGGGACCTAAAAGATCAGCCAGTTCCACCCTCCTGTCATGGGCAGGGACACCTGCCACTATCCCAGGTTGCTCAGAACCCCATCTAGCCTGGCCTTGGAAACTGCCAGGGATGGAGCAGCCACAGCTTCTCTGGGCAACCTGCGCCAGGAACTCAGCGCCCTCACAGCAAAGAATTTCTTCCCAAAATTCCATCTAAACCCTCAGTGGGAATCCATTTCCCCCTGCCCTGTCACTCCAGGCCCTTGTCAATGGTCTCTCTCCATTAGCAGTCCCAGGATAGCCTCCATAGAAAGGAGTGAAATACAGATCTGCCCATGTTTTAGCCATCCCTCATTTAGAAGACCATCCTCTATTTTATTTTCCTTATTTCCTCTCTTTGCAATGTTTTCTCTCCTCTTCATTTTATTACATTCTTGTAACCATATTCAAATTTGCTGTGATAAGTCATGCAGGAATAAAAACAACCTTCGGGATCATTCTTTTATATTATCTGAAGAGGACCAATTAATTTTTGATGGCATAAGGCATTGAATACAGTTTTCCCCTCCATTTCTCAACAATAGTCTCAAAACAAGAGAAACTCCTCAGGATTCTTACTAAGTTTCAGTCATGCTACAATGAAGTAAAAAGCAGTACATAAAATGTTTCAGCTATAAATTTTAAACAGATTTTTTTTAAGTTTGAAGTAAATATTTATCTTTGTAACTAATTTTTTTAATTACCCACTTCACAAAGACATCTAATTAAAGGAGCTAAATCCAATAGTACATAAATTCCTTATGGATGTGATCACTGCCCATGTTCATCACACAGAAAATATCTTTACCAAATTTCTAAGTTTGACAACATCTCTGTGAAGTAGAATAGTATTAGTGGTAAAGAATGCAAAGAAAACCCTTGCATCATGGAGTAGGAAGAGGATTCATTTCATCTTAGCTAAACATTCAAGGTAAACCAATTTCCCTGTGGAAGTACCCCTGTCTTTTTATTGGCTTTTCTTGAGAAGGAGCCTGTTCCAATAATGTAGACTAGATATCCCAAACTTTTACATCCCTAGAATTAGATTAGATTAATTCTACTCTACATAGCATTTACTCTGCTACTCCCGCACTTCAGTCCTCCTGATCTGAATGAGTGCAAAAAGCACAGAGGAACAATGAACTGAGCTGTCTCAGTGCTGTGCTATGGCACCAATCCAGGCTTGAGCAGTGCCACAGGCGACATCCGATGCTGCCACTACAGGCTGAACCGGGGAAGATAAATACCAAATTCCCAAGGTGATTGGTGTTGACAGAAAACTTCTTAAACCACTCCTGCTCTATTTGTTCTAATAAAGCATAGGAAGCATGCTTTTTGCCTTTTGCAAAATCAGTGCAAAGGGAATGGGTGATTTAGGTTTTGCATACATTTACTTGGGCAAAGAACCCACCAGATGAACCAATTGGTCCAAGGCTGATAGAAATAGAAAAGCCAGTCATGGACTCTGGGTCCTCTAGAATGCTTCTTCCACAGAAAACTGCAAAAGATTGGGATATGATAACGTCAAGATTCCAACATTTAAGTTAGCTGCTAGTAAATTGGCTCTATAAAGTTTATTAACAATTCCTATCACACTTACGATCTGCTCTTTCTCCTAGCAAACAAGAAAAAAAAATACAATGCTGTTTGTTCTAAATGTGCTCAAAAGCTGAGTAAGAATCATTAATGCGATTTTACATAGGAGGGAATTAAGGCGCTGTGTTGCTAAGGATGTAATTGCCAGAACCTTTTGAGATAATTCCTAACATCTGAGTAAGTGTCCTTGACTGAATTCAAATAGAATTTGGGGACATGGGGATTTTCCAAACAGCTCTCTGACTGCATAAAGCCAAAAGGACCCCAGCGACATCACCATTTCTAGAAACAGACTGGGCAAAGAAATGACAGCCCAGAAATCAGTGCTCCAACTGATTTTTCTAATGCATCAATCTGTTCTCAGGACTATTCCAAGAACAAAAAAATGTGGTTATTCCTGGACTCACAAACTGAAGAGGAATCACATGAGAAGCAGGAATTGGACATGAACCAGATAAACTGATTTAAATCTAGTGGGGTGCACAGATGAAATGTAGGTCTAGATAAGTTGAAAAGTCATTGGCAGGAAACAAACTCCCAAAATTTGATAGGCAAACATATCATAGGATCATAGAATATCCTGAGTTGGAAGGGACCCACAAGGATCATCCAGTCCAACCCCTGGCCCTGCACAGGACACCCCAACAATCCCACCCTGTGCATCCCTGAGAGCGCTGTCCAAACACACCTGGAGCTCAGGCAGCCTTGGGGCCGTTACCATTCCCTGGGGAGCCTGTTCAGTGCCCCAGCACCTTCTGGGGAAGAACCTTTCCCTGACATCCACCCTGACGCTCCCCTGACACAGCTCCAGCCGTTCCTGGGTCCTGTTCCTGGTCACAGAGAGCAGAGAGCAGGGCCTGCCCCTCCTCTTCCTCTCCTGAGGAAGCTGCAGAACTGCTGTGAGCTCTGACCTCAGTCTGCTCTTCTCCAGCTGAACAGACCAAGTGCCCTCAGCCGCTCCTTGTGTGGCTTCACCTTCAGGCCCCTCACCATCTTCATGTCCCTCCTTTGGGTGCTCTCTAACAGCTTTAGATCTTTCTTATATTGTGGCACCCAGAACCACGCACAATATTCAACGTGAGGCCAACCCAAGAGCAGAGTGGGACAATCCCCTCCCTGGCTCTGCCAGCGATGCTGGGCTTGGTAAGATCATGATGGAAGATTTTTGGCTTGCTTCTCAAGCTCTGAAAGCTTTGCAAGAACTTCCCTTCAAGAAAAAGCTCCATCTGTTTCTACCCATTTGCAGGTGAAATGTGGGGAGCGCCTGTGTTATCCCTGTGCTGCCTCAAGTGGAAGCTGGAGGCCACTCCACGAGAACCAAGGTCTCTCAGAACCTGTGTAGTTCATAATTACAGTTACTAAATACCTCCCCAAATCCTACTGACATCACACATTCACCTGTGTACTCAGATATGTTTCCTAAATAATGCCCTCTGAGGAGGAAAACCAGGGAAATAATTTCCCAACCTCATCACTTCAGAGGGGGTATGAAATCAGTACCTCAGCAATGAGTGACCTCTCACAGTAATTTTTCTCCAGAAAGTCACTTTAAACAAAAGCATCATGTGTCAGTTTTAAACTTAGAAACACACTTTTAAAAAATAATGTAGGACTTTTGATTTCAGAGTAAAGCAACTTACTGTAAGTATTTCTATAGAGCATTTTTCCCCCTCTAAAATAAAAAATAAACCAAAATAAACCAAAAATAAAAAATAAAGCTGTCTACAATATACAGATACTTTTAAGATACCACAAAGCCTTTTACTTAAACCTAAAGGTGAATCTGAAGTCTTTTGCAGAACCCTAGGTACTCTGTGATTCTATAAATTAATTATTTGCTTACTATTTATGCAGAAACCTGTAAGATCCCCCTGTAATTTAAAAATGTTAATTTCTTATCTTTGCAGCAATACTAATGATACTGCTGTCATTAAAAATGGCCATCAAAAAATCATAGATTCATAGAGTATCCTGAGCTGGAAGGGACCCACAAGGATCACTAAAGCTCTGCACAGGACAGTCTCAAGAATCACACATCTTAATCCTACTTCTCCAAAGAAATTTAAATAATGGTTAATGCAATAAAAATATCATATGAAATTGATGGCAGGTGGTACAACGGACTGAACTATCTTCCTTCTGTTTATTTTCAGTTCCTCACAACGGGTATGTCACATCCTAATACAAACATTTCTACATCAAATAATAAAAAAATGCCAACCATGATTACCTTAGGCTGGACTCTTTTATTTCTTCTCACTTGTAAACAAGAGTTACTGAAGAAGCTGAAATCACAGCAGCTCTCACTGCTCCTTTCTTGCTTTTCCCATAATGACAAAGCTCCGTGTTTTAAATCAGTCTCCATTAAATTGTTCTCTTTGTGATTTAAACCTGACACTGAAGATAATCTGATCCAACCTGTGCCCCTCTGTGAATAAAAGCTTGGGCTGACTGATGATTTTTAGGGTGAGCTGGCTGGAATCAAGTCCCAGGTTGTTTTACCATGTTCCCCAGCAATGACACAAACCAAACTGAGCTGAACTGGGAAGCTGATGCTCTATGAAATCTTTGAGGACTTTTCACCAGCACAACATGTTTGTCAATTAGGCTCAGCAGCATTACAAACCCATCCCTTGGGGTGCCTCATTTGCTTTGCTTTCCTTCCTTCTGTTTTTTAAATTCTTTTTCAAAGACAGAGCTGCAGCTTTAGCTCACCTGCTCTGAACATGAACTGTCTAATGAGGGTGAATCCAAGGTAATTCCCAGCGTTATTGAGAATCCAGCAGTGCCCCTGAGCACCACACTCACAGGTCCCCCTTAGCATTCAGAACTCTGGACAATCTTGGAATGAGAGCTTCTACATAGTCCTGTCTCTGTTTACACCCCAATCCTCTATGGACCCCTTAGATATTCCATCAGCAAAATGCCTGCAGCTGGAGCAGCCTCAGCTTGGAATATTAAAGGAACAGACCTCAGTGGTCTTTTATTCAAGTATTCCTGGCAGACTCCATGGGGAAATATCTAATGCTTTGTCTCAATTCCTTATTTTCTTTACTTTTCTTGTGAGAATAATAAAGCAATTCATATTTTTTAAAAATGCAGAAAAAATGCGGACACAAATTTTATTAAAATGAAAGAAAAATGTTTTAAAAGCCGAGGAGCAATGCCAGCCTTAAAACAATAAAGCCACAATGGGTTTGGAATTTTAAAAAAACATGAAAGAGATCTTTAAATCAGCTTTTCTTTTTTAATCATGGCATCATATGTTGGCCTGGGATGGAAGGGACCTAAAAGATCATCTTGTTCCACCCCCCTGCCATGGGCAGGGACGCCTCCCACTATCCCAGCTTGCTCAGAGCCCCATCCAGTCTGGCCTTGGATACTCCCAGGGATGCAGTACCCAGCTTCTCTGGGCACCCTGTGCCAGGGCCTCACCACGCTCACAGGGAACAATTTCTTCCCAATATCCAATCTAAACCTTCTCTCTGTCAGTGTGAAGCCATTGCCCCTTGTCCTGACACTCCAGGCCCTTGTCAAGAGTCTCGCTCCATCTTTCCTGTGGGCTCCCTTCAGGCACTGCAAGGGCACAGTGAGGTCGCCCTGGAGCCTTCTCTTCTCCAGGCTGAACAATCCCAATTCCCTCAGCCTTTCCTCACAGGAGGAAAACCAGAGGAAAACTTTCTATTGACATGAAAGTGCCAGTGAACCATTTAACAGAAAAGGCATTTGACAAATGCAATCAGAATGATGGGATAAATACAGGAATGAACTTCATCTCTGTAAGTGAACTGCCTAATTGTTACCAGAAAAAGGAAAAAAATCAACCAAACAAAAAAACAATAACAACAACTAAAAAAAAGAAGTCTGTGCCTTCCCAACTTTTTGAATTTGGCTCATGAAAGAAATCACTTCTCTCTCCAAACCTGATTTCACTTATAACCTCAATCATCACAACTGCAATTACATGGCTCCTACTAAAAAAAAAAAAATAAGGACAGTACTATCCATAGGTTTTTAAACAGAATTAAAAACATATCTATTGATAGCATGGAAATATGCAAAGGCAGGATGCAACTTCCCAGGACATCCCTGTGCCTACATTTTCCTTTAGACCAGCTCTGAGTGTTTTGGATGGCTCTGTCTTCTTGCAAGGGCTGTATGAGAAGCCCAGGGATCTTGTTTAGGGAGGCTGGATGGCCTTCTGCTGTAATCTACTTTTAACTCTTGCAAGATGTCTGCATTTAGCTGCACAGGCCAAAAGCCAGTTTTCAGGAGCACTGCAGACACTTGGGCGTATCAGGAATGCAGGTGCATGCCTGGTGCAGCGGCTCACTGCTGTCCACTTCTTCCCACTCCCAGGAAGTAGAGAGTCCTGGAAACCCCTGGGATTCAGGCTGCTGTCTGCATTTCACATGCTGTGTACTCAGATATGTCTTGAACAATGTGCTTGGCCTCCTTTTCTCCAGGCTGAACACCTCCAGTCACTCCTCACGGGACTCACTCTTTAGGTATCTATCTTAGTATCTACATACACTGAATTTTAGTACAGTAATCTCAATATATTGACAATAACTGGGCCAAAAAGTCCATGTCAGGTACATGTGTATTGCTGTCCTTCATTAAAGAGTAGATTTCAAGTATGTATTTTGCCTCACTTTCTCTTTGGGGAGGAGAAATTTGTCAGAAATCATCCCCCAGTGGTGTTTCAGGAGAAATATGTATTTATTAAAAGAGCTTTCCTATTATTTGTAGAAAATATTTTAATAGTACTCTGCTAATGTGAATTATAAATTCTCAGCATATTAGGGAGATTTCAAAGGAGAACTGTTTCATACACATTACTGTACAAAGAATAATTAGAATTAAAGTAGAGGATCTCAAGCAGTGGCTTCAAATCTAAACAATTCCGTGATAATGATATTGCAGTGTCACTCTTACCACACCAGCCATGTTTTGAGGAGCGCACCCCAGCCTTGTCTCACTCTTTGCACAACAACACTCACTTTAAACCCTTTGTAAGACCTCCCTGCATGTTCAGCTACAGAGTGCAAACTAATGTAATCACCAGGACAGTAATAAATCATATTACATGTTAACAAATGCATAATTTGCTCATAAATCCATTTTTTCCTTTGCACTGAAGAAATGAAGAGTATACAGACGAGGTACTGGCAGTTTGTGCTGGGTAACATGTTTCAGGAATGATATGGATAAAAATTGGGAGTTAGGCAGTGTTCCCACTTAGGAACAGGCTGTGATGTGTGGAGGACAGAATGCTTCCCATCAACTTCAATAACACGCTTTCCCACTCTTTTGGGAGCAGCTGGAAAAATCTGTCTCCAAATTTCTTTGGCAAGAAAGATGAATCAAAGCAAATGAGGAAAGGGGAAGGAGGAGCTGATCTCAGACAAGCTCCAAAGGGGATATAGCTCAGCAGGGAATGTGTTCTCCATCATCACTTATTATTGCAACCTCACTGGGGGTAGTGAAGGTACAGAGCACAAAGGTGATGGATGAGGAGAATCAGACTTTATTCCATACACAACCCCCCACCCAAATCAGAGGTGGAAAACACATCTCCAACTGGCCATGATTCTTCTTAAAATTATCACTTCCAAACTATTCAGTGCTACATATCTCTCTGGCTGGTTTGAATGTTCCCAGGATCTTTGGCAGCTCTCCACATTTGCAGTTCCTCTGCAGGTAGCCTAACTGCAGCCAACTCTGGGCAAATATATATCATCTGCCTTTGATTTATGGGCAAGATTCAGCCTTCCTAGAACAGGCTTTGTGCAGGTGGAAGTGCAGGTGGATTGGGTGGGAGCACCAGAACCCATCCATGTTGCACGAAAATGAGCTTAAAAGAGTTTCAGTTAATGATCTTTCTCTCAAGCAAAACAGCTGGCCTGCCTTCCCAAAACCTGGCAGTAACTTCATGGTTACATCTCCACAGCTGCGTGAACACAGCCAAAGGGAACATTTTTTACAAGGGAATTGAGTTCTACCTAAAATCACTGCAGGACTTCTAGATCTTATCAGAGATTATTTACAGGGGCATGGAGTGACAGGACATGGGGGAAAGGCTTAAAATTGAAAGACAGTAGGTTTAGATTGCATATTATGAAGAAATTCTTCCCTGTGAGGATGGTGATGTGTATTAAAACTCTGTATCCATGTGTGTGAGGACACAGCAGGTCCATCATAGTACTCAAAGAATCATAGAATCATGGAATGGCTGGGGTTGGAAGGGTCCTTAAAGCCCATCCAGTTCCGCTCCCCAGCCATGGGCAGGGACACCCTCCACTATCCCAGCTTGCTCAGAGCCTCATCCAGCCTGGCCTTGGACACTGCCAGGGATTGGGCAGCCACAGCTTCTCTGGGCAACCTGTGCCTCATGACCCTCACAGGGATAGTGACTGCATCACCTTCCTGTGCAGCCCATTCCAATGTCCAATCACCCTTTCTGTGAAGAAATTCTTCCAAAAACTGGCCAGTTGCTGCATATTTTTAATACAGGGAAGCACCATAGCATTTTAAGTTCCTGGGGAGCTCCATTTCTGCCTCTGTCTTCTGGGGTCTATGCAGTTCTCCTAACTTTGTTGTCCTGAATGCATCCCTTTGCCTGACTTAGATATGCTGGGGAAGATCAAGGAATCCCAGAAAAAAGCATAAGGCTGGAAGAGACTAGTGAGTCATCTTGTCCCACCTCCCTGCTCCAGCAGAGCCATCGTAGAGCACAGGGCACAGGATTGTGTCCAGATGGTTCTGGAATATTCTCAGTGAGGAGACTCCACACCCTCTCTGGACAATCTGTTCAGTCCTCAGTCACTGCCCAGGACAGAAGTGCTGCGTCCTGCCCAGGTGGAACCTCCTGGGCTCAGTCCCTGCCCGTTCCTCTGGGGCCATTGCTGGGCCCCTGGAGCAGAGCCTGGGCCCTGCTCTGACCCTCCCTGCACACAGGGACACCCAGGGCTGAGGGCCCCTCTCAGCTGGGGCTCCTCTCCAGGCTGGACAGCCCCAGCTCCCTCAGCCTTTCCCTGCCAGAGATGCTCCAGGCCCTAAATCATCTCTGCAGCCTCCGCTGCCCCCTGTCCAGGAGCTCCCTGTCCCTCCTGTGCTGAGGAGCCCAGGACTGGACACAGCACTGCAGATGTGCCTCCCAGGACTGAGTAAGATTTGCCCATTCTTACATTTTTGACTTACAGGGAACTCTGTTCCTTATGAAATCGTGAGAGAGACTCAGAAGCAACTGTGAACCCCACTCACAAATTGCATCAACACAGCTTTTAACCAGGGAGGGGCTAATTCATGCTCAAGAAAAATTATAGCAAACATCTGTAGAAGAACTGTATGTTAAAGCTTATAACTGAATTAAATAATGCAAGGAATACCTACTAACATTATAAGTCACTGATCTGTGAAAATGTATTAGAGTGAGGCTGTATTGTTGATAATACTTGACAAAAGTGAAGATGGTTAAGGCTTATTAAATTCCTAAATTTGTTTTTCTGTTCTTGATATTTCCTCACACTTGTCATGTGACCCTCCAGCCTGCAAACACTGCAAATACAAGTGATAGCCACATAGCTCCACTGCACTGGAATGATAACTTGATGTTATTATGCCCTCTAATGTTGACTTCCTACATAGTTACAGACTTCTAATATTCTAAAAAAATATGCACCTATCTACTAACCTTTATTCTGGGATGGGGTTCACAAGGTATTTCTGAAAGAACTGCCTGATTATAACTCTTTAGAATCTTCAGCTTAATGAATCCTGCAAAGATAATAAAATGAAAGCAAGACTTACACAGATTTACTGTAAGTAAAAAAATGTGTAACAAATCTCTCATTTGTTCAAGGAGACAAACAGAAAGAGAATCTGTCATCTTTGGCTCTATCAAGATGGTCTATCACCAAGCAGATAAATATCATCTGGGTTTCAATCAGTTCTATTTCTCATGATTTCTTTGCACATTGGAGTATTGTAAATGTCCCCAAGGGCTGTCAGTATGAAAGAGAATTTGGTGAAGGAATTGAGATGCCTGAGCATTAAATAGAGCTTTAATACACTAAGGACCATGTAGATTCTTTTAAACTCGAGGTGAGTTAAGTCCTTCTATGCTCTTATTCAGCTGAGGCTAGAAACAATCAACCCTTAAATTTTGAGTTACATTCAAAAACAATTTTTACAAAACCAAACAAAGAGGAAAATACAAAATGCAAGAAAAAGAAATTTCTGTTTTTTAATAACCCAAATGTACAGGAAAAATTCATGGTCCAAGTCTTCATTTAAATGTACACAAGTGTTATAAATATTGGGGGTGTGAAGACAGATTCAGTAGAGCAGAAACAGCCTCGACCCAAAAAAGTTCTTTTTTTTTAATCACAGCTTTTTGGCTTCTTCTCAAGAGAATAATGTCACACCTGAGTGGAGACAGACAGAAATTCTTTGTAAGCAGCAGGACAAAGTGTTTTAAATGCAAAGAGCAGGGTTTTGTTCAGAGGGTCACCAGAAGTGGTTACATCCTGTTTTCATCTTTGTGGTTTGCACTGATACGCTTTGAGCCCATTGGGTTAACGAAAGTTGGGACAACAAAAGTGATCTGACATGAAAGGCAGAATAAATTTATCTGCTCAGAGCAAATTACACCCCACCCCTCTGCTAAAAATTAAGGAGCAGTTTATGGAATTCCTGATGGAACTGATCTCAGGAAATGACATTTGAGCATTTTTGTTTCTATAAGGAAAATAATGGGAAAAGATTTGTTTCCCTTATTAAATCCCACGTCTCTGAATGAGGATTAAGATACATTTTTATTATTCAGCCACTTTAAAGATACAGGTTTTCATATTAACAGAATATCTGAGAATAACCCACACAGACCTGGGAAATTAAGGTTTGGGATATTTTGAATTACAGAAGGTAATAGTCACACACCTAAGGGGTTCTGAATAAAAATGAAATTCTGTTTTCTTCAGAAATAATGAAAGCTGGAACAGTGATCTTTGCCTTATGATAATGCATCAGGAGCAAACAGACAACCAATCTGCAAGGCATCACTGAAACCATTAACAGAAGGATTTGCAAAGATATGGATTACACCTGAAGGATGAGATGTGGTCCTGAAGTATCTGGACACTGCAGAAGTGGCCCATGGGAATCTCATGGGGCTTAACAGGACCAAGTGCTGGTGCTGTACCTGGGATCAATCCAGGCAGGGGATGAGCAGAGGGAGCAGCCCCGGCAGAAGGACTTGGGAGTGCTGTGGGTGAGAGCTGGCCCTGCCCCAATCCAGAGCCCCCCTGTGCTGGGCTGCACCCAGAGCCCCAGAGCCCCAGGGCAGGGGGGATTCTGCCCCTCTGCCCCTCTCTGCTGAGCCCCCCCTGCAGGGCTGCATCCAGCCCTGGGATCCCAGCACAGGAAGCACAGGGAGCTGCTGGAGCCAGGCCAGAGCAGGGACACCAAGGGGATCAGAGGGATGGAGCAGCTCTGCTGGGAGGAAAGGCTGAGGGAATTGGGATTGTTCAGCCTGGAGAAGAGAAGGCTTTGGGATGACCTCATTGTGCCCTTCCAGGGAGCCCACAGGAAAGATGGAGAGAGACTCTTTACAGGGGCCTGGAGCGACAGGACAAGGGGGAATGGCTTCACACCGACACAGGGTAGGTTGAGATTAGGTATTGGGAAAAAATTGTTCCCTGTAAGGGTTGAGGCACAGGTTGCCCAGAGAAGCTGTGACCGCCCCTGGATCCCTGGGAAGTGTCCAAGGCCAGGCTGGATGAGGCTTGGAGCAACCCGGGACAATGGAAGGTGCCCCTGCCCATGGTGGGGTTTGGAACTGGATGATCGTTAAGGTCCCTTCCAACCCCAGCCATTCCATGATTCTGTTGTACTCCTTTGTTAATGCAATTCCCTGAGTCACAAGTAATACATGGATAAATGGATCTGCTGCCATCCCCTGTAATCAATAGGCTTAGATAGGAAATTACTGACACTGTGGATTAGTAAAAGCTCAGTTTCATTAATCAGTAGCAATCACTTTACTGCTTTACAAAACCCCTACCTTAGCACGGTATCATGATCCTCAATGAAGCCCCAGGAGCTCCAAGGAAATTCCTCATTGTCTGAGCCTGACTAATGCTGCTGACTTCCAGTAAGAGCATACACAGGCAAAAATATCTGCCAGACTGCAACCAATATTTAAAGTGACCTTCAAAATTAATACATTCAAGGAATACAGTTAGACATTATAAAATATTTTATTTTAGTTTTTTTTAAAAAATACAACATTCTAAAAAACATTTCCCTATCATCATACTGCCATAGTGCTGTCTAGACTATGTTAATGCCAAGACTGTAGGTATTAAAGAATTAAAATTATCACAAACCAACATCTCTGAATATAATACATCAAAAAAGCTGGTGGCCAGATGTCACTTTGATTAAACAACATTAGTATTCAGTAGCGCTTAAAAGATGCCTAGCAAGTTGCCGAATAAAAACTCATCCTAACATCAGACACATCTGTAATAAGAGTCCTCCAAAATGGATGATTCCAGGATGCTGCCCACCCTCTGTTTATCAGTAAAACCCTTTCCACAGTCCTTTCCTCTGTGTGGCACTTTGTCACTGACCATTAAGTGCTGGTAGCACTGGGATGGAGAGGTTTGACTCTTGCCAGTCTGGAGAGGCCAAGTCTTAGGCAGTGAGTAGGTGACTTAACAGGAACACATTTCACCGAGGCATTACTGCTTCCTGATGGAGCTGGAGATGATTTTGAAACAAAAAGAAGGTATTAGAGGTTTAAAGGGGGAAAAAAAGTATCATATGACTGCTGTCTTCTAATAGTTTTCCTAGCAGGACAAAAGAAGCATTCTGAAGCAAGTGCAAAAAGGTCCAAAGCACAGGGGCACATGGAAATCACTCACCAGGGATTCCTCCCTCTGGGAGCCAGTGCAGCAGGACTGCTGCAAAGGTTAATTACCCAGCCACGCACTGTAGCAACACTGGGCAACTGTTCCCAGTGTCCTGGGCATTTTCAGGCACTCCACAGAGAAATACTGAACACAACTCCAATGGGGAAACGAGGACTTGAGAGAAAGTAGCCAAACAGAAAGAACCATGTACAGAAAAGAAAAGCAAATATGAAGAAAAATCAAAGAATCAGGAGTCAGCAGCTGCATGCTCAAACACCTTGAGAAAATAAAACTTTTAAGCATTTGCTTTATTAGTGCAGCTAAAATACTGCAGCATTTTTTAAATATTCTTTGTTTAGAACAGATAATAATATAGCACATGCCAGAAAGAAAACAAACTCTAAATGAGAAACGGACATGAAAAGATCTTTTGATTAAGGTCTGATCCACAGTTTGGAAAACATTTTGTAAGCCCCATGCAGATAAAGCAGTTAAGGATAATACTGTCAATGAAACATAGATATAGCTTTTCTTCCTTTCTCTCTTTTTTGTTTTAAAGAAGATCTCTATAAAATGTATCCAGAGGGCAGGCATTTTCCTGGAATAGCTTTTTTTTTTTGTTTTATTTTTTTAGGAGAGATTGCTAAAAGCTAAAGTCAACTCATGTATGTGTCTATAGCTGCAACCTCACCCATACCTGGCGGTGTCCATTTAGGCTTTTTGTCTGTGACAGGACTTGATGCATGTAGAGGCCTCCCAGCTGCTTCCAAGGGACTGGACATCACCTTCTGCCTTGGCTCAGAGTTGTGCTCCATTATCCAGGAAGGAGAAACTATAGGTGATGCTGGGATGGAAAAAAATTACTTTAGAAAGATGCTCTTTAGCAGAGAAATTATCACTTAAGATGACAGACCATTGCACAGCAAGAATAATGAGGATGGTACTAGACTGTCCCATCTTGAAGCAGTAAATATTTACCCAGACACCTTGCCTGTTAGGGAATGACACAGACATGGATGCAGCTTGCTCTTCCAAAAGTTGACAGTCACAGGAAGGAAAGAAGGGAGGCTACTTGCTTTTTAAAATAAGCTTAAACAAAGCCAACAGTGAAAGCTCCAACACCTGATACTACCCCAGAGTCACTGTTTTGACACAAACCCCAGAAAACAACTGCAAAAATGAACAGAGGATCTTTAAAGAGATTAAACTTTCCTGGACAAGGAGGGCAGAAGGAATTTCTCCTGACATACAAACTGCAGAGAAGCAGTGACATTTTGCTGGTTTGGGAGTGAATAAGCTCCAGTGAGTAAATTTAGTGTCAAAGTGCAAATGAGATGCCATGAGTATGGGGAAATAAGGGGGGAGTAAGGGAAAATGCAATCAAAGCAGCACAAATTCCACTAAAAATCCAAACTAAATGTAATGCATCGCAGCCAAAGCACATCTAAGGAGAGGGCTTTGGTGAAGAACTTACTGGGTACAGACTCTGGGTCAGAATCAGGATCATGGGCTCTGTCATCACTGTCAACCACCAGTGACTTGTGATGCGCTGGAACTTCGGTTGCTGCTGGAACTTCGGTCCTTTGCCTCCCATCACCCTCATCATCATCCATAACCTGATTGAGACCTACAAAACAGAAAGTGAATCAATTAGCTCAAATTCACAGTAAATCTATTTTCCTCCTCTACAATAATTTGGTATCCGAGTGCCCAGAATTCATTTTGGTGATATGAAGTTATACTGTTCAGAAACATCACTAACACTTGTTTTCATGTGCTTCTCATTTTATTTTCTCATTGTCAAATTTATCAACATTTACCTGTAATCAGGCAAACAAAACAGAGACCAAAAATTCACCAATCCACAGGCTTCCTCATTTTAAGACTGGGGCCAAATTCTTAATGAAAGAATTGACACATCCTTCAACCTTTATTTAAGATAAAGACCTTTTTTCCACATCAACCAAAAACAAACAAAAAAAAAGAGAAACCAATGGAAACGAAGAAGAGATAAGGTACTTAAATGTTTTTTGTGAAAAGAGTGTGAGAACAACTTACCTAAAAGTTCACTGTCTACACTGCAGTTGGACAAAGGGGGTCTCCTCTGAGTATTTTCTGATTCAATATTTTTACCTGTTTTAACATCCAGGGAAAAAAAATTAAAAATACTATACAAAAACACACTATAAAAAGTAAAAACAGCAAGAAATTAAAATAGCTGAAGTTTTTATCAGTCTCTAATCCAAGTATCTATTTGGATAATCTTATAGAAGAATTACTTCTCTCACAGAAAAAAGCCCCAAGAATATAAGAAAACAGGCAATACCTAGAAACTCTCTCTTGTCATGACATCTTGAAATAAAATATCATTTTCAATCTATTTCAGTGTAAAATAAATTGTTATGTTCAAATTCACTGCATATAAATAAAGAGTGTTGCATGGAACTGTAAAGTAACCTTTTTCTTCTGAATTTTGCACTTCTTGAGGATCTGCAGGTTTTTCTGTGACAGATAAGGCTAAGGCAACTTCCAAATCTCTTTTATAAAGTTTCTCATCCAAGGATAACCTAGGGAAAAAATGACAACATGTTAAATAATAAAACAATTACATGAGTGCTATAGAACTATTTCTTGCTCAGTAAACTCTTTAAATTTAGGTACTTGTGAGGAGATTAATATTTCAATACATATTTATAACATATATTGTTAAAATATTACATTTTGAAATTATTTAGACAAAACACACATTAACTTTTAAAGTACTCTATACTTTAAAGCATTATGATTGTAAAGCAGTGTATGTGTGCATATATATACCTATATATATATAAATATATGAACTATTGACTGGCATTACTATAGAAAAAATGTGATTGTCTTTGCTTGAAATGCCACACCAAAATGTAATATTTAAACACAACTTTACTAATAAAAATTAGATTTCTCTTTTTCATTGATACTGACTTTGTATCTTCCTTTAAATATGTTCTTTTAGAAGAAATCAAATTTGTCTTTATATTTCTCTGGTTTAGGAGTCCCTAAGAAACTCAGAATTTTTCCAGTTATCTGAAGGTGCATTAATACAGCTCAAATCTTTATTACAGTCATGTATTCCTTGTTTGTTCTCAGCTGCATAAAACTCTAGGGGAAAGAAACCAAACCCAAATATTCTTACTGAAATCCAGTTTTATACAGAGTTGACCACAACATTTCTTACCTCTTACTAAGTGTCTGTGTCTGTGATGGAGTCACTTCTTTTGACTTTTTTGACTTCTCTTTTTTTTCCTTCTTTGATTCCTTGAGCTGTGTTCTGGACTTTTTGCTTGAAGGTGCAAAGTCTTCATCTGTTGGAAAACAGCAACAAGCTCTCATGAGTTTTCCTATATTTTTAAATCTCATCATTTTCATTGCACACTGAAAATATATCAAGATAACGTTTTCTAGAAATTGATCCTATTTTAAAAGAACACAACAACCACAACTGCACTATCCCTAAAAGTATTTAAAATGAAAATTCAACAGACGCTCTTTTACATGTGCTCTTATGTAAGAGGCAATGATTTCAAATTCTTGATGTACAAGAACATCCCACTTACCATCATCTTCCAAATCCCCAAACTGAGAATAATCAACAACTTTCTTGTTCCTGTGGCAAAAACAAAAACAAAAACAAAAACAAAAAAACTCACTATCAATCCTTTCTGACTGAGCATCTTGATTTGGTAACACATTTGGGTAGATCATGTTTTACAAGGAATAAAAGCAATACATGTTCAAGTGGACAGAATCACAGAATCACGGATTATCCATGAGTTGGAAGGGACTCACAAGGATCATCCAGTCCAGCTCCTGGCCCTGCTCAGGACACCCCCACAGTTCTAGCCTGTGCATCCCTGAGAGCACTGTCCCAGCACTCCTGGAGCTCTGGCAGCCTTGGGGCCGTGACCATTCCCTGTTCCAGTACTCCACCACCACCCTCTGGAGGAAGAACCTTGTCCTGATATCCACCCAAACCCTCCCCTGCCAAAGCTCCAGCTGTTCCCGGGGTCCTGTCCCTGGGCACAGAGAGCAGAGATAAATCTACAACCAGTGCAACTGTACACAATGGCTTATTAGGAATAGCTTGTAGATTTTTTTAAAAAGACTCCACACACCCTCTGGACAATCTGTTCAGTCCTCAGTCACTGCCCAGGACAGAAGTGCTGCCTCCTGCCCAGGTGGAACCTCCTGGGCTCAGTCCCTGCCCGTTCCTCTGGTGCCATTGCTGGGCCCCTGGAGCAGAGCCTGGGCCCTGCTCTGACCCTCCCTGCACACAGGGACACCCAGGGCTGAGGCCCCTCTCAGCTGGGGCTCCTCTCCAGGCTGGACAGCCCCAGCTCCCTCAGCCTTTCACTGCCAGAGA
>NW_005054414.1:1499500-1500679 GCF_000277835.1 Geospiza fortis | reverse complement strand
GATCACTCCCTGAGCTGCTGGCAATGCTCTTCCCAGTGCACCCCAGGATTCCATTGGCCTTCTTGTGCCCCAGGGCACTGCTGGCTGATGGACAGCCTGTTGCCCACCAGGACCCCCAGGTCTTTCTCTGCAGAGCTGCTGGCCAGCAGGTCCCACCCAGCCTGTGCTGGTGTATGGGGATATTCCTTCCCATGTGCAGAATACTGCACTTGCCTTTGTTGAATTTTAGACACTTCTCTACCTATCTCTGCAATCTGTCCAGGTCCCTCTCAAGGGCTGCACAGCACTCTGGGGTATCAGCCACTCCTCCCAGCTTTGTGTCATCTGTGAACTGCTGAGGGGACATCAAACCCTTCTTCCAAATCATGGATGAGCAATTTAAACAATAATGAGCCCAGTACTACCCCCCCCTGCAGGGCTGCATCCAGCCCTGGGATCCCAGCACAGGAAGCACAGGGAGCTGCTGGAGCCAGGCCAGAGCAGGGGCACCAAGGGGATCAGAGGGATGGAGCAGCTCTGCTGGGAGGAAAGGCTGAGGGAATTGGGATTGTTCCGCCTGGAGAAGAGAAGGCTTTGGGGTGACCTCATTGTGGCCTTACAGTGCCTGAAGGGAACCCACAGGAAAGATGGAGAAAAACTCCTGACAAGGGCCTGGAGTGACAGGACAAGGGGCAATGGCTTCACACTGACAAAGAAGAGGTTTAGATTGGATATGAGGCAAAAAATTCTTCCTAGTGAGGCCCTGGCAGAACTTGCCCAGGGAAGCTCTAGGTGCTCCATCCCTGGAAGTGTGCAAAGCCAAGCTGGATGAGGCTCTGAGGAACCTGCGATAGTGGCAGGTGTCCCTGCCCATGGCAGGGGGTTAGAACTGGATGGTTTTTAAGGCCCCTTCCAACCCAGACCATTCTACGACAGAACCCCGGGGGACACCACTAATGCCGGGCCTCCAACGCAAACGACAAACCCTGTGCCACTGATCACGACCGCTCCCCTGGAAGGGGAAGGGACCACCCTGGAATCCCGCAGAGGCCTCGAGGGGATCGGGCGAGCCCCCCGTCCCTCAGCCCGGCACACGCACCTCCTGGCAGGCCGCGCCATCCCCGCCGCCGCCGGCGCCGCTTGGCGCCCTGGCCACAGGCGCCGCGCCGAAAGTGCCGCTGCGGACGCGCAGCCGCCGTG
>NW_005054414.1:1467515-1499350 GCF_000277835.1 Geospiza fortis | reverse complement strand
GGTCCTCTTTGGAACACGGGGTTTGTCCCCCACTCCCTCTCTGTCGGCTTCCCCCCCACCTCCTTGGTGCATCGGGGAGCAGCAGAAAAAGCGTGGTCGGGTTTGTGTTTCCCAGGATTTCCCTTTGAATCCCACTCACAGACAGGCCGGGACACAGCCTCACATCAATATTGGCTGTCCTGAGATGTTTCTGAAACTGACTTGTTTCGTCTGTGTCTAACACATATGTTTGTTCACATAACCCCCCTCCCCAAAAAAAAAAAAAAAAAAAAAAAAAAAAAAAAAAAAAAAAAAAAAAGCAAACCCAAACCCTAAACCGTGAATTGTGCTGTAGAATTTTTTATTGTTTTTTTCTTTTCCTCGGGGTGTGGTTTTTAGCACTGGGGAGGGTTCAGCTGAATCAATGTGTCCAGCTTTGTAGGTGATGTTCAAAACAGAGGCATGTGAATGAGCAGAGGAGGCCTGTGGAGGGTAGAAATACCAGGACAGTTATCTCAGCCTGTATTTTCACTCTACATAGCCCCCTTTGCATCTCTTTTGGCTTATTTTTAATGCAGGTTACAAAAAGACAAAATCAGCTCTTTCTAAAAAAGGTTGCAAACATCCGCTCCCCTACTCCCCAGGCCTTGCACCTGCAGAAAGGAGGAAATAAAATCTCTGTGCACTCTGCAGGATTTTAGCTTTTGAGGCATCCATGACAGAAGTCAAGGTGTTTTGGTTAATTTTCTACTTACCAGGATTCCCATCTGCCCTGCTTCTGCTTTTAAGTCAGGAGACTTTGCTCTGTAATTTTTAAGAGCAATTACCCACGTTTTTATATTAACACACTCAAATACATTTTTGAAGCATTTGATATTTTGGAAACTGGTGTTTATGCTTCAGTTCCAGATGCATGTGTTTGGAAGTCAAAACTGAGTATCTATGAAAATTTGGGGGGAGTTAAGTATTTTTGGCTGTTAATTATTAGCAAAGCCATGGCTTTTCATTATCATTTTTTACTTATGAGTTTATGAAAATGTAATTCTTGTTACTTCCATTTCTGTTGCAGGAAACAAACTTAAGAGGATGAAGCCTAATAAAGGAAAGACTTTAACTAGAGAGAGAGACTATGTGTACAAATTCAGTGCTGGAAATGAACATTTAGTGCTTACTGTGCCTCTCAAATTCCCTGTGCAAGAGAATATCAGTCATTTACATGGACGTCTGATGGTTCTGCACAACCTGCCATGCTTTATAGAAAATGGTATGAACTGATTTCTTAAATTAATCTCATGTATCCTTGTCCACAAGTATCTTACAGCTTGCTCTAAGAAACCAAAAGAACAGTGTTTTACTGGAACAGTGTTTACAAAATTGGTTTTTAAACAGCAGAACTTCAGAGAAAATTACTGTCAGTGCTAGCAAGGAAAATGTTTTCCGGTGAAAAATTTTACTTACAGGTTTCCTGAGTGATTACTGATGTGTTCTATTGATAGACCATTTTCTTCTTGTTGTAATAGACCTGAAGCAATCTCTTAGTAAATTTGTAGAAGAGGAAACCATAAAAGATTATGACAGAGAAGCTGAAGTGGCTCTGGAAGCAGTGAAATCAGGAAAAGTAGACATCAACCAGCTGGCAGATACTTGGGCTAAAGCTTATAAAGAGGTAAGATTAAGGCTGGAAAGTTAATATACAGGGTTTGCTTTGTGAGAGTGTGTGTGTGTGTGTGTGCAATCACAGTTGTGAGGATGAATTATTACACTAAAATTCACTGTAATTCTTGCAGTTTTTTTCTTTTTATCTGAAAGTGAGCATCAAGTCTTCATTCTACAAGTTCTTAGTCATCTTTTTCTTAAATTTAATAGAGTAAAAAGATAGAAAATGGAGAGGCAAAAAATGGAGAGGTAAAAAATGGAGGTTTGTTCATTCAACAGTTGATACTCAAACAAAACATAGGCATAAGGCTCATGGTGGCTTAGAATTAAAGCAAGAGGTAATGAAGTGACACTCCTATCCTAAAACTCAGTACCAGTAATTAAAGCTAGAAGGAGGAAGTGTATAGTTGAGAGAGACTTTTCAGTTCATTTTTTGGGTTCATATTATTTAGGAAGGATTATTTAGGAGGCTTTAGTTGGAATAATGTCTCCAGTTTCATATGGGATCTTAAAAGAACTGGAGGAGTCCTAGTGAAAAGAAAAAATTAATGACAAGCCTGCAGTGTTTGGGGAAAAGTTTATAGGAATTGAATTTGCTTCTCATGAAATATAGAAAAATGTGAAAAAATCCACTAAAACTTTGCAAAACTGGCTTTCTTGGGCTGTTCTTTGTTCAATAAAAATAGCTTTTCTTAAATCAGTGTTGTTGATAGAATTCTTAGTGACATCAGCAGTTAGTCATCCTCACTAGCAAAGCATTTTTGTTTGCACAGCTGGTGTTCTGGGCCTTATCTAAAATTCATCAGGTGCAAATATTATTGTGGATATTGCTGTTCTTTCCAAGCTGGTGTTGTGTGAAAATTGGTAATTCCTTACTGTGGTCCAAGCCTTAATGATTCTGACTTTAGTTCTTTGAAAGATAAAGAATGGGAGAGGAGAAAATTGAAAGCTAAAGTAGAATGCCCGGAAACTTAAATTAGGGAAAATAATTTCTGTATGGTACAGGCTGTGTGTGGACCCCCATGGTTTTACCCCACCATCATGAGGGATCTTTATATGTCCTAAGAGGAATCTTATCCTTTAAAATCTCTTACCTTTTCTTTAGACAACATTAGAACATGCCAAACCTGAAGAAACCAGCTGGGATGAAGATTTTGCAGATGTTTATCATGATCTGATCCATTCTCCAGCTTCTGAAATGCTGTTAAACCTGGAACACAATTATTTTGTTAGCATTTCAGAATTAATAAGTGAAAGGGACGTGGAGCTGAAAAAGCTACGTGAAAGGTATTACTTTTTTTATTATTTAAGTTTCCCTTTCTCTTATTAAATAGGGGTACGTGCCACTGGGTGTGTAAACTCATAGGACAACGTGTGTAGCTTGTATTTGTCTGTGTAAACCCAAAGTCAGACAACACTTGGCTGGCACAAGAGTGTTTAGAGCAAGGAGGGATGGCTTCAAACTGAAAGAGTGAAAATTTAGATTGGATATTAGGAAAAAATTCTTTACTCAGGGTGTGGTGGGGCCCTGGTACAGCTTGCCCAGAGAAGCTGTGGCTCCATCATCACTAGAGGTGTCCAAGGCCAGGCTGGACGAGGCTCTGAGCAACCTGGTCAGGTGGAAGGTGTCCCTGCCCATGGCAGGGGTTGGAATGAAATGAACATTCATGTCCTTTCCAGCCCAAACCATTCCATGATTCTACGATGTCATTAGGGTCAGCTACTTTATATGACTTTGGTGGCCTTCTATTATTTTCAGTGACAGAGGAGAATATAAGTTCTGATTTCCAGAAAGTGTTGAGTTTGTGTAGGCACACAGTTTGTGGTAGCTGGGAGTGGTGCAACTGAGCCTAATCCCCCGTGGGCTACAGCTGTGAAAAGCAGGTGACCAGCAAGGCAATGAGGCATGGAGTGCCCAGGTGTGCTAACCAGTCACAAAAGGGACACACAAGTGCAATTCATGTAATGTGAGGGGTGTAAAAGGTTGGGCTGAAGGACAAGATGAGCAGATGTTTGTAGTTTTCTGAACTGATGTTATTCTGTATGGGTTGAAGCTTTCTGAAATGGTGTGGTGGTACTCTGTGTGTCATGGTCATCTCAACTGTGACATATGTTGTGACAAGTTTGAGTCTGGAGTTCTGGAATAGACTTGCATAGCTGCAGGTGACTCCTTTATCCACAAGAGGGAACACGTTGAGTGTGGATTTTTCTTTTTGTGTCAAAGGAATTCCAGTAGGTCTGGTTTAGCATTCTGAGTAGCACTATTCCTCTTGAGCTGTGTGTGTCTAAGCTCACATTAGACAGTGCATAATCACTTCATGCTATGGTTTCTTCTGGACTGAATTGTATGTATTTCTAGTTTGGGGGTCAGTGTTGCCAGTAAGGTGTTAGCAAATCTTTTTGTTGCTATTGCCTCTTCTCAAGCACGCATACACAAGGAAGAGCAGTATTGTTGTAGAGCTCAGGTGTAATGTAGCTGTGTATTGATTCTCTTGGAATTTATCACATCTCTATGTTGGTGGCAGCTGAGCCTGTCCCAGATGAGGGTAAATGATGTTTTGTTTACACAGGGGCTGACTGACCTGACACTTAAGGCCAGTTTGTTTTGTGGATTTTCATTGCTAAATCTGTGATTGTTCATTCTGTCAGTAACAAACAACCAAGTTTGTTGTTGTATCACAGCAAAGGGTATTCTGCTGGCAGTCTTCTGAATTCTGTGTTTGCTTCTCTTTCAGGCAAGGAGCTGAAATGGATAAGGTGATGCAGGAGCTTGGGAAGTCCCTGACTGACCAGGATGTGAATTCCTTAGCAGCTCAGCATTTTGAGTCTCAGCAGGTAACTGGAATATGCCATGCACATAATCACCTTAAAAAGAGCACCCACACCACTCAAACTATCACTGCTTTCCTGTCAGGATTTGGAGAACAAATGGACCAATGAATTAAAACAGACTACTGCTATCCAGAAGCAGGAATATCAGGAGTGGGTGATAAAGCTTCATCAAGACCTAAAGAATCCCAACAACAGCTCAGTCAGGTATTTAATTCCTCTGTGATGCTGAATTTCAGCTGAAATAGTTCAAAGTATTTGCGTTTACATAATCTTCTAAATAGGGTACTATAGTCCTATTTATTATGACATTATAATATCTATAAATAATTTGCTTAGGATAATCAAAGACAAATAGACCATCATAAAGGAACATGTATAATTTCAGGAGTTTCTTCATTGTGTGATGTTACAACATCTCTGTACCAGAAAGTGTTGTAATGCACTAAAGTGCAGCTTGACATGAGTGGAATTTCCTCCTGTTTTGCCTTCCTCTCCTATATCTGTCTTTAACACTGTTTCACAAAGCTTTCTGTTACCACCTAAGCATGTTCTAGAGAATAATGGTACTTTAAAAAATGTTAACAATGGTTTGAATTAACAAGCCTCTTTTCTCTTTCTGTATGTATGGCACTGGACGGCTAAAAATGGAATTTTTTAGCATGAACGCTTGTGGAGAGAATTGAATGAGAAGCTTTCCTCTGTTTGAGGAAATGGCAGGGAAATTAGAATTTGTAAATTGGATGGGATCCTTATTCTTGTCTAGGACATTGATGCTTGGCAGTTGAAATCAGTAGAATTGCTTGCAAGTTTATAGGAGATTTTTGGAGCTGAGGCACTTTGAAAACAGAAACTTCTCACTAATGCAGAGACAAACTGGATGCTGTTCTTTCATGTATTAGGAGCAGTATTTGTTGTATACTACCAGACAGTTGAATTTAGGGAAAATATTAAAACTGATATCTGAAATGTTTCCTGGTAGTTTGAACACTGTGGAACATTTGATGAGGTGGTTTTTAATCTCCCGTTTTGTGTGGGAAGAAGAAAAGAAATGCTTTATTCAATAACTTCATAAATAAGGTTTTAGCTGCTGTAAATAGGTTGAAGAGAATTCTTTTTGTTTTCCTTTTATTCCTACATTCTTACTATGTTATAACTAGGTATTGTGACTTATTTTTAATTCTCAGTCTTGGAATGCTTTACAAATGGGCCAAGTAATGTAAATCTAACAATGAAGTTTCCTCTTCCTGCTGCCAGGAAGGCAAAGGTGAAACCTCATGAATGGAGCTCATCTTCATAGGTTTGGTCTCCTGGTTTCCACAGACCAGCTGAGAAAACTTGGGATAACTTTCCCAAAGTTGTTGGTCTTGAATAAGAATTAGGATTACCTTTTTGGTACTTTTCTTATTATTTCAGTGATGAAATTAAAGTTCAGCCCAGCCAGCTGAGGGAATCTGTGGAAGGAAATGGGAGAATCTATGAAGAGCAGAGGCTGTTAGAAGAAAGCTTTACTATTCATTTAGGTAAGTGGAGTAAACCCAAGTAAAGCTGGTAATTAATAATATATCCAAGGCATGTATTATTTACACTATTTAACTCTCAATGTGTATAATCCATAGTTTGGAGTTGTTTTGTGTTTATTCTTTACATGTGTAAGAGAGCAGCATAAACTGTATCAAGCAATGTCTGAAATAGGTGGCAATCTTAATGGAAAATATTCTAGAAGCAAATTTTTATCCATTTTGGTTGGGTGACTCGTATGAAAAAGCACAGCAACAGCAAAGTATATTGCCCAAAAATGATGCTTTGACTTTTCTTACATTTGGTAGAAAAATGTGTTTACGAAATTCACTTCCTGTGATCAGTTGACAGCAGAATAGATACTTGCAATTTGTATTTTTGTTTGTGCAGTAGAGTCTTCTTGAGCTGTTTTCACCATGTTTTGTTGTGCAGGAGTGGTTTAGGTCACTTAAAAAATCATCAGCAAAGGCATCAGGCTGAGGAAGTTTGATACAGATTTGCAAAAGAGCCAAAACATTCAAAGGCAAGGTTCGCTCTATACTGTATAGATAAAACACAGAGAGGAAAATTGGATTATAACCAAATCTAAAATGATTTAGGCAGAGATGGGCAGCAACAATCCTTCCCAGTATCACAAACTTGGGAATTTGCAAGCTCTGAGAGGCATCTCTGTCAGAGGGAGATGCTGGTGCAGCCTGCTGTGGTGCAGGAAAGCTCAAAGGACATCCCTTAGGACCATGGTCCATAGGGTCATGAGATGATTGCCTTTAGTCATTTGGAAAATATTCATCCTCAGGTTGAATTGCTGGAGTTTCCAAAACTCCAGCAGCAATGGTGCTGTTCCCCTTGGGCCATGGGTCAGGTAGGGGATGTTTCCAGGCTGTCAGGGGCTGACTGATGATCTCTTCCTCTCCATGCAGCTCCCACTTCAGCCATGCAGCAGTTCCTGGGATGGCCCAGGGGTGCCTCAGTGCCCAGCTCATTGCACCAATGCTGAGGCCTAGCAGGAGTTCTGAGCTTGTGGAGTGGTTCTGGGGAGGATGGGGAAGGATACACCACCACACATCAGTATTTCATCCCTAGCCCTGCAGTATTCCTCGGGAGGAATTGCTTCACAGAAAGGGTTGGAAGGGTCTGCCCAGGGAGGTTGGGAGTCCCCATCCCTAGAGGTGTCCAAGGAATGCCTGGACATGGTACTCAGTGGGCTGGTGACAGGGTGGGGATTGGGCACAGGTTGGACTTGATTTCGAAAGTGCGTTCCAAGCTTAATAAATCTGTGATTCTGCAGCGGGAACAAGGCTCACTTTGTGAAAACACTGCGTTTTTATTGCTACTTTGTGAATTGCTGATGTGTCTGTAAATCCGGATGTGTGGCTGAGAACTTCCCTGGGTATTACTGGTTACAGCTCCCTTCCAGATCTTTAGGGAAGCACTTTGTGCCCTTGCATTTCAATCCCAGTCCTGAGTTTAGACTTCCACTGGGATTGAGACACGTTTGCTCTGTGCAGGAGCTCAGCTGAAGACCATGCACAACCTGAGGCTGCTGAGAGCTGATATGTTGGATTTCTGCAAACACAAGCGCAATCAGCGCAGTGGGGTGAAGCTGCACAGGCTTCAGACTGCCATGTCCCTCTACTCAACTTCCCTCTGTGGCCTGGTGTTACTGGTGGATAACAGGATCAGCTCATACAGCGGAATCAAAAGAGGTGAGCCTTTGAATGGGAGGTATCATGTCAGGGAAAATGAATAAAATAAATTAGAATAAAATCTGGCTGTCTTTTCTCAGAGAAAAATATTCTTTGTAAAATTAAAATTCAGTGGAGGCGCTCATGTTTTGCACATGTATTACAAAAGGGTTACAAATGCAAAAAGAGATAAGGATGAGGATGGGGGATAGTGCGCTGTTATCTCTCATCTCTTCCCTACATTTTGTGTCTAAGTAACAATATTGAAGAGGACCCTTCAATATTGATTTAGACAAATTTATTATAGGAGTTTCTAACTCTTTAATACCAGATTATCACACTGAAACCTATTTGCAAAAATGAAAAAGAAATATGCCCAGATTTTAAAGTGATAGATAAATATATAAAAATAGCATATCCTTTTGATACTGTGAATGCCATTAAAAATGAACAACAGGAATATGACTTCCCTACTCCTGGGAAGTTTGATTAATAGCCATTTCAAGTGCATGTCTTTTGAGTAAGTGAGCACAACGATGGTGTTTTCTATCAAGGTTAACCAAAGGAACTTTTGTTTATTCCTGCTTGACTCTCCCACTTCTGTCTTTAAGTTTAATACCAAAATACTTGCAGGCACACAGTTTGTGGTGATTGGGAGTGGGGCTGTGGCCCAGCCTCATCCCCAGTGGCTACAGCTGTGCAGGACAGGGGAACAGCATTAAAGACAGTGAGCCATGGAGGGCTCAGGTGTGCTGACCAATCGCCAAAGGGAGCAGAGGGCACACAGATGCAATGCATGAATGTGAGGGGTATGAAAGGTTGGGCTAAAGAACCAGAAGGGGGTGGCTGCTTGAAGCCCTCTGAAGTCATCTGGTGTTACTCTGTATTGGCTGATGCTTAAAGCCTTTGGAAATTGTATGGTGGTACTCTGTGTATCATGGCTGTCTCATCGGTGACATATGCTGCTACAAATACACTTGGAATGTCTTTTTTTGACTATTACTTGTCATTATTCTTGCATGCCATAAAAAAAAATGCCCAGTTGTGCTTGATACTTCCTGGAAGCAGTTGGAGTCAGGCTTGTAGCAAGAAGGAGAGGGAGGTGAACCAGGAAAAACTGCAATTGTATTTGTTGATTGCTGTTCATGGTTTCCAAGTAGTTTAATTGTAACAATTTTATTTTGTACTTGTTTTGCAGGTACTTTTTAAACTGTTTAAGTATTTAAGTGAATAACAAAAGGAGAGTATCTGGTTTTAAACTAAATTTTAGGCAATGAGAGAAGGCAGAAATTTAAATCATGCCATTAAACACAAAATTGCATCTTGTAGCCACCAACTAGATCCTGTAGCCACAGTAGAGGGGAAAGTATGGGACCATGTCACAATCTGTCAAATATAATCCTCGATAAATTTTGGAAGAGAAGTCCAGTAGGGCTTTATCTGCTTTTGGAGAGTTTGCCTTTATAGCTGGATTTACTTGATCAGTAGAGTAGAGTTACATAAGGTTACTGAGCACAACCTCAGGACATGCATTTCAATCTTATATTTTTTCCTAGATTTCGCAACCGTTTGCCAAGAATGCACGGATTTCCATTTTCCTGGAATCCAAGAACAACTTGAAATTGTCCAGAAGGTTGTACTTAAGGCCAGAGCACAGCGTAGCAGCAAGACAAAAAGACACCATGGTCAGTGACAACCAAAATTACCCTCCTTGAAATAGAACAGTGGTCAGAGGGATGTTTGTGGGCAGGGCAGAGTCCATGCCACTCTTTTGCAGTTATTTCATCTGCAAAATGGAATGTTTGGGTTCATCAAGAAGCTGTGCGAAATTCACAGAGAATGTGGTGTTTGGGTGGTGTCATTGCTGCTCCTTTAAAATGAATCAACATATAAAAGTCACATTTTAACAGCATGGGAAGTACATCAGGCTATTCTGCTTTCCTGAACTGCCTGTAGCAGCACAAACTTTATCTGTCTTTACCTTTTTATTGCCCTTTATATTTAAATCTTTTAAAATTGCAGAAAAAGAAGTTTACTACTTTTCCCCCTTCCTTGAAAGTGAATGCTGAAAACCAAATACGAAATTGACTAAATGTGTATTTAGCTTTCTTGTGCTGGCCAAAGCTTTGGGAATGGTTTTCCTTACATTTGTGTTTGCTAATGGCTGGGAAATGCTCTGACCACGTGGTGTTTAGGCAGTGCAGTTGTACATCATGTAACTTTGTTTTCCCTCCAGAGAGCTACTTATGTGATTTAAATGCATCTAGAACATGAACACTTATGAGTACACGGAAAAACAAGTTCCCTTGAGAACCTGCATATTGCTGTCTCTCAAGGGAAATGGTGAAAGCTGGTTTTATGCTGCTGATTTCTGTAAATCTCTTAGGAACAAATTTGTTTTAATTTATTACATTATTGAAAGAGTAATAGCAAGACACTATGTGGTTGTGGGGGCAACTTCCAAAGTTTCATGTTATGTCTGAGAATATTGTTTGCTTTTGTCCAAATGAAGAAATATCATGGGATGGTAAGTAAGAAGGGCAGGGATTTGAGGTAGGATTCAGTCTGGGATGTGCTGAAGAGAGCAAAAACTCTTCTACACATCCCCCTTGCATTTTGGTAACTTTGTGGTCAAAATTCAAGCCAGATATCAGTACATAAACCTTTTCATGCCCAAGTGTAATTAATAGAGGATATGATTAATATTTGTTCCATGTGTTCATACACAGAAAATAAAATCGGTGGGAATGAAGATAAATTAAAGAATATCGAACGAAACCAGTCGAACATTTTGCCAGGTGAGTTGTGTGGCATTGACCCCCTCTTCCTGAAGCACATTGTGTTTTATACATCCACATTTTTAGCTCTAAAGTCAGAACATAAACTTTAAACTGAACCCAAGCTGACCTCCATCAGAGGAGAAGGATGTTCCTGTGGCTGAGGCAGAGAACTGGGTGTCAGGACATCTGGTTTCTATTCCCAGCTTTGCCACTGCATCACATGGCGTGGGGCAAATCACTTCTCTTTGCCTAAAATTTCCTTTTGGAATTTGAGGGTGAAAAAAAAAGAACTCTGAGAATCTTGGGGGAAAGGTGAAACTTCAATACTAGCAGCTAATTTTATTTTTGGAAATGGCTATATGTATATCATTGCTGTGGTACAGAAAAGCAGTTTTGAGTGGATTTTTTAACTTTTGGAAATCCCTCTCTCAGGGGAAGTATCTTCTGTGTATATTGTTATGTTTACTAAGGAAAGCTGCTGTTGAATTTGAAGATGAATATGCAGTTGGGGCAGGAGTCAAGTCCATACAACCCATGGTTGAGTGAGGGCTTATTAAAATTGATTTCATGACTGTCTTAAATATTTTTAGTGGGAGTGGATTGTAAATCAACTTGGACCAGATAAATCCAGGTGTCTTGTAGCAGTGGCCTGTGTTACTGCTCATAGATGGCCATTGCTGGGGATTCCTGCCTCCTTAGCAGTCACCCAGAAGGGGTACAGACCCATTCTGCAGCTGTTCCAGTTCAAAGAAAGGATCTTAACTTCAGTGGCCAGTGGGAATAGGTTTGAAGGAAGATGTTTATTTGTTAACTGAAACAGTGGGGGCATTGCACATCTGCTTTTCCCTTGACTGTACTGTGGCCTTTAGATCTCCAGTGCAAAGGAACAATGGAGAGACCTGGATTTCACTGCCTCTCACCCTTGATAAATGAATACTAAATCTAAAAATACCCCCAACAAGATGTCTTGGTTCCTTTTTTCAAACAACTCTGTCACTCACCTTCCCACTACTCTGAATTATTTTAAATTCTAATGGTCACTGATCCCTTTGTGTTCCAGTGCCATATCTCAGTTGTTACATAACCCACTATCTTTTTCCACAGGCTCTATGCATCCTTTATTTGAACCCATCCTTTTTTGGCCTTTCCGCCTCCCACATCTGTCTGCAATTCCGTGCTTGCATTGTGTATTTTGAGTATTGCACCTCCTCTGGGTTTGTTTTTCTGTTTTGTGCTATATAGAGATCATATCCTGTACTGGCACTGTTACGGTTCATTACACCATGTGGCCATGATGCCAGTGGAACCCATCAAAGCAGGGGAGAGAGTGTGGGATGGATGTAAAACAGTGACAGTCCAAGAGATTTTAGATCTCTTGTGTACGTCCTCATCTCTGCTGTATATTTGTATTTGCCTTTTATCTTTCTTACACTTCCAAACAATTGGATTTCGGTACAGGTCACTACCATGATTTCTTCCCTTCCTGCTTTGCCTTATTGTGCAGGAGAGTTCTACATCACACGGCACTCAAACCTCTCAGAAATCCACGTTGCCTTTCACCTGTGCGTGGATGACAACGTCAGGTCTGTGAACGTGACTGCCCGGGACCCGGCCATCATGGGGCTCAGGAACATCCTCAAGGTCTGCTGCACACACGACATCACCACCATCAGCATTCCCCTCCTGCTGGTGCATGAAATGTCAGAAGTAAGTAAATGGAAACATTTGGGCTGGTTTTATATCCTTGGATTTTTGCAAATGGTGTGTTTCATGCTGATATAGGCCAAATGGGATGGTTTTTCTCACTCACAGGCCTCTGCCCCACCACATGGTACTTGTATCTACATGATGACCCAAATTAAGGAGTTGGACCAATTAAAAACATCTCAGGCAGCTCAATCACTCAAAGTTTTTATTCCCACTCCTCCTTTTGGACAATTGACTTCCTAGATCCATCTCACTGCAGTACAGTCTCATCTTCTATTAATACTTGTACCACAACTGGAAGCTCTTGCTCAGAAACTCTACCTTTGGAGTTGCTGATGCAGTAGTGATACCAGATCCCCTCTTTTAATTATCATTAGCTGTAAACATTAAAACTAAATTTTAGGAGCCGCAGAACTGGCAAAGCTTGGCTTAGAATTCTGTAAATCTAAACACTGCCTTTACCTTCTGTAAATCTTCTACCACCTCAGCCCTACACAGGAGCAACCAAAATTCACCTTCACTTTGAACTGTCTCCTCCTTCACTGCCTTATTTCTGTCCCTGTTCCCTCCCTAAGTCCCCCCCCTTGTCTGGGCAAGAGGCAGCATATTGCTGATGCTCTGTGTTCTTACTTACTGTGCTGAGTTCTGTGTTTTCTTCTGTAGTGGGACTCTGCTGTAGGGCTTGTCTCTCAATCAGCTGTAACATTTCTCAGTGCACAGCAATTTAAATCTATTGGCAGCTTCTTTTCTCTGTCACACCTGGCTCACAGAGAAGAAAAGGAGTAGGAAGGCAGGGAAAGAAGTGATGGGCAGGGAGCATAGCCATATGCCTCCTATCCTGAAGAGCTAGAAAGTCTGTAAACCTAAAGAAATGAGAAAAGGAAGATAATTCTGTCATCCATGCAAGGATATCAGTAATAATTACAGTCTGTTGGAGAGGTTTCTTTTTTAAATAACCCTTTGGTTTTTCACTTTTAGACTCAGTGTTGCCTTTCCTTTGTGGAAAGTGGCTGACTCAGAAAGATAAATGCTCACCAGTGGATTACCTTTAACAGTGACAGGTTTTATAATATAATTTACTGGAACACAGAGTAGAAGTCGCCCTTTTTTGCAGGATCAGGGTCTACCATAATGAAAAGGTAAAAAGACAATAATGAAGCTTCTAAAGGATGTGTTTCCATACATAAAAGTAGACTTTTAGGAATAGATGAGATTATTTATGAATTTTTTCATCTATTGTACTAAGACCTTTCTTTGGGCACAAACGTAAGTAAGCAACATTCAGGACAGCAGCCTGGGTCACTCATGGGACCCAGTTGCTGTGTTTCAGAAATTTATTAAATATATCGACCTTTTTCTTAATCAAGGTGCCACCTGATTATGTTCTTCTAGTTTTTGTTTCCTTTAAACCTGGTTAGTTTTAGCTTCTGTTTGTTATTTTAAACTACAAATAAAGCACATGATCAAGTGTTCAGCACACCTTGAGATGTGTGAAACTGAAGAATTATCTTCTTGTCTAGTGCTGGATTCTTAAAAGGTCCTGGTAAAACAATTTACCTTTTGTATTAAGCTGTAAGTCTTAGCAGAGTAAGCAGAAGGTGAGCTGGATGGTAACTGTGTGTTTAGGCACAACTGCTTTGTATGACTTGCATTAGCAGCTTGCTTATTACAGTGCTTGGCAGCTGGCTGACCTGGTTTGAAACACACAAATCTGTAACTCCTTGTTGAGGGAAAAGTGAGTAATGACAGATTTCTGAAAGTTACCCTGAACTCGGTGCCTTTGGCAGCCGCAGCTCTGACTCTGCATTTACCACCCACAGAAGAACATTTTTGTGAGGTGGTTAACCAGGAGCCCAGCTGCAGAGATGTTTCCATGCTTCCCTGGGACAGGCATTCATTAGCAGTGTTCTCTGTGCTTTTTCCAAAGGTTTTCTCCTGATGTAGATGGAAGAGTGGTGTTTATAGCCTCACAAAAGTAATTACAGTATCACAGACTGCTTTGGGTTGGAAGAGACCTTAAGCTCATCCTGTCCCATCACCTGCCATGGGTAGGGACATCTTCCACTCTCCCAGGTTGCTCCAAACTCCATCCAACCCTTCCTGGAATACTTCCAAGGATGGAGCAGCCACAGCTTCTCCAGGCAACCTGTGCCAGGGCCTCACCACCCTCCAATGTAAATCTGCTCTCTGTCAGTTTGACTGTATTGATCTCAAAGAAGCTGTTAGATTTCATTGTTATTTCTATGAAAAAAAAAAAAAAAATCAAGAGTTCTGTTTTCCTTTGTTTTTCTTATGGCAAGAACAACCAAAACAGATCTCTCTTAAATTAAATGAAGGAAGGAAACTGGATTTGATACCTGAAAAAGGCAAAAGCAGGCAAGTTTGATTTCAGGCCAAGTGAGGTGTTACTGATCACTGGAATCTGCCATAAACTGGGGAATGAAATGGCTCTAACAGCAAGGCATAGCTAAAAATGCCACAGCTGGCACGCTCCCTTGGTAGTTTCAACATTGCTGCCGTCCACACAGCAACAGTGGCAAAAATGTGACTCTTCAGTGATCTCAGTCCAGTAGTCTCTATTACCATGAATTAAAATAAAAATTTTTTAAAAAGTAGAAATGAAAGGAGTGTAAGCTGTGTAACAAATATTTATGAACATTTTTTATGTCCATAGAGAGCTTACTGATGGGTGTATTGACCTCAAATGTTTCTCATCTGAGTTTCCTGCCTTTAAATTTTTCTCTGCTCATCCAGTGTTTAGGATTTGCACAGATGCACTGAGTTAAACACCTTGCTAATTCTTACTGAAATCACCCATTGAAGTTTAGTTTGAAATATTTTTCCACATGATGTATGTGGACTTTACTGTTTTACTTACTTGATTACGACGTGGTTCTGCAAAGGCCCAAGCCCTAAGCAGCCCCATGTAGTGAGCCTGTCATAAATAAAATGAAAACAAAATCAAAAGGATTGCAGCATATCTTTCTCACTGTGAAAAAGATGTCTCTCCTCCCCCCTTTTTTTTTTCCTAAATGAGTCAAAGAAATCTTAATTTGACAAAAGAATTGTCTCTTAAAAAGGGTTGAAATGTCTCTGCTAGTGAAAAACACCCAAAGTTCCAGGTGGGTTTTTTTTTTTAACTTTGTCGAACGCTATTATCCAAAACTCCCTCTAAGAGGTTGGCTGTTTGCTTTTTTGCTTTCTGATGTCCTTCTCTGTATTTTGTTGCTTAGCTGAGCCTCCATTTCCACACCAGAGAAAACTCCTGGTGATGTGGTGAATTCATGAGAACTTTGGTGTGTGAAGATGGATTAGAACTGAATCACTGCTATGTCATTTTCAGTTCTTGTGGCTTGCATGGAGCAACATTCTGTTATCTCCCTGGATGCCCACAAAATTTAATCTCTCTGTTCCTCTAAAATAGTCCAAGGAACGGTGTCATATCCTGCTGTGTTGACCAGTCTGTTTAAGGCTCACTTCCCATCACTGATTGCTCAAGGTGCTCCTGAGAGAGAATGTTCTTAGTTACTTGTTTTTTGCTAAGCCAAAGCAGTGATCAAAACCAGCTATAAACCTTACTTTTGACAGAAAGCACACATGAGCAGATGAGTTATAATAAACACCAAGTGATGCTTCCAGAATGCTTAAAAATTAAAGTCAAAAAGCAACCACAACAAAAGTACAAACCCAAACTTGTCCAGCACTATTCTGTCTGATTAATGTGGTGTATACCCTAAAAGCAGCATGTAGGGATAAGATATTTCAAACTTACCCAGTTTTTAACATACAGTGTATTTTGAGGGATTGAGGAGATCGTCCCACCTGAGGAGGAACTTTGGCTTTCAGTAGTTGTTTAATGAAGCCACACATCCAGTTTATCAGTTATGCTATCACTGAGCATTCTTAGATAACCTTGCCTCTCAAATAACTTTTTTTAATCCTGAAATTAAGCTTTCTCATAACAACAGATTGCACTGTGTGTTTGACGTTGCAAAATAGAGACTGGGCTTTAGTGAATAGAAAAATATGTAAAGCTTAAGTTTGAAAAGGTACTTGGAATGATAAATCAATTTCCACATCTATATTCCTGTATTTGGAATAGGAAGTGCTCATCTTCATGTTGAAGATTACAGCAGAAACAAACAGATATTGTTTTGTTCTTCCTGAGAAGTGTTTGCAGTGAGTCATTTTGTCTCTGATGGAATTACATCATCATGGTGTAATTGGCTTTCTAGCATACAGCCAAAATATGTTTCATGAACTTTAATCTTAAATTATTTATCCCAGTGCTTGTTGCCATATCTTAAACCACTGTGGTTTTCATATCATGTTTTGCTATTTAAGTTCAGGTAAGGATTTGCTGGCTGTTGCTATCTGAAACTCCTTCATCAGATGCAGATGATTTGTTTGTTCTCCCTCTTACCATAAATGCATCTTAAGGAGGAAGGGCTTCTTCCAGTTCCAGTATTAGAGAGAAGGTTTTACTGAAGGTTGTGGGAATGCAAAGAAATATTAAACAAAATCAAGAACAGTTAGAAGTCATCGTGGTGCTTTTAAGATGTGGTCAGGAGCCTGCCTTTGATTTGCTGAAGCATGAACCTGACAATTATCAGTTTAATATTTGACTTTTTCTAGAGCTCCACAGCGGAATCGAATAGCCCAGTTTCCAGTTTGACAGCATTTTTATTCAACCCTTCAGTTTAAAAATGGTTAATATTGTTCTGACACTGGCTCTCCTAGAAATAAGAAGTGATGGTGTTTTATGGTCACCTGTAAGGTGTGTACACCTGCCTAGAATGTTCTGAAAACTAAGTCCAAATCCTGCTTGAAAATTATGTTCTAGGGCAAAAAACGTATTGCTTTTAATAATTTCCCTGCTGTTCCTGCTGTTTAGATTTGTGGGGCACTGAGGCTTTTTATTTCTTCATTTAGGAGATGACCATTCCATGGTGCCTGAAGAGGGCAGAGCTCGTGTTCAAGTGCGTCAAAGGTAGGGGAGTGGAGCCCCAGTGGGATCTGGAGAGCCAGTCCAGAGCAGGGACATGAACTCATTAAAGGGCTGGAGCAGCTCTACTGGGAGGGAAGGCTGAGGAAATTGGGATTGTTCAGCCTGGACAAGAGAAGGTTTTGGGGTGACCTCATTGTGCCCTTGCAGTGCCTGAAGGCAACCCGCAGGAAGGATGGAGAGAGACTCTTGACAATGGCCTGGAGTGGCAGGACAAGGGGTAATGGCTTCACACTGGTTTAGGTTTAGGTTGGATATCTGGAAAAAATAGTCCTTATGACTCAGCATGGTTTTCTGTCTTTCCATGTGGTGTTTTTACTTTCTGCATTTTTAGAGCTGCACTTAAATAGTTGAACCAGTCACTTTCTTTCAACCACCTGCTTGAGGAACCTCTTCCTGTAGTAATTGACCTTTAGTAGTTCACAATAGATATATCATCTATATCATCCACTTCTACTAAACAAGTATTTTTTTTAGTGTCGTTATTTGCCACAAGAGAATTCCTGTGGCCTTTGGTAGTTCATTACTTGAGCAATAAATTAGTGCTGAGGTTTTTCCGTATAGAATCATCATAGAATCACAGAATTTTTTGGGTTGGAAAGCATCTTAAAGATTTCAACCCCCTGCCATGGGCAGGGACACCTGCCACTATCCCTGGTTGCTCAGAGCCCCTTCCAACCTGGCCTTGGACACTGCCAGGGTTGGAGCAGCCCCAGCTTCTCTGGGCACCCTGTGCCAGGGCCTCACCACCCTCACAGGGAACAATTTCTTCCTCATTTCCAATCTAAACCTGCTCTCTGTCAGTGTGAAACCATTGCCCTTTTCTGTCACTCCAGGCCCTTGTCAAGAGTCTCTCTCCATCTTTCCTGTGGGTTCCAACCCTTCAGGCACTGGGAGGCCACAGTGAGGTCATCCCTGTTTCTCAGTGAAAAGAAGCCACAGCAAGAACACCTGGCACACTGCTTGGAGAAACCCTCACTTCTTCTGTGCATCACTGTGCTGCACAGAAGGACTGATAATTCTGTCCTCAGTGTAGGTATTCTGCAGAACTCATCGTTAGATTTTTCTACATTTCATTCACATTGCCCAAGTCTGATTTAAAGGCAGTTGAGGACATCCCTGATTAAGGCAGTTCCCACCCTACTTGTGTGTGAAAGCTCCCTCACTGCCTGCTCATGCTGTAACTGCTGGGGAGTGTTGCACAGGTAATCCAGACTGTGTCAATGTTGGTTTTTTTAGGTTTCATGATGGAAATGGCCTCATGGGATGGAGGAATTTCTCGGACTGTACAATTCCTGGTACCACAGGTAGGTGAAACCAAAGTCATATCCAGCCTAGGAGAGACTGCTGGTAAGAAGTCACATGTCAGCAGATCTAGTTGTGATTTTTTTTGCTCTTGCCTGCCCCTTTTGAGTGAGTTTAATGTAATCTGTCTGGTTTTGTTTCCTTGCCTATAAAAGAGGAGTAAGGGTGGGTTTATATTTTTGAATACCCAGCAGTATTTTCTGAGAGGATGCTAAAATTTCAAAATTCACCTTTACAAATAGTGAATGCATCACCTTTGAAAAAAGGTACTTTTTTCTGTTAATTACTTAATTACATTTTTCTGTTAATTACTCCAGTGGTCCAACCTTGTGTTACATAACTTGAGCTGTTTATTAGTCCTATTGTCTAACAACATGGAAAGCTGCAATGCAGAAAGTTCAGTCATGCTTTCACAAAAAAAAATTACTCCAGGTATTTGAAGTTAGTTCTGATTTATATTCTGAAATTATTTAATTTGGAGTTCTAGCTTATCTTCAGAAACAGGAAGATATCCAAAGGTGGCCAGCATGAGGTTTGTTCTAAAAAGCAGTAAAAGTAGAGTTAATGTTAGGAAAGGAGTAACATGTATTTCTTGACAAATTAGAAAGCTGCTGAGCAAGGAGGAAGCCACAAATAAATTCCAAATTTGAAGCTAGTCTTGAAATGCAGAGAGCAGGAGTCCTGTAGATAACAAGCATCACTGTCCTGCTTATGTTTGGCAGAAGTAACCAATCCCTGGAACAAGAAATCTACTGGAAATGGTTATATGGGTATGTCACATAAATATACAACCAGTATTTTTAGGTCAGTCTTTTAATTGAATTCAGATTATAACACAGTTTGGAAATTACTTTTGTTGGCTTCTGAACAGCAGCAATTCTCTTAAATACCAAGAAACAAAGTTGAGAGAGACTTAATTCTTCCTAACTACAAAAAGACAAAGCTTACTGGTGTGTTGTTTTTTGTTTGGTTTTTTTTTTCCCCAGACAATTTCAGAGGAAATGTTTTACCAGCTGAGTAACATGCTGCCACAGATCTTCAGAGTGTCCTCCACACTGACTCTGACCTCCAAGCACTGATTTCTGTGGAGCACTAACCTGTATCCTATTGGCAGAGGATGAGATTAAGGAGATTCTGGACTAGGATGTCTCTCTTTCCTGTGGACTCATGACCCCAAAGTGGCATTTGTTGCAATTTCAAGAATTGTGTTGTAATAAAAGATAAATGTTGTCTGTTCTTGGCTGGTAGCAGCTGATTTTGGTCTCTGTTTTGTTTCAGCACAGGATTGATGATGAATTCTTCACCTTTATCTGAAAAACATTCATTACAACTTGTAAGAAATCTACAGAAATATCTAGGTGATTCTCATACATAGGTAGTAGCAATAAGAGCTTATGCTAGGGATGGGGTCTTCTGCCTTCTACAAACATTTGCTGAATTTTCTTAGTGACTTTTAGAAGAATATGGAGCATGTCAGAATAACCCGTGGAATTTGTCATAGTGACCATGGAATAAAATGTATTACTGCCTCATTTTACTGCTGCAAAATGAAAGACTTGAATCAAACATTTACCCTGTTGCATTTTGTAGATTGTGGAAGTGCTTAAAAAAATTAATATATACTTGTGACAATAATTAGAAATTTTGAAGTATAGGTGTTCCTTTTTTTTATCCTTTTTGCTTTATTTCCAGACTTCAGATTGAGAAGTTTATCATATGAAAAACTTTATAGAAACACTAAAGTGTTCTGGACACTGTTATCCAGATAAAATTTGCTGCTTATTAACATTTTATGACTAATCAGAAGTGCCAGGGAGACAGTTCAGGATGCAGCTATGAAAGTTCTTGGGACAAACTTGAATCCAGTCAAAAAAGCCCCAACCAGACACCCCCTGCATCCCAGTGATGTGGGAGAAGGGGGACCCTGGGAACTGCTTTTCCCCCATCATGGACAATCTTGGCACTCAGCTGTGGAGCCAGGAGCTGGAAGCAGCTTTTCCATGGCCACACGGAAAGTCCTGTCAGGAACTGGGATTCTTGGGATTGCCAGAACCACTGGGCTCACAGCAAAGCAGCTGTGGGTGTGAGGGCTCCAGATGATGGGATTTCCAAATCCACAGTTCTGTTCTATGGGAATCATGGTGATCCTGGCAGACCTGGCTTTGAATCAGAAACCTCTTCCTAGGTACTGCTGAAATTCTGCACTGGAAACTGGAGAACCTGGAAGCCAATTAAAACCCTAATTATTTTCTTTCTTCACAGTTATTTTTTTAAAATGTTATTTAGCTTAATAAAGGCAAAGATTGAAAAGCTCTGTTTTGGGGAAGCTGTATAATTTAAAATTCTCACAGAGAACCAAAGGAATATTCACCATTTTATGATGATTGTAAAGTCACTGTGTAATTACCAGACTCAGTATTTTTATCAAGTCTTGCATGCTGCAGGAAGCCATGTAAGTGACCCAGCAAACATCTCTTGCTGAACTGTCACATAACTTTCTTTTCCTCTGCCAGCAGCTTCTAAAGAAGAATCATGCAAGTAACGTGACCTAATTTGGTGTTCTAGAAAAGAAGGATGTAAATTCCTCTAGAAGGAGCTGGATTAATCCTGTAACAGCTCATTTTACATTGCTGGCCTTAAACTGAAATCAAACTCTGGTCCCAGAAAAGCAAGTGCTCTAACACTATTCTGTCTGGAAAAGGTGTGGTGGCAGAGCTATTCCTTTTTAGAAGCTGGAATGCTTATCTGTGTGTGAAAAAGATCTGTGCTGCCTACTTACACAACTTTTATATTTTCCTTCAGTCAGTAAATGTACCAACGAGGAGCACCAACAGTTCTTAAGCAAACATCTTGCATCTACTTCAAGACTTTTTGGTGATAAAAATTATGCCTTGTATTTTTGCCAAAGCGTGAAGACTCCATTTAATTTAGTACCACTTGGGTGAAACTGCCACTAAATTCTAGGAAAATAACTCAGCTTTTTGCCTTTTATTTTTGAAATGTTTGTTTTCAGTCTTCAGAGGATTGCATCCAAACTAGTCATCAGAAGAACCAGTTGGTCTCTCTCTAGTGATGAGGTTTTGGAAAGCCAAAATGGAAGGAATGGTATGGGAAAACCATTAATTCTGCTTGCTGAAGTGTGACCCTTGTAAATGCTGAATAAGCCTGCCTGAGAATCTTTGGAGGATCTGTGACAGAGCATTTAATATTCCCATTTTTCATACCTGTTCTCAAAGAAGTGGTGCTAACAGCAGAATTTTAGCTGTCTTTGGAGAAAAGCAAAATATAGAGATGGGCTGACCTAAGCTGTACCTTCTCTTTGGTCTGTGCCTGGCAGCTGTAGAATACAGGCTGCAGTTTATGGTGTAAAGCCACCTTAGAAATTCTGTTTCAGTCATGAAAAGCTATTCAAGATTAAGAGGAAAATGACTTAATGGGCATGAGGTTTTCTATTTGTATATGCAGTGCAGATTCCTTGGAAGGGTGGCAGTATTGAATGCCTTGAAAATGTTGTGTAAATCCTGCTGTGGGAAGAGATGAGGAGCAAATGCCATTGTTTAGCTTCTTTAACTTACTCATGGTCACCACTGTAAACTGCAGGTGCCCTTTACAGAGTCTGAACTGAGGTTATTGCAAGGGAAAAAATGCCAAGAGTCTGGATTTGTCAAGGATATCACTTAGTGCCCTTCGCCTCTTGTCACAAGCTCTGTGAGCTGTGTCTGTTTGCTTCTGTGGGAGCTGGTGACAAACAGGAGAAGAATGCAGGCAGTCAAACACATGCACAGACCTTGCCCTGGCCAGGTGCTTCTCCCCTGCTGCAATGCCAGAAATGTCACTGTTAGAAGGTGGCACTGCCCAGACAGGTGGGAGTCGTACCCAAGGTCCTTTCTTCTGCAATAATTCACTCTGGACAGTGAAATCTTAATGATGAAAGAGTTGTTTTATAACTTTTCCTGTTGTATGAGAGGTGAATGAAGCCACAGAAGGTGATTATGCAGAGGGGATATAGTGTAAGGGAGGAAATTATCATGGAATGGTTTGCGTTGAAAGGGGCTTTAAAGAACAACCAGTTCCATCTGAGAGGATTGAGATTGCACATTTTAATCCCATTCTGGTATTTCTGTGAGCTTAAAAGTTGATCAGTTTATTGTATCTGTACCTCATTTTCCCCTCATTAGAGGAAAGTTTAATTTATACTTGTGCAGTATTTTGAGCATTAGTCTTTCATGCCTTATTTACTGGGGTTTTTTTGCCAGTGCTCTACCCAAAAATACAGAGCTATCCCCTGGTATTCACACCAGGTCAGCTGAGTACAGAGATGCCTGTCCTCTTGTATCTTTGCCTCATGGAGCTCTCAGGACACACCATCAGTGCTGCATAAAAATAAATTTATTACTTCATACTATATACTGGATGTGATAGAAGTCAGTAGCAAGCACAGGACTGTTGTCCTAAGGGACCACAGAATTAGAAGAATATGTTGTTATTATTAGGTATATGGACAAACAGTTTTATTTCAGGTTGCATAAGTTGAAGAGCTTGATTTTATGATATAATAGCATTTAAACACTAAGGTATAATCTTACCCCAACATTAAGAAGCAAGTTCTTTTGAAGATTATTTCTTGGAGGATAGGCCAGATTCTGGGTAAAGAATGGTGGTTCATAGTTCTCTATTTCCTTTCCCACTTCTGTCAGAATAACCTGCAAAGAGAGAAAAACAACATTTGCCCTTTATAATAAAGGCTTTGAAAGAGAAAAGCCATGGAAATGAGTCAACTTAGGATGTGAAGTCAGTGTTGCAAGCTCTGCCAAGTGTAGCTTGGAGAAGATGAGATAGCTTGAGCAAGCACTTCCTCTGGGCACGCACTTTCCATATGACATATTTTTTTAATTGGGAAATGGACTGTGGACTTCAGATTGTGATGTTCAATTCTGGTCTCATTGGCCAGTTTCTCTGCTTCCAGAGCATACATAGAGCAGTATTTTCAACCAGCCCTATGAAGGGCTGAGAAAAGGTGGAGAAATTGTTCTCTGCTGGAGTAATTATCAATACCCATAGGAAAAAAAAGTCACCAAACAAAACAAGGTTATGGTGTCATGTTTTTAACATACAGAGAAATATGAAGTCTCTAGTATCAAATATTCTATGTAACATAGAAAACCTATTATAAAATCCGTGTTAAATCATACAAGCACTCTTCATGGACCAGCACACAATGATGTGCTGTATCTCACCTCTCAGAGGAGCCATGGTGGGTACTGGCATCTTCCTGATGGCTGTTGCAGTTCACAACTTCTTCTAAATCTTCACTCTAGTCACTGAGAACGCAGCAAAAAATGCCATGGTAGAAAAGGCACCAACCTTGTACAGTCTGTGGCCCACAAGATGTGATATTAGTTTTGATTGACATACTGGTTTATCTTTTGGCATTCACCTTCTGCTCTGTGTGTTGCTTGTGTCAATTCAACGTCTATCAAGTTTGCTGAGTTACTCCAAAATTACAGAGATGTAACTGAGAGCAGGATTTGGCCTTGTGTGCCCTTCCTAGGGTGCTAAGTTTGAAGAGATACACACAGCGCAACCCTGGCTAAATGGCAACTGAAGGAGAATATGAAAACCATCTGTAAATATTTAAAGGATGCAAAGACTAAAGAGGAGGCGGGTTTGGACTCCATGTTCCAGTAAGAGTTTCAACTTAACTAAGAGGGATAAAACTAATAAAGGAAAATAGGGAAGATTTAGAGAAGCAATATGTCTGGAAACTTAGAAAACAGTGTCATACTGTACACATATTTCTCTGAGAATGGAGTGATAGCCACTGTGTCATTTCCAAGAAAACAGGAGGATACAGCTATACCCTTGTGGTGTAAAGTACTCTTAAGTTGCCTGGGAGATGGCAAGACAGGACTGCATGTCTGCCTTTCTCTTTGGTCAGCAGAAATGGATTGATTTCTCCCTCCCTCTGTTCCATCTTTAGGAAGCACATGGATGATGACTGGGGTCCAGACAGATGTGCTTCATCTCCAGTTGGCTTAATAAGGTGATTGATTTTAAATCTGCAGAAAGGAGGATCCCATGGAGAAAAGCTCTACATTCGTACAAGAGGTACCTTCCATGAAAGACAAAGCCTTGGGGGGAGAAATCCTTAAATTAAATTAATTCAGGTTTAGATTAAGTGTAAAGAGAATCATATGCTCCAAGGCACTATCAGCTCTTTCCTAATGGGCATTGGCTCACTCTTAACAGTGCCAAATATCATCAGAGCCACTTTGAGATTCAGTGGTTTCAACAGGAGTTCAAGGCCCTTGGCCCCCAGGCAGGAGCAGACCCTGTACATATCAGTTTAGGAATATCTTGAACTGAGGAGTTACCAGAGTTGAAGCTGGTTTGTTGTCTCCCAAAAGTCTTATTTTAAGCTCCTTAAACTGAACCATAACAGCTCCTGCCTGGCATAAATTATAATCCTCCAAAATGCTCTGTACTCTTTCATGCAAGTCATTTATAGTGACTGTTTCAACTCTGTTCCAAAGAGCAGTTTTAAATCCCAGCAGAAATAGCCTGACCCCACAAACAGGGGCTGCTTCCTTCCGCCCCTCCTGGTGTGTGCGGCACTCAAGTTATCAGCGTGCTCCGTGCCTATTCCCACAGCGGAAATCCCACCAGCACAGGCCAGCCAAGCCTCCCTTTCTGAGAAATGAATCTCTCTCCCCGCTCACCAATCAAAGATGGAAATTGCAGCGGGTCATTGGCATGAGCTTGGCCCCAAGCTTGACCAGCTACACAAGAGGATGTGAGTGCTTCTGTTGAGTAGTTGTTTGGAAACCGCTGCCTGACCACCAGTTGTTATCTTGGATGTGTTTTTAGCCATTTTGGGCACTTCTCCCTGCCCATTGGAAGTGGTTCTTCCTTTCAAGCAATACATCAATTATGAGCAAGTCATACCAACTGATGTTGCTATATGCAAAATGGCACACACCACATTTATATCTTACTTTTGCTTACAGTGGGAAATCTTTTGTTGCAAGAGGACAACAACATTTTCTAGTTTTTCTTCTCCCAATGATTATTTTACAGCATGTAGGTATTTATGGATGAGGACAGCCAGCCCCTTTGCCTGGGTGTGAGACCCAGCAGGTAAGTCAGCACCTCCTGATGGCTGAGAAGTGGTGTCCCCCAGGGGCCTGTAATGGGACCAAGTAATTTTTGATGTCTTCATCTATGACATGGACATTGGGATTGATTGCACACTCAGCAAGTTTGCAGATGGCACCAAGCTGAGGGTGCAGTGACACACCTGAAGGACTGGATGCCATCCAGAGGGAACAAGCTCAAGCAGTGGCCCAGCTCTGGAGGCCCAGCACAGGAAGGACATGGAGCTGCTGGAGGCAGTGCAGAGGAGGGACACCAAGGTGATTGCAGATTGCCCAGAGAGGCACAGGTTGTCCAGAGAGGTGGAGGATGCCCCATCTCTGGAAACAGTCAAGGTCAGGCTGAGCAGGACTCTGAGCAACCTGATCTGTTGAAGCTCTCCCTGCTCATTGCAGGGGGGTTGGGCTGTGTGGCTTTTAAAGGTCACTTCTAGCCCAAGGGATTTTATGATTCCATGAAAAAGACATCAAATATTTGGAAGGGCAGGCTCTGTACAATACATGGTGCGGCCATGTCTTTTGTTGTATTTTCTTCTTTTTATTCATGATGCTGTCACAAGTAGCTCTTTAGAGAAACATAGTGCCCACTAATAACTGGCCTGCTGGATCACCTACTTCTGCCTAATCCATCTTCATTTTTATTGTGGAGTTATACAGAGCCAGACCTGCCAGACACTTAGAGAAACAAACGATGGAAAACATAAAGCAGTCAAAGAGAAGTAAGGATGGGCCAAGCTGGAGTGGTGTAAGAGCCTTTAACTTCCTGTTTGTGTCAGTAAGACTTTAATATAAAGTACAGCAACCCAGGACCTATTAATGTGCACTTCTGTGCACATTAAGCCAGTCCTTAAACTGGCTCCTCAAGGTGGAGATTATTGTGTCATGAGCACCATTAATTTTTACAACATTATTTCCATGAGAGGTTATTACACATTAAATTACAACATTCCCATGCATCCAGGCTTCTTGTAACAGTAGGAGAAATGGTGGGCTGGAGAAGACAGCTGGGTTTGCACGTGGCCTATGTCAGTTTACTTAAGCAGACCATTTTACTGCTGCTGGAGGAATGCAGCAAAAGGTCAGTGCTGAAACTCCACTAAAGTAAGCTGAGCACACATTCCATCTGCCAACATATGCTCACTCCTTGCTTGATCAAAAAGGAAATTTCAGAGCTCTGCTGCATGCTTGCCTTGACCCTGCTCCACACCGCCTGTCCAGTGGGCATCAGACAAACCATTCTCTAATCCTGCATGGAATACACATTCTTCTGGAAGGATGCTTGGAATAATTGCACAGCAGCGGCAACAGCATCATCCTAAACTGGGCCTGTGCACAGGGAGAAGTGCAGGACAGCCTGGAGAGGGATGTCAGGAAAAGAGTTACATGAATGCAGGAAATGTATGGGTTTATTTCCTAGTCCTATGCACCCATCACAACCTGACCCTGTCCAAATGAGACTCATCTTTGCAGGGGAAAAATAAACTCGACATTGTCATTCAGCTCTTGCATTTTCTTTGCCTGTCTTCTTCAAATATTTCATCTCCTGGAGTCTGCCTGATCTGGTCAGTGTCAGAGGAGGAATTCTGTACGAATAACATGCACAAGGAGCTGCACCAACTTAACTGGGCTGTTAAAAATTGCAGAAGTGAAGCTCCTGTAGCTACAAGAGCTTTTGGCTGATTTAGAACATGCCCTCATAACATCACTTGATAAAAATAAGACTTGGGCTTTTTAATAGAACAAATTACTTAGGCTTTATATTTAACCATGGTCACTGTTAAAGCTATAACTGGTTTTCAGAATATTTTAGGAATCTGATCTTGATCTTCCATATGTTAAAAACCATCATAACAAATACCTTACACTGTGGTTCCTGACGAAGAAATGACAAGGTGGCTGCAGCCTTAAACACAAACAGTTTCCTTTGGACTCACATTTGCTACTATTCAGAGTGACTACTGGAAATTATTATTTCAAGGCAAAGAAGAAGACAGCTTTGAACCAGAGAAACTCACAAACCTGCATGATTTTTGTAGAGAGGGTATTGATGTCCTAGTTCCTCACAGCCAACTCTTCAACAGACTCCAGTGGGAAAAATGGCACCAATATTGAGGTCTCCTTGATGCCCTGAAAGCAGAGGATATTTTGACACAGAGAGATGGGCTCCCTTCTGAAAACAGGACTTGCAGTCTTTAAAAATAATATTGAATGACCACTGTAATCAACCAGATTAGAACTGCATTTACTCATCTCACATTGTCTTTAGGCTGTGCCTTGGGGATTCAAGTCCATTTAAGTGTATTGTTTAGTCATGGATTATGAGGAGAACATCTAAAATCACACACAGAAAAACATGAATGTAAAAAATGAAGCTAAAGAATGAGGTCTTGGCTGACAGAAACCAAATTAATTTTTTTTAATATTGTATTTTACTATTGTATTTTTCTATGTGTGATGACCGCATAGGACCAAATCACAATGAACAATAATTTGGAGAGTGGAAAAAACATCCTGCATGAATGTGGCAGGCATTTGAGGAAGAATCCATCACTACTCCCAGATTAGTTTATTTTCCCTAACCTGCAAGTCTGCAGTTGGCAACAATAAATTGTAGGAAAAGAATATATAATGAGGGTAGGGTTGGCATCCAGCTGGCCCCTGAAAAGCTGGAACAATGGATTGACAGGATTCTTGTGCAGCCTGGCATTAAGAAATGCAGAGCCTTGACCCTGGGAATACATTATTCCTGGCAACAGTCCAGGCTAGGAACTGATTGACTGGGGAGCAGCTTTGCTTTGAGAAGAGGCTGGGGATCAAGGTGCAGAGAGCTGAACCCAAGTTCATAGTTGTGGTGAGGCAGGCCCACAGACTGGGCTGTATTAGTCCAAAGGTGGCCAGGAGGTCAAGGGGTGAGGGAAGGGATTATTTCCCATCCCTGGAACATCTGGTGTGCTGTGGTCAGAGTTTAGGGCATCCTAGCACAGGAGAGAAGTCAACAGATTGGAGGAAGTCCAGTAGACAGCCCCAGGGATGCACAGGGGGCGTGTTGAAGGTGTTCAAAGGAGAGGCTGAAGGTGTTCTCAGCAGCTTCCAAAGGATCAAGAGACTGCTAAGCTGTTTGGAGCATTTTTGACCTAAGGGAAAAAAGCTTCTCTTTGCCTTGGAAAGATGCCTTATGAATAGGGTTCTGGTTATCATCAGGGATGTAATTCTGTCATCCTTCTGTGGAGAATTCAGAACATTGTGTCATAAATGCATCCCTTCTTCAAGCACAGAAGATGCCAACAGGGTGCAACCTTAACAGCTCTCTGCAGGAACTGTGCAGGTAGAATGAGCAGAGTGCAGTGAGAATGGGAACAGGGTGGCAGAAGAGAAAAGAGGAGATGTCAAAACCAGGATCCTTTCTGTGGAAATTAAACAATGAATCACAACTGTTTAAATGATGAATTACAAGCTTTAGACCTTCAGGTGTTGCCTCTCATGCAGGGGGAAAACCCCCAAACACTTGAAAAACCCAGGAAAAAGTTCCGATGACTACACAAAAGGTTTCAGAATTCTCTTTTGAAACATTAGAGAGGATCCAGACCAATGGATGAAGAATTGGCATGCAAGAGAAAATCCTCAGCTAACTGAGCTAATGATGCACAACACAAGGAAGACACAATAACCTGGCAAATGAAAGAAATTGCCTCTAACCTTCTATGATCATTACATAATTTAATCTGAATAGTTCTATGGTCAGGAATCACACAGAGGTCAGCTGGGCCACTACACAGAATCTCATCACCAACAACAATAAAAACCAAAGGGTTTTTTTGCTTTCCTACTCAAAATGTTACTTAAACATGGCATTTAGCATCCCTGTTCCTGCAGTGTCCCTGTTCCTGCTGTAATGAGCAAACTGTGCACGAAACAAACAAACCAAATTAAAGGTGGCCCTTGTCATTCACCTCTTCTAATAAATAACTCCAGGCAGATCCCTGTGGGGGTGGTGGCTGTCACTTCTGTTTTCTTCAGCTCGGCCTTTTACCCTTGGACTGCCTGTCCTTGTGGAGTGGGAACAGCTGAGAGGCGATGAGAGAAGCAGTGTGGGCTGGTGGGCACAGCACCAGGTGGAAAGCCACAGGTCCACTGTAGAGTCACTGCTCTCTTTTCTGACAGTCATTCCCATTTCTGTGGGACATGGAGAGGGACACCTGGCCAGCTCAGGAGAACAAAGATGGGCATATCTGACTGTCTCTGTGCTTGACATACCCTCTGCAGAGAATGAGCTCAGCATGAATAAACCAACACCTTTTTCCAAGCAAGCTAGCATCCACCTAGTCCTAAATCCTCCAGAGTTTCTTGTGGGAGTAGGTAATTTTTCCCATTTCCCTCCAAAAAGAAAACAAGCGGGAAGCTGGTTTGTGATTTGGGCTTGCCTGTAAGAAATTGGCATGTGAAATTTCAGTGAGAGATTTTCCTGTAGAGAAATGGGAAGATAATTATTTGAGATGACTCTAAGTTGTTAAATTTGCACACTCTCCTTCCCAGGTGTGTCTGAGTGTCCTCACCAGGACCTCTGTGTGTGTGACAAAGTGGAGGTTCTCTGTTAATATCTTGGCTTCCTCCTGACTGGTGATGACAAACTATATTTGAGAAGGTCTTGTACATGCTTTGGGAGTCAGCAGCTGCAATGAGGGGATAGTTTTGGGTCAGAAGTTTGCTTGCTTCAGCCTCCAAGAGCTCATCAGCTGCCAAGGCTCTTAGGCAAGGTTGCTGTCTGTTGTCCTGCTTATTCACTTTGGGGATCAGTGTGACAGCAAATCTGCCTCTCTGTTGGGTAGTGGAAGGAGAAATAACAGATACAGTGTGCTACAACCCTTTCTGTCATCCTGCTACCAGAGCTCAGGTCTTCTGCTGATTAATCATCTATTCTGTGGTCCTATCCAAATTAGCCTTGAAGCCAACAACATCAGTGCTCCCTGATGTTGCTGGCATCAAGGGAACAACACCCGTTTCAGTGTTATCACTTCTACAGTTTGTGGAGTCCTTGGTTGTCAATACAGCTCTGCAACCCTTGCTCTGTTTTTTTTTTTTTATGTTGCTTTCAGATTGTGATTAATATTTAATTTGTAACAGTCCTGGTATGTGTGTTACAAATCTCCCCACGCTGGTCAGCAAACCCCATTAACCTAAAGATGGTCAGATGGGGCTCCATGGTCATACTTGGGCTTACAGATTTTTATGCAACTTGTCCAGAGTCTGCAACACCTGCCCTGCCACAACAGGCAGATTTATCACCTGGAAATCTTCCTTCTCCACTGTCCACCTTCAGCTTGGGTCTTCGCAGGCAAGGTGAACAATTTTAGTCCATCCTTCTGTGCTTGAATGAGGGATTGCTCTTTCCAGGCCTTAAAATAGGGAGAGAATTTTAACAGATTTGAGAATGGAACTTAGGACCCTAAGTCATCACACATTTTTGAAAGACATGCTCTGCATCCATATCATGTTACTGCTCAGCTGCAGGACTTTTCTTAGACTATCTGAAAGTGGATCTGAACTGCTGTGCTCCAAAGAGGGGTTATTTTAATGTTGTGCTGAAATACTGACAATGAAAACTTGTTGCTTTAGTTAGGCAGTGAGCACTGTCACCCCAGGTCTTAAGAGTTTGAGTAAGCAGAGTTTGATTGCTGAAGTAAATTTTTACTATCCTGGAGTTCACAGGGTTTATTTTACTGCAAATGCTATTGGTGTCTCCCTTCCAAATTTCACTGGGCACGTGAAGCCAGGGCAACATGCTGCCTGAAAATCATAAGGTTACAGTGTGTTTTCCGGAAACAGTCACTTCATGGGCCAAGAGGACAAGTTGAAGCAGAATGAGACATCTTTTAGAGCAAACAAGGCTTGCCTAATTGAATCAGAAGCTCAAGAATTTACATGGCAGTTCAAATGGTAATACACAGAAACTCAGCAACCTGCTGGCCACAGATCCAGCTGGAGAATGGTTCAAGACTCATTTCAACTCTGATGCAGAATTGCTGAGAAGTACAAGGCTGCAGAATGCACTTCATCTCCCAGCTGCACACACTTGGTCTGGGGCCAGACACCAGGGCTCCTGGTCTTATGAGGACCAGATGTCTCAGTGAAATCACAAATTTTAGCTCTTTGGTTTGGTGTACGGATCAGGCAAGAAAAGTCCTGATTTTTTGCAAGCACGTAGTCTGCGCACCCTTTC
>NW_005054414.1:1429600-1467478 GCF_000277835.1 Geospiza fortis | reverse complement strand
GCAAGGCTGTCTCCTGGGTCACCACAGCCCTCAGCAGTCATTTTCCAGCTGGACTGACTAAAAGACAAACCAACACATCCCATAGACTTGTTAGAAATTATCTTTGTTTGTTTGTTTTGTGTCTGACCATTTGGTTTTACTTCTAGGATCAAGGGTACTGGGATGAAACATGGTGCATCCTACAAAGTGTTCCTTTAACTTGGGCCATCAGGACACTTTGTGGGGAATCCACAGTGGCAGATGTGCCAGTAAAAGATAGAGGAGCTCAATTAGCCTATGGTTTGTCTTTGCTCTGTCAAACCTGATGAATGAGACATAAAGATGCAAAGGTGATTAAAGCTGAGGATGGAAATCCAGCTCTGTACCCATTACACTTGAAAAGTTCTCTAGGGGGAAAAATAAACAGGAAAGAAAACAGTACAGGGCATGTTTCTACAGACAGTGATGGCTCTGAGACCAGGCAGTGTTGCCAGGAGTCACATGCATTGGGAATGGGCAGGTTTCAGACTGCAGCATAAGAAAAACTGGGAAATCAGTGCTCCATGCTTGGAACAGGGACCCTGGGCTTTGTTTCCCAGCAATGGTGGACTCTCATGAAGACTGCAGCTATGACAAGAGGGTGTAAAATACTAGTATTATTCCTTCCTAAAATGATATATGTGCTTTATATAGATGAAAAAAATCATCAGATAAAGTAGAAAGCAGGAAAGAAAAGGATCTGAGGATTTTCCTAGTCAGCAAAAGATACCCTTCCTTTGGCCACCACCCCAAGCCTGCCAGAGTTCAGGGAGTGTTTGAACAAGCCTCTCAGGCACAGGGTGGGATTGCTGGGGTGTCCTGTGCAGACCCAGGCATTGGACTTGCATGATCCTAGTGGGTCCATTCTAGCTCAGGTTATTCTGTGATTCTGTGATAGTCAAGTTCAGCTTCAGCAAAGGCACATAGACTTTAAAATGTTACCTGGCACAAGCCAGGGCCTTGCCCTCTGGTTCCCAATTATTTTATAGCTGAGCCTGTCTCCTGAGAGCAATCAATATTCACATACCTCACTGACTCTGACTGATCTCCTGCCTCAAGGCTGCCAGGGGCTTCCCTTCACCTCATGGGGCTCGTGCTGGGGAGTCTGCAGTGTCCCAGGCCTCATATTGCACCTCTGCTGCTTAATGTGAAACTCTGTCACACTGGGAGCGCTCAGTTTAATTATACTTCCAGGTACTCCCCTCATTAGCAGGCTTCTCAAATGGCACAGAAGATGCAAGGCCTGGGCTATGAGAACCTGACAGATATATTGACAAAAGTATTTGTATAAATCTCAGTCATTTTCTTCTGTCTTATGTCTTGGTAAGTTCTGTGAAACTAGTTGAGATAAAAGTCTAATCTGTCCAACTCCAAAGGAGCTGAAACAGCTTCAGTGGAAAATGAGGGGAAACAACTTAGACAATCTGAGCAGGGGAGGCAAATTAAGATGGTCACAAATTATAAAAATAGTGAGCACTTGGGCTTGAGGAAAAGAGACAGTGAAACACTGGGAAACTGCAGCCATCTCACTTTTTCCTCATCTTTAACACATCATCTAAATCCTTGTCTTGCTCCTACAAATACTATTGCCCCCCTGCAGGAGGCACACACCCTCCCCAGGTAAATGTGATCATCTGGAAGTCACCTCAGTGAAAAACAGGAAGACCTAATATTCCCATCTATGTGTCAATGCTCCAGCCTGTGTGCCCTGCTCAGCAGAATTCCCACTAAGACAAAACCTGCAGGAGCTGGGCCTTCTGTCCCTGCTGCATGGCTTACCTCTCCTTTAGCCAGCCAGGAGCACTCCCTGCAGAGGTACAGACAGAGGTTGGCATGTGGGTCGCTCAGTAAGAGGTGCCTTGGCTTTGCAGGGTGTGCACAAAAAGAGCTGTGGCCGCCTCAAGCCGATTGTTCCCGAGTATCGAGGTGCCCCAACAAGCACCCGCCGATCGTGCCACCAAGGAAGTGGCTGCAAACCTCTCATTGCTCACTGATGAGGTCCAGAACTGTTTTTACACCTTCTTCTCTAAATAAGGAAGCTGCCTGTGAGGCCTCTGATTCCCCGACCAATTTGACTCCTTTGCTTCCCACAGCCAATGAAATCCCACTCCTGCCTCCAGTCTTGGCTGACAGCACTCCAACCTCAGCAGGCAGGGAGGATGCAGGTTTGTGTTACAGCCCTGGCAGCCTCACCTTGGGCAGGCTGTTGATGTCAGAGTGATGATGCGGGCAGGGACAGCCCCTGCACTATAAAGATGGCTCAATCAAATATAACGGAGGCTGCCCAGCAGGAAGCAGGATATACAAACCATGGTCCCCACCAGTTGGAGTCCTGCTGGCCTGTCTCTGCTCCCAACCCAACTGCTATCGGGCTTTAGTTTCAGGTCAGCAAGCTCTATTTGCTTTCCAAAAATAAGCCTCTGCCACCATGCTGAAGGGAGAAAAACAAGAAGGGCGGTATTTTTAGGGCCATTAATTCTGACCACGTGCCTAGGAGGTGAACGGGATGGCCACGGCACAAAGACCTCTCATCACTATGTCCTGCGACGCCGGCGCTCACCGGACGCTGCCTGCCTTCCTTCTCCTGGGCCTGCTAGCCGGGATTGCTGCCACACACCCAGCTGTAAGCAGAACTAATGGCACATTGCTGGAGAGAGGATGGCAATCTCTGCTGTCCAGGTCCATGGCTGGGATGTCAGGGGAGAAGGCAGATGTGAACTGGGAGAGTGACTATTTGCTAGGAATCAAGAGGCAGCGGAGGCTTTACTGCAACGTGGGCATCGGGTTTCACCTTCAAATCCTCCCAGACGGAAGGATAAGCGGAGTTCACAATGAAAACCAATACAGTGAGTTGCATCCAGAAATGAAATAGAATAGATGTCACTTAATTGCTGTGAACTCTAGTAATTACCCTTCACAGAGTGCAAATGTTGTGACTTGATATTATTAACCTGTGCTACATCTGTTGCCTTTTAAAGTTCCTGGGAACAATAAACATGAGAACTCTTCGGGCTGAAACGTGGCACAAAATGCTCAGATGAATTTAGATAGAATTTATTTTTACCTGCTTTGCTGCACAGATGAGAAGAGACAAACTAGGTCGAAAACTGACTCTGCTGCATTTTCTTGCTCCTCACCTTCTCATTCGCCTTTTGAATCTGGGAGTTTTTTGCTGAGTCCAGAGTGCCAAAGCATGATTCTTGAACCCCAGCTGACCAGTATTTTTGGGATACTCAGTGTGTCCCATGGAAGGGGTTTGCTGCCCCGGTTTGTTCATTTTTCTGGGTGCTGTTCTGTTACCCTAAGAATTAAGGAAAGCATTAGTCTGGTGGATTTGAATTTCCTGTAGAGGGCAGTTGCTAAAATCTTTTGCAGCAATGTCATGTGGGACTTCAAAATGCAATCCACACTTCTTTAAGGCTCAGTAAAAATCCTTTTGTAAGTATAGCATATTAGATAAAAATGATTTTCTTATTGAGAAAGTTCAGAGTTTGACAGATCAAAAGAGTTTGATAGAGCAAAAGGCTTATACAGAATGTGACTACAGTTCTAGAATAATTATTTTCAAATCCTGTGACATTTAGAAAAACATAAGATCTTCTCTGTGTATATTTATTTTGCTGCATTAGGGAGTCAATACTTATAAAGAATATATTACAAGTTCATTAGGGTTTAAAAAACCCAAAAGATATCAAAATTGCCTTCCATTAGCTCTAGTGTCTGTGATAACACTCCTATTAAACTTCATGTTTTTCAGGTCTCTTTGAAATATCCACTGTAGAAAGAGGTGTTGTAAGTCTGCTTGGTGTGAAAAGTGCTCTCTTCATTGCAATGAACAGCAAAGGCAGGTTGTATGGGACGGTAAGTACAAGTCCAAGTAGTTTTTCACAGTTTATACAAAAAGGTTTTGAAGTGGTTTGGTTTAGTGTTTTGCTTTGTTTGTTTGAGTTTAGTTTATTTTGGTTTTGTTCATTTCAATCTTTTCCTTATGGAAATCTCTGATTACAAGCAGAGAAAATAGCCCTCCTGTTACAGGGAGCCTGCCCAACCTGCTGTCATCAGTGCTATTTAATGCAACAAGCAGCATGGCTGTTACAGGGCTGGGATTTTAAAGCTTTCCTGTAAGACTGTGCAGGGGACACCTTAGGGAAATGAACATATTCTGCAAATAGTACAGATTAATTAGATAGCTTCTTCTAAGGTCACAGGGCTGCAAACACATTGTAGCAAAGCTGAGCCCCATTGATTCCATCCTGCATTGCACTGTGCGTAGGAGAGGCACAATTATAGCTATTTCCAACAGCTACCCTTAGTAAAGTAATGACCACATGCTCCTTCCTACCAAAAACAACCACACCATCAAGAATAAATAGGAAGTCTACCCTACAAGGTCAACATGTGCGGCTGGGGTTATTTTAATGATCAGTTTTGTGAGATCACTTGCAAAGGGTGAGAAAATAACAATAACTATTAACAATGGTATGCAAATTGTACTGAAACACCATCATCCTCATCTAGATGATTTGCTTTCTAAATGCAGTTTAACCTCTGTGAGCAACACATCTCCGATGTCAATATCCAGCAGAAAAAGTGGAGGGGCATTTGAAAGAGGCTGGCTCTGGGCAATAGGCAAAATCAGCCCATCTCAAAGTAATGAATGGCACTGGTTGTAGCAATCTCTTTTGTCAAGGAACAGCAGAGTCCTTTCCTTTGGAAGAGCTGTAATTTCAACAAAGCATTGCGGTGGTTTAAAATAATGCCAAATGTTGTGAGGGACCTGTAGCATTACTAACCTGATTCATTCTCACACTCATAATGACAGTAGGACAGTTTAAGGTCCCACTTCAGGAATATTCTTTCAATCACAAGTGATCACAAGCACCTAAAAAGTGCCACAAGTCCAACTGCTGTACTTAGCTGGTCTTTCTAAAGAGGTACAGGGTCCAGCTTCAGAAATCCCTTTGATATTTTTCCCCTCCACTTTCAATACAGTTTTGTTTATTTTCAAAGACACTTTCAAAAACTGTAAGAGATGTGCATTTTCCCTGCACAGCACAATGCCTTAAGCCAAACTCTTACAGGCTTTGGATGGTGTTATCACAGAGAAGCCCAAATAAAACTGCATTGGTGGCATCTTATGTGCCAGACATTTGAAGTCAGACAATTATTCTGCTCTCTCTTTTAGTTTCTTCTGCATTTGTCTCCTGCTTGTCCTTGCACCTCCTCTCCCAGATAACTCCCCCTCCTTAGATTTTCATGTTTTGACATGGAGGATATTAAAATTATTTTCCCAGATTAGAACCGGCTGCATTATTAAATATTACCAATGGTTTAAGAAAGAAATTATTTATTGCTAATCAAATATCTTATTAAAGCTAGCAGTTGTCCCTGGACACTGCGGTTTGGAAAAGCTCTGAAGGTTTCAACAGCCAGCATAAAATTTTTTTATAAATGATGGAACTTCTGGCAGAGGGGAGGTCTTAAATAAAGCTGTTGTTTGGGCAAGAGGGTGCAATGCTGACAGAAATTATTACTTGCAAATAAAATGAAGAAATCCATGATTTATAATGAATTAACTCGATCTGCCACAGGAAATACACAGTCCATTATCTGGACAGGTGGCATCTGAGTTCATCTGACACCAAATTAGCACCAAGGAGGGAAATTTATTGTTGGCTGCAGTGGCTGCGGCACCACCTGTCGCACACTGCAATGAGCCTGGTGTAAAAACGCGAGAAAGAAAAATGACCTGGGCCTTGGTGGAAAATTAATTGTACCTGATTTGAATCCCCGCCCTCTCCCCTTGCTGTTCCTTAGGCTGTTTTCCAAGATGAGTGCAAGTTCAAGGAAACCTTGCTGCCCAATAACTACAATGCATATGAATCCAAGGTTCACCGTGGTGCTTACATAGCCCTGAGCAAGCACGGCAGGGTGAAGAGAGGGAACAAGGTTTCTCCTGCCATGACAGTGACCCACTTCTTACCAAGAATATGAGCACCAGCAAAACAGAAGATTAAATCCCAGGACAAACTGTTTTGTTTTGCACATGGGGTATAACCTCCCAGGTATTTATACTGGTCATTGCAAAAAAAAAAAAAATCTCTATATGTATGTGTATATTTGGACAAAAATATTTGTACTAGATTAATCACATAGCATATGTAATACAATGCTGCTTCTCTCCTACTCTGTACAAATTTTAAATGGCTGTGTGCCTCCTTTGGTGCTGTACAGAGAAAAATGCAAGCTGGAGTGCAAAGGAAGCTTTTGGAAGACACGGAATGGCCGCGGACAACCATCTAATCAATCATAGGTGATTTACTAGATATTATTTACCTCAGATAATAACCTCTTGTACTGAACTGTTTACATATCATGGGCCAAATCACCAGATGATTTTGCTTCACCAGAGCTTCAGGCAGTTCACTACATCTGAATATCTGCCTGCCCCCCCCCCCTACAGACTGTGTCCTGTCCTCTAAAGTCCTCAACCTGTCTTGATCACTAAGGTGCCAATTCTACAAGTGTTTTTACACAAGCAAACTGTCTGTTCCCAGAGCCCCTCTGCCTCTAAAGGGATTCTCCAGGGTCTCCTCACATGGACTACTTGGCAAACTGAAGACCTACAATCAATCTCCCATGGGAAGGGCCACAGGATAAATCACAGATGGGTCCCAAATGCAAAACTGATTTGGAGCTGAGGATTCTGAATGGCATTTTGTGAGCTTAGTTTAGACTTATCTCCAATATAGATGTGTACATATTTAATATTAATATTTGTATATATATAGACATGGGATGGATGAGTGTGCATCTATGTAACTACATACTTTTAATGAATCAGTCATGCCAGTCTCCTGATGCCCATGTGCCTCTATATAAAAGAAAAGAAATATTTAAAGGCACTGAATCTCATTTAGCCTGAATGTTGTTGATCTCTAAGAACTAGAACTAGCGTGTGGGATGCATTTTATAAAAGTTAAGAAATTCATGGAAGCTTCCAGCAAAGGGTTATTTTAGAAAACTCTGTTGAATTTTCACTGTCTTAAGTATATTTGATTCTTCTCTATCATACCTCCCTGAGGTATGAAGGACAGAGAAAGGAAGCTACACAAGTATACCTTCCCATGTTGGGAGAGAGGAACTCACGCCATAATTCCAATTTCAGTCACTTGCAAAGCATCGGTTACAAAGACAACACAGCAAGCTGTATGAAACACTCTTCAAAGCTCTCCTAGAAGCTGTACAAATGACACATAACCTTGCCTTGCTATTTTGACAACCCTTTTCCAGATCACCAGTGAAGCTGCATTCTCTGTGCCTTTGAAAGAGTATTTTAAGAGCCCCCAAGTCAATAGTCACTATAAATGTCAGTTACCAGAAGCCTTGAGATTCCTGCATTGGTGGCGTGCTCCTAAATTTGAAACTAGATTCAATGTAATGTCAGAGCATGAGCATTTTCAGCATAGATGGACCATGCTGCTGCAGAAGTGAATATCTGAGTGCAAGATTATCTCCCACGTCCAGCCAAAATGGGGCTATGTCCAGCCTTGACATGCCATTCTATTTGCAGGGGCTGTCTATTCATGATGAATTTGAGCCTTCTGACATGCATGAGAGACACTGTCAGGGCCAGATCCTCAGCTGGAGTAAATCAGCCCAGGAAAACTATCAGTTTATAGCTGCAGAAGATCTGGCCCAAAGGACATACCCACAAGGATGTACCCACCACCACCATTGCCAAGAAACTGTCAAGCCAATTGTTTTGTGAACAAGATACAGTTTTCCAGCATCTCTAGTGTGACTTATACTTGGATTTATCTGGTTCAAATGTAAGTGACGATCACAGTGTAAATGAAGAGAAAAAAAACCAGTGGAATGCTGCTCACAATACAAGAATAGGATACTTTGGAGGATGCTTTGGAAGGAAAGGAGTTGAAAGGAATTGCTCTTCATTTTCCGGCCTTGCAGTATTTCAGAAAGAAGCCAAGATGACACACTTTGTTCACCCACAATGTGTGCAGCAGTTTGCTTTGGAGAAATGTGCATTTGAAGTGAAAAATCAGGAGGTTTTGAGTGGGGAGAGAGTGGGTCAAAGAAAAGTTTGGAGGCTATCAGGCAGTACATTGGCCTAGAGTCCCTAGAGGTACAGAGAGCTGTGCTGAAATACATTAGCTGGCAACCTGTATCCTGGTGTTATATTCCTAATTGTCTTTGAAATGAAGTTTGAAGAAGTATGGAAGAGTCCAGGGATGTAGAAGGAAACAGAGTTCGAATGCTGGCACACAAATTTGTTTCTGATCACAGCTTAATCCAGCATCCTTATGACAGGATAAAGTCTGTTCCCTCTTAAACCAGGGCAGCTTAGAGAAAGTGATTGTTGCCAGGACTGGTAAGCATTGGGACAGCTGGCACAAAAGGTGGGAATCAGACTCACTGGCTCCATTTTGCACACACTGGTCAAGCGAGGACAAACTGTAGACCAGGTCACAGGAAGTCAGGACAAGACAGAAATGGCCTCAAGCTGTGCCAGAGGAGGTTCAGGTTGGACATCAGGAAGAATTTCTTCACTGAAGGGGTGGTCAGGCATTGGAACAAGCTGTCCAGAGAGGTGGTGGAGTCACCATCCCTGGAAGTGTCCAGGAAATGACTGGATGTGGCTCTGGTCTGGTTGACAAGGTGGGGATTTGTCAAAGGTTGGACTTGATGATCTTGGAGGTGTTTTCCAACTTCAGTCATTCTGTTATTCTATAAATCTGTTTAGTCACAGCCTGCTAGGCTGAGACTGTTCTTAGGAACTGCAGATCCTTTTGGATGCAGTTTTGGTGGGCATTTGGAGAGCCCCATCAGTCACTCTGCTGAGTTACTCTTTATACACTGTTTTTTTTCCTCATTACACCTCAATGCCAGCCAGATCAACATGGAAATCACAGCTGAAATCAAAGAAGGATATGTGACTATATAAAGAAAACTCGTGAAACTAAAGGAAATTCCCAAATCAGGGCCAAATTGGAAACTTCAAAACATATCTCATCTCAAGTGTGCATTAACAGGGGTCATGCCACGGGCTGAGCTTTGAAAGCATTGCTGTGAGTGCTCCACACCAGCCTGGCATGCCCACATTTTGCACATGAGATTCTCCTGTGGAGTTAATGCCTATTTTCACAGTTTCTCCTTCCTCAGGCAAACCCCATAACAGTCTAAGACTTAATTCACCCCGTTAGAAAGCAGATTTGGCTGGAACTGAATCATGTTCTTAAATAAATGTATTTTTCCCAGACATGCAGAGGCACAGACACACACACAGTGGAAAAGCAGAGTAATATTTGTATACCTCACTATTTCAATTCCAAGATTTTATTTTGCACAGTAAAATGGTGCCAAAGTTCTCAGATTACTTTTTTTCCCTAAAATATACCTCATGTTCTGACTCAATATGGACTCACAATTGAGACTGTAAATTTGCAAGAAACATAAAACTGTCCAATCAATTGTTTGTGAAATTGCTTCTATTTTTATATGTATGTGCTGTGCACAATAGTCTAATGTATTCATAAAATAAAATTTTATACATTTTTGGTGGTGTTTTGACTCTAAATCCCTCTTAACATTTGTTTTTTTCCTTGATTCAGAAACGCTGTGTTAACTCTTCCTCCCAACCTAGTTTTTATTCACCTCTAGAACCAGACTATGCATTGGTACACTTCAAATTTTTGTAGACTTTTGTGCAATTCAGATTTCTTGCCTGAGAAGTGCCCAGGTGTCCTGGGAGGCGTGGGCACTTCCCATGCTCCCTTCCCACTCTGTGCTCTCAGCTTGGGGGATGAAAAATCTCCCAGGAATTTTGGGGACAAGAGATGGTGGATAAGCCTCACACCTCTATGAAGAATAGGAAACGTTTTGCTAAGTTTACCTCATTTTCTGCTTCCTCACAGGTAATTTGAAACAATAATATCTCTGTTTCTATGGACACATTTAGAAATGGGAAGGACTGTTGGAAGGCTTGAATCCAACCTCTTAGATGAGTGCAGGACCAACTTCAAAGGTAGGGGAAGATGTATCAGGAAGAATCCCATCTACCCATCTCCTGCAACAGCCCCTGAAACAGCTTCATGATTCATTAAGCTCTGGTTGAAACTCTGGATGTCAACTCAAAGGGGATCAAACAGACAAATATCTCAAAAGGGTCACCAGAGCAGCCCATGCTTTGCTGAGAGTCTAAGAGGAGTTGGCATCTTCTTTAGGGTCTTGACACAAGAAACATTTGTCCTGTGCATTGACAGAAAGCGTCCCTCCTGCTGGAGCTAACTCTTACCGACAAAAATGGCTGCAGAAATTATCTGAAGGATTCAGCACCATGAAGGGAAAGGAAAATAAAAGGAAAAAAGAATGCTTTCTAATAATTCACACATACAGGACAAGCTCAGCTGCAGGTACACAAAGCTCAGGTCCATGAACTGTGTGGCCGAGACCACGTTCAGAGCAAGGGCCAGCACCAGTGCCAGTTCTGGGATCGAGAACCCCCCTGTGCTGGGCTGAGCCCCCAGTGTGGGCAACAGGGCAGGGGGGATTCTGCCCCTCTGCCCCTCTCTGCTGAGCCCCCCCTGCAGGGCTGCATCCAGCCCTGGGCCCAGCACAGGAAGCCCAGGGAGCTGCTGGAGCCAGGCCAGAGCAGGGACACCAAGGGGATCAGAGGGATGGAGCAGCTCTGCTGGGAGGAAAGGCTGAGGGAACTGGGATTGTTCAGCCTGGAGAAGAGAAGGCTCCAGGGTGACCTCATTGAGGCCTGACAGGGCCGGAAGGGAACCCACAGGAAAGATGGAGAGAGACTCTTGACAAGGGCCTGGAGGGACAGGACAAGGGGCAATGGGTTCACACTGACAGAGAGCAAGTGTAGATTGGATATGAGGAAGAACTTGTTCCCTATGAGGATGGTGAGGCCCTGGCACAGGGTGCCCAAAGAAGCTGTGGCTGCCCCTGGATCCCTCGCAGCGTCCAAGGCCAGGCTGGATGGAGCTCTGAGCAACCTGGGATAAGTATTGGACATCTAATTAAAGATATGCTTGTAAAAGGAAATAAACAGCCCCACACTGGTCTTTTAGGGTGGTTTTTTTTGTTTGTTTTTCTTTTGGCATTTGCTGAAGCCACCCTGCTCCACATCAGTTTGAGCAATGGAGGAGACAATTAGATGCCAGGTATTTAACTACAGGTGACTTGGTTCCTTCAAAAAATTGTCCAACTGCAAACTCTTGCACTTCATGTTAGGAATCACAATGGCTTTCAGAATCCAAGAGGACATTTGGTTTCCTTGTCAGAACCCAAGATTAAAGGAGGAAGTAAGAATCTCTTCCAGCTGCTGGACAGCTGAGGAGGAGACTCAGGGTAAGATAAACCACTGGGAATCTCTAGGTTTAATAGATGTAATGCAAACCGGAATTGCAGTGAACTCCAGTGAGCAATCCTGGCTAAGGAAATCGCTGTCATTGGAGAAAAAAATCATAAAAACAAACAACCAAGTATGCAGCCACAAGCAGAGATTTCTTTTTCCTCTCCAGCCAAGCTCTGTATCCTGCTCAGTCCAAAAGCATGTTTGTTTTGGAAGCCATACACTGCTGAAAAGTGTTTGGCCAAAATCCAAGGGGCCAATAAGTCCAGATGAGCTGAATGAGTTGTGTCCTTGGTTTACGAGATTTGAACGTATTATTCAATCCTGGATCTCATAAGCACATATAATTTTTGGTTATTTTTTGTCACACAGTGTGGACCAAAATGCCTTGATTAGGACTGATTTTTTTCCCTCACAATTAATTGTTTACAACTCACAATTTTATTGTGTGCTTTCATGAACCATGGCTGACAGCTCCAGAATAGCTTCTCCAAGGACAATGAAACGACACCAACTTACGTCAAACAAGAAATCATTAGGGATGATATCTAAAACAACACAGTTTATAATTATATTTGTTTTGGGGCACTCTGGAGAAGAGCTTCCTTTCCTTTTTTTTTTTTTTAATGAAAAATAATCCATCCTGACTCATTCCAGGTGAGTGAAGCCAGGGTCAAAACACAGGGGAATGGCTTCAAGGTCACAGAGAGCAGGTGTAAATTGGATATTGGGAAGAAATTATTCACTGTGAGGGTGCTGAGGCCATGGCACAGGGTGCCCAGAGCAGCTGTGGCTGCCCCTGGATCCCTGGCAGTGTCCAAGGGCAGGTTGGATGGGGCTCTGAGCAACCTGGGACAGTGGGAGGTGTCCCTGCCCATGGCAGGGGGGTTGGAACGAGATGGGCTGTGAGGTCCCTTCCAACCCAAACCACTCCATGATTCTGTGATGACGATGATTTTGCGAAGGCAATAACTACAGAAATAAAAACTGTAGGAAAGTAGATATGTATCGGGAATGTCTGTGTGTCACTTTCTGTAACTCTTGCGCAAATCTGCAGATGTGTTTGCACTTTTTAAAGAGAAACTTGCAGATTTCAAAATAAAAAGCTAATCTCCAGTGGAATTTTTCTTTATACACCTATAACAATCAACATGCAGGTCCACAGGCCACCTGGGTGATTGGAATTTCTTGTGTATGCCATTTCTTATGTATGTTTGCATTCTGCACAACCTCAGTTCATGCTGAGATGGTCATCAGCTGGTCATGAAGGTGGTACCTTGAATTCATTTCCATTTTTCCACCAGAAGTGGAGACTGTGAGAGGAATGGAGCAAAAGGTCAAGAAGTGACACCAGTGTCAAAGAGACACAGTCATGTTCAGGGTAGGCAGATGGGCTAACCATCCTCTGGCATGTAAGAAAGTTCATTTGTCATAATGGAAAGGATAATAAAGAAGGTTAAAAAAAAAAGTATTAAGTTGCATTTTTAAGTTTTGAAAGAATTGTCAGCGAAGAAATCTCTCTGCTTTTGGAGAACTGAGCAGGTTGATGAGAGTCCAGAACTTCAATAAAGATGACAAAAACAATCTGACTTACTTGAAAGAGAATGCATTTCCCAACCAGCCCTGGCACCAGCTTGTGACAGCTGTGAAAATGGCCAAAGATCAAAAGGGCCCAGGTGCAGGATCAGTGTCCCAGCAGCTGATGAACCTTTGCACAATGTGACTCTCAAGTTCCTCCTCACCAGCAATGTGGCAGGCTGAGAAAGCAACATGAAGAACTATTGTGTCTACACTGAAAAAAAAAAATTGTAGCTGCACATCTACCTGAAAAGACATTTTGTGAAGGAAAACCTGAATCAGGGGCAGAGTTCAAGACATATTTTTGCCAGATTTCTGTTCAGTCTCATAAATTCTCCTCAACGTGCTCCCTGTCATGGAAATATCTCAGAAAACAGAACCCAACTTCTGAGCAAAGATGAGCTAACAGAGTTTAGCTGAAAAAATTAAGCCACTGTTACTTGTCTTGCCCTGCCCCTTACAAACTTTGATCTCCATGTTTCTTTAAAGGACTCCAGAATCATAGACTGATTTTGCAGCGGCTTAGGGAATCTTTCTATTTTCCTTGTATTAGAAACCCTGAGTACAAGGACAATGTTCAGTCATGACTGTCTTCATTTATCATTTAAGCTTTTGTGTTAAAAAAATTTGCCCTTAAAACTTACAGAGAGCAAAGATTTCTCCAATTAAGTTTTCATTTCTAAGAGATCCCACATAAAAAGAAGTCCCAGAGCTAAAGAGCGACACCTGCAATTGCACTGAGGCAGCTCTTCCCATATCAGTCACGTGCTGTGTTATTACTGTCCCACAGTAAAAGTGCCCTTGGCTGATGATGACGTCTGCATATTTTGTCTTCTTGTTTCACTGCATTCCCTCTCCCTCTTTTAATTTTCCATTCCTAATTTCTTTAACCTAAGCCTTTTTTATCTCTTCTTAAAGGAGACAGATCTGAGTGAAACATGTGAAACCAAGAGATTGGAGTAAGTTTAAAATTAGGTTACAACAAAGTTTATTATTGATCCTTGTCTTCTGCCTAACAAGGGGAAAATGTCCATTTAGTTTATTGGAAACTGTCAATAAATGTAGTGGCAGATGTTGTTGAATCCGAGAAATACTTAGATCAGAAGGGGCTCCTAGATCTTCCTAGTCCAAGCCTATTTCCCAATATTGGGAAATAGGAAACTTTACATAAACCAAAGAGTTTTCCCAAAATAAAACCACCAGCCTGCTTTTAGGCACCTTGCAGCATATTACAATAGGAGATGGATGGCTGAAGTGACTTTCTTGTTGAGGCTGTGTATCTGTGTCCCCAGGATTCCTTTGCACCTGGAAGTAACCACACCAGGAGAAAGGAGACAATTTCTCACACTGCCTGGGCAGGCAGGTCAGCAGGACTGGGTGTGCACAGGGCAGATTTCAGAATCCAAACAAACTTCAGGCCTTCCAAGGCTCAACACCAAACCAGAACATTTTTCAGCCTTCCAGACCTGAGGAGAGCCGACAGGAAAGGTGGAGAGAGACTCTTGACAAGGGCCTGGAGTGATAGGACAAGGGGGAATGGCTTCACGCTGACAAAAGTGGAGGGTTATATGGGATATTAGGAAGAAATTGTTCCCTGTGAGGGTGCCAAGACCCTGGCACAGGTTGCCCAGAGAAGCTGTGGCTGTGGCCAAGGCCAGGCTGGACGGTGCTCTGAGCAACCTGGGATAGTGGCAGGTGTCTCTGCCCATGGCAGAGGGCTGGAATGAAATTATCTTTAAGATCCCTTCCAAACAGGCCATTCTGTGATTCTATGATTGTTTTTGAAATTGAGGGTATCAGCAGCTCTAACCACAAATTGCACCCATTCTCTCTCCCACAACACCTAAGAAAACTCAGACCCCTTAAAATGACGGAAACACTCTCTGTTCAGAAAACAAAACCTTTTAGGGACTGGTTCTGCTTTGCCTGGGACCTGTGCCAAGGATTTCAGCTGGAGGAGGAATGAGGCCCTTCATTTCAGTTCCTTAGAGCAGGCACACTGCAGAAACTGCTGGTACACGCTGCGGTCCCGAACCCAGTGGGCTGTGCTTACCTCATCTTGTTCACGTAGGTGAGCTGGGCCAGGATGTTTTCTTTAGTCGTGGGCAGTGTGACAAGAATGGGGCCTCCAAATAAGGTCACTCAGGATGTGTTTAACAACACTGGGTGAAGTCTGTGGCAAAGGCAACTGCTCACACACACACACACACACACACAGCATCCACGGTACATTCCCTCGGCTCAGTGCGTCAGTATTCCTAGAATAACTGCTGGAGAGGCACTCCACCCTTGTGCTTCCAGCACTGGGGGCGTGATCATCTCAGAGACACTTGTAACAGTGATTTTAAGGAAGCAGAGGCAGAGGGACAGGCCCCTGATTTCCGTGACCTCTTTTGAAGAGATGCAGTGCAAAGGAAATTATTAAGAGCAGAGGTAGTTTCAAATCTATCAACCCAAACTCCTGTGTGAGCTGAGCAGCAGAGAGCAAGAGGCTTCCTGAGGCCAGCACAGGCACTCAGATGGCACAGAATGCTGCAAAAGGGCAAGCCACCCACCTGTTTACATATAAGTCAATATGCTTTATTAGGCAAGAGTGCTACAGGTGCTCCTACGTGATGAAAGGAACTCCAGCACTGTGAAGGGACGTGTAGTTTCACTCGCAGGAGAATCCTGGAAGGCAAATCCATTAGACTGAGTAGAAGACTTTTTTTTCTGATGGTCCACAAAGCCCTTCCAAAAGATAACTGCAAGTCCCTTCTAATAACTTCAATCTGTTGTAAAAAAAACTTGTCTTTGCCTTGTGAGTCATCTCTAGAACTGAGCGGATAAGCAGTAAAAGAAAGCAGCACAAGGAATGACATTTAGCTGCTGAGGATTTTACAGAGTTGAGGTGGTAAGTTTGGACTGCAAAATGACATAAAGCTGAAACTCAAAGCAGTCAAAATGGGGGAAAGGCAGAGCTCCTGTGACCCTCAGTTCCTTCTGTGTACCATTTGCAGTTAAATGATGATACCAGGGAGATCTGAGTGTTACCCATGTTCCAGCTGAGGCACCCAGTGCCCAGAATACCTGGCTAAACCTGAGCTGAGCTGCCTCTGGAACAAGGAGCAGGCAGCAAGAGCAGGCCTGGGACAAAGGCATGGCAGGGAGGGAGGGGAGTGAGACTCACTAAGGGCTGGAGCATCAATCACAGAATCACAGAATGATTTGGGTTGAAAGGGACCACAAAAATCATCTTGTTTCAACCCCCTGCTATGGGCCTGGACACTTTCCCTTTAGACCAGGTTGCTCAATGATTACATTGGATAAATTTCATCCTGAAAAATGGGGTCTGTCTTATCCATATTTTCCTTTCATCTTTTGCTCTGGAGTGAGGATTTCCTCACTTTACCTTGGTTCCTGACATTGACAATAGGTGGTAGCTCCTCCAGGCTGTCTCCTAGCTCCTTTTCCTGGATACATCTAAGGAGCATCCTGCACCACTGTGGCACCTGACACTGGCAGTGTAGCACCCCTGCAGTGGGAAGTGGAAAATATGGCAATGTGAAATGGTTGTGATCTTTAAATTCAGACCGATTTTTTCCTTTTATTTCTCCCTACAACAAGCAATTTCTGTTAATTATAACCAATTTTTTAGCTGAGAACTGAGAAAAGCCATCTCAATTCATCAAACACCACAGAGCAATATAAAAATCTGAAAAATCTATACCAGCTTCTGTGGTGAAAGTTGCAGAAATATTGTTATTGCTGATGGATCAGCAAAACATGCAAGACAAGAAAGGTCGTCATCACTTCTATTATAACAGACTTGGCTGAAAGAGTAAAGCAGCTTTCATACACTTGGCTACCCCATCAACAGCTGAATGGGTAGAGGATAAGAGAAATAGCCACAGAAGGAATAAATGGATCAGCCTGACATGGACTGTAAAAAAAACAAAACCCCACAACAAACCACATGTAGTGTGTATTTATAGGTTTAAAGCAAAAAAGTCTATGAAAAAGCAGAATTTGTATTATCATTCTCACAAGTAGGGACTTAATAAATTCACTTTAGCCCAGCAGATTAAACAGAACTTAATAAAGTCTGGAGTTTTCTTGACATTGTGGGAAACTTTAGAAAATGCTAAACAATTTAACCTTGTAAAAGTAATCTTTGCTTCTCTGATTATTATAAAAACATAAACAGATGCTCACAACTGGCATGTGCTTAAATGAGGCTGAATAAATTTTTCAAACATCTGAGAATGTTTTTTGTGCCACCAAGGCACTGGAGAAAGATCAGATCAGTACATGCTGGTAAACACAGCAAAATGTCATGGTGAATATGAAACATCAAACCAGAAAAACTGCAGTCACAAAAGAATAACAGAATATTCCAAGAGGGTACAGTGCCTCTGTGAGACACTTCTGCCACTGAGGTATCAATATCCACATTTCCATAGGAATCTAATCAAGGGGGCAAAGAAAAAAACCAGAACAACCAACTAACCAACCAACCAAAAAACCCAAACATTTGTTCTAGGATCAAAGTGAAAAATATGGGTGGACAATTTCAACAGTAAATGGAGATATTTCTTTAAAAAAATATATATAAGAAAAATTAACTCTCCTTTCCTTCTAAGCTACCTTTTCATTTAAAGGTTTCAGATGATACAACCAGTAAAATATCTGAGGCCTGGACTGTCTTTCAGTGCAGCCAGCTTTGTCAGCCTGCTCAGTTAAGATCTGACCCTTATACACTTTGGCTAAAAAGTGCTGTCATTTACACAGGTAAATATACTCTGATGCAACTCTCTGGATTTACACAGGTGTGGCAGCAGAATTTGGCAGGGTTTTACTCATTTTAAACAATAAAAAAATCAAAATCAGATCAACTTGTGCAGTGGGTTACAGCTGCATCAATCCATTAATGTTATCAATCCATTATATGCTGATGGTACAGTTCTACAGGTTGTTAATGAAACAAAGAATTTTTCATGCTGTGTCCAGCTAGAGACTGAAACTGAACCTAACACTTCTACAGTTAAAATCCTCAGGTTTCATTAAGGAAATATTCATTTATTGTTTGGTACTTTTGTCAAGTTTATATTAAATTTTGAAAGGAAACTTAACACAGTCCAGTTTTGGACCTGTCACTCCTATCATTGATTCACCCATATACAGTGTCCCATTAGTACAGCATTTTCATGTAATAAACGGAACCATCTTTTTTTAAATCAGAAAATTTGTTTGTAAAGACCCACAACACTGGCAGGACACCTGAGAAGTAGGTCTTGTATCTTGGAACATTTTTTACAAACTGCCAGCCAGATGTGCAATGCAGGAGCAAACATCCAGCTTTTAAGTGGTTTACACATTATTTTCAGCTGGTTTTGACCAACTTTAGATTATTTGTGTGACTCAGAAGGAAACAGGAGAAAGAAAAGGGACAGTTCATTTCAAGTAGGCTCTGCTCATATCAAGTTCCCTTCACTTGAATGGCGTGACACAAATATCAGCCCAACAGGCTTGGTGTGGAACTTAGACCATAATGAAGGGGGAATCAGGCTCAGGACAACTTAACACTAACTTTTGGTACATTTGCAACAAAATTTTAGCTGTATTTGATGTTTCCTCTAAATCAGAATGCAGCTTGGAAACGGTGAGTGGAGGTGAGAGTCTGAATAAACACATCTGGCAAAAAAGAAAGATAATTCAGGTCCGAAGGGTCATTCCCTTCAGTTCAAGTGCAGTGGATTGCCCTTCCTGGATCCAACAGTAGAGGCGTGGGAAGCTTTCAGATGTCACAGGGTTGTAGATAACATTTGAACATATGATTAGCTTTCGTGAGCTGTCTTTAGAAACCTTACATTTTTCCCCCACACACCTTAGCCAGAGATCCTTCCCTTGAGGTTTCGGGACACTTAAAATGTTGCTTTGCCAAAAATCAAGGATGTGGAGAAGGTTTTCCTGTGTGATGTCATGTTGCTGCCCTTTATAAGCCTCTGCAGAGAAGAAGGGATCCTGTCTGAGGATTCACACTCCAGGCACGAGGGGAGGTGCGGAGCAGACGCTGACCCACCATGGAGCGGCGAGCCATTCCCCAGGGCATTCCCTGCAGCTCCCTGCTCCTGCTACTCTGCAGCCTGAAGGCTTCCCTTGCCTTTCCCAACTCCTCTCCACTGCTGAGTCCCAGCTGGGGCAATGGAGACCGCCTGATGCATCTCTACACCGACACAGAGAGGAGCAGCTTCCACCTCCAAATTCACGCTAATGGCTACGTCGACGGCGCTCCTCACCAAACCATCTACAGTAAGTGGCTTCCTACAGACCTCCATGGGAGCAGGGGAGGGACAAGGAGATTTTTTTACTTCCTCACCACCTATAGAAAATCCCCTCTTCTCATTAGGCAGGTAGGCAGAGGAGCACAGCCACGGGATGGAAAATGCACATCATAATAATTCCCCTTTTGTTTAACAAATAAAATAGTTCCAAAGAAATCTAGTGGATAGGGAATTTCATTCTTTGCCTAGGACAACTAAATTCCTATGGTTCCTGTAATACTCTGCAAGGAAAAACCACCTGAATCATCCTCCACTTCATGATTTTACCCCCAGTTTCTGGAGGAATCTCTTATAATGATATCTCCCAAATAGCTGCTTCCCACTGATGGTGCTACCAAAGGAATATACTGAGCAGGGCTGGAAAACTGATGGCATCCATAACATCTGTATTTTGGGGTGGAGGGTTGAGAACTACTAACAGTTAAGTTTCAGTGTGCACAGAACATAGGCATGCAAAGATCAGTTAAAAAGGGGGAAACTATGAAACACCAGACTGGCATAAAAGAAGTGTTGAGCCTTTGGGGTTCATGAGAAGAAGGTTCTTTCATGAGGTTCTTTCATGAGCAGAAACTATACCCCAGTATAACTAAAAGGTTCTCAAATTTTGTCTTCAGAGTTTATTTAATTATATATTTTATTATTCTATTTCAACACAGAATAGTTTATTCTTCTTCCTTTGCTAAATACTTGGTCCAAACTCTTTAGTTAGTAGACAAATGTGGGAGGGGTTTAAGACTTAAGGGTTCTTTTACAGCATTTCAAAAATACTTCTCTCTTAGCAGCATTCAAATCACAAGTAGCTATGCATCATAAAATCAGGTTGTTATTATTATTACTATTATTACTACATCTACTTTATACACTCCGTTAAAAATCTAAGCCTAGGTAATTAAGCTTTTACATAAGTAAATAAGGATGGTTTTTAAAGTTATAATTTAATTAATGAGGAAAAAGGATCACATTCTGCTATTTTTTAAGGAATTGATAATGCAACACTCACAGAAATGCTGGCACTGTCTTGTTATTCTTCCTACATATTAAAAGATTTTATGAAACTCATTTTAGGTATGTTGGTCAAGAACCAGTGTGGGATTTTAGAGAACAACAGACAGCAAAATATCACATTTTCCCATGTATGCCATGAAAAAAGCATAGCAGGATTGGAATGGTGGAGCAGGAAAGATGGAAATCAGACAACAAAAGGGATATTAAGAGGCAGAGTGACTGATTTGCTGCCACCAGACAATGCGAAGTGCCAAGTTCTGCACCAGGGTGGCATGGCCTGGATGTGCACAGATCTCCTGGGTGGGACAAGGCAACAGGCACTGAGTCAGATGCAAGGAGCAGATCAAGCAAAGTTGTTATTCCCATTTTACCTGGTACAGTGACATTGCTCTTGGAGCACTACAGCAACCCCAGGTCATGTTGGATGAGTAGAAGGTGGAGTTGGTCTGGCACAGGGTTTCCAGTGGGCCTTGATCATGATCTGTTGTGGTTTTAGTCCAGCAAAAAGGATGTTAAGGGCAATGTAATGACAGAATCACAGACTGGTTGAGGTTGGAAGGCACCACAGGGGGTCACCTGGTCCCGCCTCCCAGCACCAGCAGGGCCATCCCAGAGCACAGGGCACAGGATTGTGTCCAGATGGTTCTGGAATATCCCCATTGAGGAGACTCCACACCCTCTCTGGACAATCTGTTCAGAGCTCAGTCACTGCACAGAAGTTCTGCCTCCTGTCCAGGTGGAACTTCCACCTGAGTATCTGTTTCTGCCCATTCCACTGATGCCACTGCTGGGCACCACTGAAAAAATACCACAGGGCAGTCACAAAGATGAGTGGGACAAATTCCCCCTGGGTGTGGGCAATGGCAGAACTGAGGGCAACGTCCTCAGACCACAATTTGGGACTTCAGAGGCAAAAAAAGTTGTCTTTGGGAGGTTAGTGCCACATTGGAACAGGACACCCAGAGAGGTGCCCTCCATCCTGGGAGTTTTCCAAAGCCATAGCAAACCTGATTTAGGGTGGGCAACAGTCCCAGGTCATGTGGAAGGTTGGTTTGAACTCCCAGAGGTCACTTCCAGCCAGAGCATCCGTGGATCTGTAAATGCATTGTTGAAATGGCTTTGATGTTTTTGTTGTTCTGAATAGGTGCCCTAATGATCAGGTCTGAGGGTGCTGGCTCAATCATAATCACAGGTGTGAAGAGTGGACGTTACCTGTGCATGGACACAAAAGGAAACATATTTGGCTCGGTGAGTGACCTTTCCTAAGCCTCGAGGCTGAATGGCCAGTGCATTCTGCTGCTGTGGTGTCCATTTCCCCAGCCAGGGCAAGCCTGGGTAGCCGCAGGTGGAGGGGGAAGTGTTAAAGAAGATCTGACATTTAGGTCAAACTTTGCTCTCTCCTTTGATTGTATTAAGTTGGAGAGCTGACAAAAATCATCTGAGATCCTGCCTGGGTAAATGAGGACAAAAAAAAAAAAAAAAAACCAACAAAAAACCCACCAAAACAACAAAACCAAAAAACCAACCAAAAAACCAACAACAACAGCAAAACTCCTACTTTTCCATATTGCAGAAATTAGATCCAGTGAGGGACCAATCTGTAGCACAGAGCCATGGGTGGGGACCCTCTGGAAGAAAACAGGGTTTTTCATTAAAATTCCTTTGCTGAAAGCATGGACATGCAACTCTGATCTGCATTTGGGTCAGACACAGACCTGGGAGATTAGAAAAACACCTGCTGCAAGATCTCACCCTTCTTTCCCTCTTTAAGCAGTGTTTGCAGCTCACCAGACTCCTCTGCTCACAAGTGTCCTATTTCTTCCCCTCAGCATTACTTCAGCCAAGAGGACTGTGTGTTCAACCACAGGACGCTGGAAAATGGGTACGATGTGTACCAATCCCCCAAACACCACTTCTTGGTGAGCTTGGGCAGAGTTAAACAAGCCTTCTCCCCTGGTATGAATCCACCACCATACTCCCAGTTTTTGTCCAGGAAGAACGAGATCCCTCTGTTCCGATTCAACACCCCCGAGCCCCACAGACACACCAGGAGCGCAGACGTTGATCCCGTAGATCCTCACCAGATCCTGGTCCCGCAGAGGAAGACCCCGGTGTTTGGCTCCCTGCAGCAGCAGCCCACAGACTTTCCCCACATGCCCAGGGAGCCCATGAGGATCAACCAGAACGACGTGGTGAACCCTGATGATCCCCACGCTATGATGGAGGCCAGGAGGTACCCAAGCCCCCGCTTCTATATCACGAGATAACCGCATCCCCTGCACTCGCCAGGGGAAAAAGGAACTGTCTGTCACACTCAGCCTGAATGCCAAAGTGACTCTTAGAAACCTGGGAGACATTTGGAAAAGTTCCTTAGCTTCAAATCTTGTTTTGTCAGTAAACTGCTGTCTGTAAGTACAAGTCAGATTTTTCCAGCTCGGGGTCTACTGGAAAGATCCATTTTTGAAAACAATCACACAACCAAACCTTTCAGGGTCTGAATCACCTTAAGTTTGCATCAATGATGAAAACAAACAAAAAAAGGAATCCCTTGTATGAAATGGGAAACATGTTATGTTAACTGATGTAGAGATCTGGAGCATCCAAGATTCCAGCAGAGCCAGGGAATCTCTTACTAGCAACATCCTGTCCAAGCACAGCAGACAAATTGCCAGGTGGTGTGTTATTTTATTATGTAAAAATTATCATGTCATGTATCCAATATCTGAAGGGGCTACAAGGAAGCTGGGGAGGGGCTCTGCATCAGAAATTGCAGAGACAGGACAAGGGGGAATGGCTTCATACTGACAGGAGTAGGTTTAGATTGGATATCAGGAAAAAATTGTTCCCTGTGAGAGTGGTGAGGCCCTGGCACAGGTTGCCCAGAGAAGCTGTGGCTGCCCCATCCCTGGAAGTGTCCAAGACCAGGTTGGATGGGGCTCTGAGCAACCTGGGATAGTGGCAGGTGTCCCTGACTGTGGCAGGAAAGTGGAGTGGATAAGCCTTAAGGTCCCTTCCAACCTGTGATTCTTTGTTTTTAGCTTTTAAGTTGGAGCTTCATTCTCTCTTCACCCATATGAGTCAAAAAAAGGCACTCTGCTGTTACAGGAACAGAAAACATTGAAAACTGGAGGAACTGACAGGACAACTGACAGGACAGGATTAAAGGGTCCTGTGGAAAAAGAGCAATTTCTGACACTGAATCTAAGCTGAGGTTTTTGAAAAAAAGAGGAGAGTCTCACACTCTCTCAAACGGTTCTCTATCACAGTTCTACATGTACTAAAATCTAGAATCCCAATATGGAAATAAAGATCATTAATTTTGCATATTTCCAATGCAGAGAGAAGTACCAGGATTAATAATAATCAGTAGTGTGTTAAACAGGACAGTTTGTTTTGCATAATACTGAACTCTACAGGGGAAAAATAAAAAAAAAATTATGTTTTATAAAGATCAAGGGATTAATATTTACACTATAATGAAGACTCTCATCTAATGAGTGAAAATTAGGTTCCTATTTAGAAAAGAAATGTCCAGTTAGCATCCATGTTTGTATTCAGTTCTGAGCAAGTATCAGATGCTTTATACTTGTAGGAGTGAAGTTACTATTAATCAGGAGATCTCTAATGGTGACAAAACCTTTTCCCTAGTTTGGTTTATGCTTTGGGTAAGTTCACTTTCAAAAAGCTATTCTTGATGAACTCTGCACAAGTCAGGTGCAAGGTACTGATAAGCAGCACAAAATCCAGTGTGGCAGAGATTTGAAGGTTTTATTTTGCAGGGATTTTTGCATGTCAAAATATAGATTCTTCTGCTCTGTTTATTTAGAGTATTTATCAGCCTAACAACAATTTGAAGTGATACAGTGCTCCTCAGTGTGCCCATAACAACATAGAAAAAAAATTAGGTTGTAAGCTATTCTTCTTTTCTTTCTTATGAAGTAGTTCACTGAAGCCACTGGAGTTACATCAGTGCAACAAAAATCAAAATAAGAACCCCCTGTGCTTCTTGCTTTCATTTAATTTTTTTCTGGATTTAGCACAGCAGCAGGACTGCTGCCAGCTTTTAAAATAATCTCTTTTTTCCCCCATATTTGTATATATACACAATATCTCTTTATCTACCACATCCAACTCATTATGTTGGAAAAGTCATAGGTCCCTGATTCTGCTTTTAGGATAGTCTTCCTAGATGGAGAGATTCCTAATTCGTATAAATACTTAGGAGCACAGGACAAGCCAAATGATCAGGATTAGTCCAAGAGTTCCATCTCCTGGAATTTGTTTTTCTAAACTTATTGTGGTTTTTAATTAATTTCTAAAGGAAAAGAGTGGTTCTAAGGAATTAAGGGAATTGCAGGCAGGCAGACAGTTGTGCTTTTTCTTGCTTATTCAAAATACAGCAAGACTTTTTAACTTGCTGTCTATACAGTGGAGAGGTGTGATTTTATTTATGTTCTATTTTGATCTTTTTACTTGATTCCTATACCATTATTCTTGGCTTTTGCTCCTTGAGAGCTCTGGACTTCAAGTATACCAGCAAAGTTTGCATTTTGCATTAATGGTTGGAAGCTCCTCTCTAGGACTGAGGCAATAGCCCTACAACAACTGGAACCATTAAAAACTCTGTCCACATTAAATTTTGATGGGAAATATTGGTGGGGTTAAATCTGTAGGCCATCTCTAAATTCCTACACTAGAACAGAGTAAGAAGGTTTGCCCACTCTATCAGTAGCCAGGGGGTAAGTAAGCTAAGACTGAATACAGGGTGGATTTTCCATCAAAAAGCCGTATTTGTAACTATAGGCAACTGTATCAAAACTTAAAAGAATTTATTCTTCAATGGAGATGCTGGCAATCACCAGCTGGTAAGAAAGCATTACTTATTTATGTCACAGTATTTATTTATTTATTTGAGTGGGTCTTAAATCCTGCAGAATATTTATAAGTATTTATAATAATGTATTATAGAGACTATTTCCTTTTAAAAAAGTACCAATAAACTTTTCCATTATCTCCAAATGGTGGATTCTGCATTGTCTGTTCAAGCTCCCCCTTCCAGAAGTACTTGAGCGAACAAATAAACGGTAGCAGCAGTGTCTGAAAATTTTTGTATTTTGCTGTCCCCTGTGACTTCCAGCCACACAGGTTTCAGCTTCCTAAGTGTTTCATGCATCCTAAATATAAAAGTTCTGTGAAAGATGATGAGAAAAACAGTGTCTTAGTAGGTCTAGACTGACCATGAAGAGATTTTAACTTCTATTGGGAAATGTCTTATACAAGCAATGGGAAACCACAGGTCTGTCAGTTCAGTCCTGCTGGGAATTATTTGTGATCCTGGCTCAAAGATCTTGGGCTAAAAGATACTTGGCAAATTAAAAGCCTCTGCAGGGAGGGCTCCGAGCAGGGCCCAGGCTCTGCTCCAGGGGCCCAGCAATGGCACCAGAGGAACGGGCAGGGGCTGAGCCCAGGAGGTTCCACCTGGGCAGAAGGCAGAACTTCTGTCCTGGGCAGTGACTGAGGACTGAACAGATTGTTCAGAGGGTGTGCGGAGTCTCCTCACTGGGGATATTCCAGACCGCTCTGGACACAATTCTGTGCCCTGTGCTGTGGGATGGCCCTGCTGGAGCAGGGAGGTAGCACCACATGAGCCACTGTCAGGGTCCAGCCTGAGCCATTCTGTGAAGACTCAAGCAGTTGTAAGATTGAAAGTTCATAATTTCCTCCTCTGCATGCTATTCTGCCCCACATAGTCATGGATGATGCATTCTCACTAATATTCCACATTCCTGTATTTTTATTCAAAGTCATTGCAAAAAAAAATCGCCCCCTAAGGGCCTTAAATAGCAGCTTTACTCCAGCTCAGTGCTTGACCTTGGACATTACTACTTCTATGCCCACTAATTCTTTGCATACCTTCGTCACCATGTTTTTTCTCCTGAGCAACATTTATCTTTACCAGCTGAGCTGATGGTTTCCATTGTGGAATTAAGCCTTCAATTAAGATTCACCGAGATCACATTTAATTTTTCCCTTGCCTATACATTAGTTACTTCATCAAAGAACTACCCATTCAGTAGAGTGTGAACTACTTATGGTAAAAACTCATTTAATTAGATTGCAGGTTTCATTTACCTCTCTTGTCTCCAATTACTTTCTCCTTCAGAATTTATTGCATTAACCATTATTTAAATTTCTTTGGAGAAGTAGAATTAAGTTGTGTGATTCTTGGGACTGTCCCATGTAGGGCCAGGAGCTGGACTCAGTGATTCTTGTGGGTGCCTTCCAACTCAGGGTATTTCACAATTTCTAAAACTAATTTTGTGATTCCTACCCTCTGAAACCAAACCTCCTTTTTTCACCTCAGCTTTTAAATTCAGTAAATTCACTTTTCAATGGCCAGCTGTTCCAAAACACATTCAGGACTTATTACAGTCAAGTGTGCTGCACCAGCCTGCTCCCATTCAGCTATGGCTGGATGACCCAACTGGGCATCAGAAGGAAAGAGTTTTGCCTGGAGCATTCCTTTGGTGACCAGTATCAGCCTGCTCAAGATTCCTGGATTTTATCCCAGTATTCGCCTGTGCCTTACACTCTGTGCCCTCGGAGTCTTCCTGCCAGGCTCTGCCACACGGGGTTCCTGCACCCCAGGAACCCCAGAGCTGTTTGTAGGTGACAGCAGAGCTGTCACAGGAGACCCTCCTGAATGGCACTGGAGTCACCACACGCACACAGATGCCCCACAGTGGCTCTGCCATATCCATGGATACTGGAGAAGCAGCTCACAAATCACTGTGCAGCTCATTTGTGCCATGCAGCTGCCATTTGCCTCGGACTACCAAGACCTGAAAACCTCCAGCTCACGGCCAAAGCCCTCAAAAGCAGAACACATCTGGGGGAAATCTGACATATTTTAAGTCTAGGCATGTGGGCTGTGGATCTGAGGCAGCCGAAAGCTTGGATACACAATGTATCTATTTAAATTATGTTCTACATTTCTTTTAAAAGGGAAAAACGTCCTCCTTTTGCAAAATCAGGGCTATGTCTGCACAACAGTCTTCTACAGAGAACTGTGGGAATAGAGAACATGTCTTTGCTTTAGAGGAAGGAAACTGAGGGACTACCAGAGCTCACTGCCTGACAGCTGCTCAAGGGGAGGCAGACCTGTGAGGAGATGGAGCCAGCATCCATTGCCACTACTGAGTAGTCCCTCAAATATTTATGTTCTGTTACTATTCCTAACAGACCCATCTATTGCTGCAGCTCTCCTCTCCCATGGTCCCAATAAACTGTACAGATTTACTGCACACATGCACAAGAGTCACCTGACCAAAAAGCGATTTAGTCTCAGTGTTGATGTAAAAATTTTAAAAGAGCAGTACTATACAGAGACCTAAAGAAAACAGCCTTTAGAATTAGCTTCAGAAGCTTCCAAAATGAGTGACTTTTTAATGCAGAGAGAAGCTGGCATGTGACATAACAAAGGAGAAATAACAAATGCAACTCTTTTAGGGCAGGCTATAAGCCCACCTAGGCTGGCATCCTGTCTCCAGCAATGTCAGCAGCAGACACTGAGGGAAAAAGCACATCTGGGCAACTGTAGGCCACTCGTGACTGCTTGTACTCCCTTGGCCACTGGCAGATGTGTTCGCAGCATTTTAGTGTGTTTTACAAAGTCTGAATTGGGAGATTCTGATGCATTTTCACTGAAAAATATGACTTCATTAAGACAGGAGCTGTTCAGAAAACCTGAGTGGTTTCACCCTTTGGTTATTTTTCCTTGTTAGGCACCACGGTACCATCTACTTGCCCTGTGTGAGACTTACAAGAGGAAAGAATTTGGTAACAGCAAGTTAAAGAAAACAACCACACAGGTTCCTTAGGCTGGATTTAAATTTTAATGACCTATAAATACAAAAAAAGAAGGTAAAGCATATTATAGAGGAAGAGTCAAAAATCCCTCTGGGAATTGTGTGACTTAAGCAGTGGCAAAGCACTTAACAAAGTAGATGCTCTCCTAAGTTATGGGATCATCAACAAGAACCTAATATTAATTACCTGCTTGAGAGCAGGCAAGAAAGATAAAGAAACCTTTTAAAGTGAGAAGCACCCCAATCCCTAGTGTGTTTTGAAATATTTGATGAAATGACAGACTTAGGGAGAAAAATGTGTCACATCTCCACTCGTACTCTCGCATTTTCAACTCCATTAAGAATTGATGATTGGTTCCAAGAATTATTGATGGAATGACTGGCAAAATTCAGGATGTGGCAGTTCCAGGGGAGTTTCAGCAGTTTAAAGCACAGGCAGGAGAATTCCCTGCTGTGTAAGTGGCATGCCTGAAATAAACTGGCACTACCAGGGACAGGCAAATTCAGAATGAACTTCTGCCCCATCCTCCTACCATTAACACTGTTATAAGTCATAATTAAAGCTTTGCTATCTTCATTGGCTGTGACCATCAATTTAGTTCTGAGGAGCCTTCCAGGAAGATGCATTCCACAGAGACCTTGAGGAGTCCACACAAAAGTCATATTCCAATTTTAGCCAAGAAGGATAAAAAGTTATGTGATCTGAGCAAAGCTTCACAGGGCAATATTAAGAAAGATTTTTACCTCAAAAGAAATACAGATGAAATGGGAGCTCTATTCAAGAGTCTTTAATTATTTTTTTAACAGGCCAAAAATATGCAAATGAAGAAAAAATACGTGACTCTTATAAATAACATAAACCAGATACGCTCACACCGTAACACCACAAACACCCCAATGGGGAAAGAATGCAGTATTCACACCAACAGTCGCTAAACAATCAAACTTGCCTCATTCTAGGCAAAAACATTCATAGAATCAAGTGCATGTTTGCAGCTGACAGAAGGATTCCAGTCAAGTACAACTCACCCCAGAGAGAAAGTCCCTTTTCCAGAAAAGAGACCACTACTACGTGCACACAAGGTTCCTCATCCTGCTCACAGCTAAAAATAAATACTCTGTGTTTGTGTACAGTGCTCTTCAACAGAGATCTCGACAACCTGAACAATTTCTTAGGAAATACTCCTGGCGAGGTAGGTTTATCATCATTCCCACATTACAAATGGAAAGGAGACTTGCCCAGAGTCTCACAGATATTCAGTGTCAGAGTTACATCCCTTGGCTCTGCACCAAGCCTGTCCCACTGGGCAATGCTCCTTCCTGGGTTCTACTATTGCATTCAAAAATTTATTTTAAGACAACATGTATGTTTCATATTACAATATAGCATTTTGTAATAAAACAAGAATATAGTATAGCTCAGCTTTGAGGTACCACTCCTCTCCCCAACCCTTCCACTTGGAGGTAACCAAAATAATTATGGAGTAATGCAAAGGAGTTGTTTGAAATATGTGCTGTAGGAGCAGATATGCAAGTGACTGCAAGTATTATGCTTCTGAGAACAGAGAATATTTGTTTTATTTTGCTACTGCCAACTTATTCTGGGCACTAGGACCATGCAAATCATAGTTTTTAGGATAGCAAGCAGTTGCATGTCTCTCTTTTTGCAGTTTAGTGTCAGCAATTCCAGTCAATCCCAGTAATTACTACAGATACTTTTCCCAAGTTTAGCAAAATTGTGATCTAATCCCACTTTCCCTCCACAGAGACTCTTAAAACACTTTTGAAGCTACACATTCAGCTCCCACATCCACTAAGTGAGAGTCTTGGTTAAGACAGACACACGTGATATTGGGCTTCAACAAATTCCCATTTTCAAGTTTTACAATGAAATGACTGACTCCAGTATTGGGACTGACAGAAGACAGCTGGGACTTGGTTAAATTTGCTGGTAAGGTACAGTTGAGATCTGAAACCATATAGCCAATCCAGTTCCTCATGTAGGCTCCATGACTCACCACCAAAATATTGGCATCTAATACTGTGGAAGATCCGCTGCCTGCAGAGCTGGGCTCCGCCTCACTGCAGTGGTTTGTCCAAGGGAAAACAAACTGTTCTCCAGATGTTCCTGAGCTCCTGCCTGGGCCACCAGGCTTGCCATGCTCCTTCTGCTCCAACTCAACAGCCAGCTGGCAGAGGAATTCAAAAAAATCCCTCGCACGCTCCCTCACCTGCACGGAAAGGCCGGAAGGAAATGTGAAGAATGAAGAGATCGTTGTGAAGCAAGCACAGATTTGGCCTTTCAGAAATCTGACACAAAACTACTTCAGCTACAACACAAAGATTTCTCACAGACAAGGTTCAAAAGCCAATGTAAGTTACTGACTGCTGTGCAAACTCCCCTGCCCTCCAGAGAACAATTGCTATCATCCTCCTGTGAGCCAGAGCTTCACGAGGAGTCAGTTTCAAAATCAGTATTTTAGTTATAAAGAGATTCCCCACCTGGCAGCCACTGTTATCAGACCAAGCAGTATTTTTTAGCTTAGAGAATATCTCTGGTTGGGCTGAGCTCTCAGTGGGAAGCTCCCAATAGCTGCAATTGCACTGCTAAAAAAGCAGGACACGAATAGATAAATAAATAAATAAATACCATACTTCATCCAGTGTTTCTCCTCCAGAAGGTGTGAATGAAGGACATTGCTCTCCAGCATCCTTTGCCATTGCCTTGAGGTCAGCCAAAGGCCTTCCTTCTGCAACACCGTATTTCTGTAAGGGAAAAACGGGGTTTGGCAGGATGTGTCAGGTCTCCTGTACCCCTTCCAGAGGCTGCAAACAGCTCTTCCCTTTGTGAAGCTTCAGCTTTGTTTTCTTGGACTCCCAAGGCATAGCTACCTTTTCCATTTTATCCCAATTCTGGGTGAGGAAATATCTTTATAGGTACCCTTTAAAACAATATATATATATATATACACATAAATATAAATATATATATACATATATATATGTATGCTCAGTAGACAAATACACTAAGAGCAGCATCTCATTTAAAGAATGTTGGACATTCAACACATGACCCTCAGCTTGATCTTTGTGTGGAGATTTTTTTTCTTCCACTGACACTCATCCCCAGCATACAAAATTCAAGTGTCTTTGTGACTGAGCTCACAGTGCAAATGCTTCTGTACAAAGCCCTTCACATGAAGATAAACTCCATTTTCCTTTTGCTTGCAAAAAGGCTACAGGGAATTATTTTTCTCATGTAAGAAACCAGTGTTTTCTCTAAAGACCTGTGAAGTCTTCACAACAGAGGATGGATCCATCTTCAATTCAGAATTTTTGAAAAAGAATAAAAAAAAGGAAACAAAACCACATAAGTACCCTCGCAATTAAAAGTAAATAATAAGGCCTTGCTGATTTCAAGTGTAGGACTGGAATTTCTGAGAGAAAAAAATTCAAACAGGAAATGCTACAATCACATGCTGCTCCGTAAACACTAAACTTTACCATTAAAGCATCATATTTACAACATTCATCACTTAATTTTGGCTCCACTTCACCCTTCTGCAAACAATTTATTGTCCCTGATGTGAATTGTTCAGTTTCCAGCGATTAAAAACACATCAAATAGTGCTCTCCACTGCTAAATCTTGTCAATTCTCTCATTCCCTTTTAGTTTTGCAAGAATGTTAGGGCATCAGAGAGTTCAATATTTCATAACAAATTCTTTTGGCACTTACTCTCTCTCGCAGTCTTGCATCGTACTTGATTTCCAAATCTTTGCAAAACCTGTTTTTCCCTAGAATGGCAGCAGCAGTCTAAAAAGTGAATATACAGTCACATCAACTGGACAGAACATAGACACAGCACCTTACACCACCAGAGCCAAGGTGAATCCCATCAGCAGCATCCAACAACCCAAATCAACAAAACAAAGTTTTTCAGCTACCAGTCTGGCAGAATTGGATACATGGCCCAGGCCAGGCTGTAAAAATAGAAAAGCTGCAATCTTCTGGCAGTTCCTTCCCAATTCAAAGTCCAGAACAGCTGAAGAAACAGCACCCATGAGAGCGGCCAGCAGGGTTTACTGGGATAAGAGCCACATCTTCTGCTGAATAGAACACAGAGCAATCATGTGGACATTCTTTACATGGACTACATGGGCCAGACTCACAGCTGTGTTCCCTGAAACTGCTCAGTTAATCCAACTGAACAAACATCTGACACTGTCTGGCTGTCACAGCCAATCCTTAGGGCTGGAAGGGACCTCTGGAGATCACCCTGCCCAGGCAGGGTTACCTGGAGCAGGTGACACAGGAATGTGTCCAGGTGGGTTTGGAATGTCTCCAGAGAGGGAGACTCCAGGCCCTCCCTGGGCAGGTTGTTCCAGGGCTCTGCCACACTCAGTGTACAGAAATTCTTCCTCATGTTGGAAGGTGGAACTTTTTGAGTTTTGGTTTGTGTCTGTTGCTCCTCATCCTGTCACTGGGCACCACTAGAAAGAGCCTGGCACCATCCTCTGACACTCCTTGGAGATATTTCTATGCATTAATGAGATCCCCTCTCAGTCTTCTCCAGACTAACCAGGCTCAGCTCCCTCAGTCTCCCCTCATAAGAGAGATACTCCAGACCCCTCATCATCTCTGTGGCCTCCACTGGGTCCTCTCCTTGTCTTTCTTGGGAACCAGAGCACAGCTGCTCCCGGTTCTTACATGCACCCATGTGTGAAGGCTGCACTGGCTTCACACACAGTTTGAGCTGTGCAAACATCCACACCCAATCAATATGACATTTAAGGAACTCATCTTGAAAATGCTCCTTGGATTCTGGCACAAATAAGCAGCCTTCTTGTACTACTGGCACATTTAACATATTGCTTAGGAGAAATTTGGTCTTGGAACTTTAACCTTCTCTCAAAGAATAAGGCAGAAATAAAGAGAGGGTTGAATCCACTTCCTTGTGTATATGCACAGCACAGTTATTTGTATGATTATATGCAGGAATTTCCTCTTTTGCAACAGAACTTGTACATTCTTCCCATATTAGAGCTGTGAAGTGACAGTGTAGTAACAGGCCCATCATAGAACTGCAGCTGCCAAGAAAACTGCACATGGACAACATGGAAATTCCAGCTTTACACATCTTTGGGAAAGCTCTCCCAACCTCTGGACAGCTTGTCAAACAAATGGCAAAACACATTTCCTGTATGAAAAAGAAAATTCAGCTCTTTCACATTAGGACAGTGCAATTCTGAAAGTGCTCTTCATGGAAAAGGCTGTCTCTAACGTAAGAAAAAATATCCCAAACCAATTCCCATAAAGCAGGCACACAGCACAGACAGCTTTATGAAAGTCAGAAAGCACTCTTAATGTTTTAAAATATCATCACTGCCATTCACACACACAAAGGAAGTGACTTGGGCAGCTATTCTGCATATTTAAAATATCCAACTATTGCACTCTTCCCTCCTTGTCTCTTTTGTTTTCTGCTTAAGTTGTGCTGCTACAGCAGTTTCTGGAATTGTCCTGCAAAACTGATGAGCAATGTTGATGGTGTATGTTTTGAGGGAAAAAAAAAGGAGATTTATACTACACTTGGTTGATCTGGTTTACAACACAGCTTCACAGACTTCTAGCAGGACAACACAGCAAAAAGCAAGCAACCAAGAATGGCTTAGGAGTTTCAACCCCCTGCATGTCTCTTGAAAACAAAGAATCAGTAATAGAAGAGAGAATTAAAGATAGGGCCTCCACAGGAGACATGACCTTCCTAGAACAGTTGACCTCTAACTTTAAAAGTCTTGCTTCCCTAATTTTGAGTATTTCATAATTCTGCACACAAGGTCACATATAATCCCATGCAGTAAATTCTCCTCTTTATTTAATCTGTATTGTATGTTTACTGCATCAAGGCAAGAGGTGTGAGATGCCTGAAAAAGTCCAACATCTCTGCCCATTTAATGATCCTTGTACTGATTTCACAGCAAAACTCGACCTTGCCTGCATTGGTCTGCACTCCTCAAAAGAACACAGCATGCACCCACAGTGCCTGGGACAGCACAACGTCACAGCCAATCTGGTTTGCTTCTTAGAGAAAAACTCAGTCCTGTCTGTTGTGATGGGGACCACAAAGTCCCCATTACTCCTTTAGCAAGAACAATGCCCATATATAAAATAACAGCAAATCATGGAACCATGGCCTGGTTTGGGCTGGAAGGGACCTTAGAGATCACCCAGTTCCAACTCCCTGCCACAGGTAGGAACACCTTCCACTATCCCAGGCTGCTCAGAGCCCCATCCAGCCTGGCCTTGGACACTGCCAGGGATCCAGGGGCAGCTTTTGGTTCTGGCACTACATTATTTTTGCATCACCAAGAGCAAATAAATGCCATATTTGGGAGCCAGCTGTTGCCTCAAGAAGCACTTACCTGCTTTGCTCGAAGGAGGTCACTTGAAAAGACGTGGGTAAACTTCACATTACTGAGAAATAAACCAGCAGCATCTGCTTGCCTGAAACCAGTTGCAGAGAGTGGCTCATCCACTCCTTGACCTACAAAATAAAAACCCCACAGCATTAAAACATGCAAATTTTAGACCATTTAGCAGCTGATCAGGCATGTCAGCAATAAAGAAACTGCCCAGTCATAAGAAAAACTTTCTCCTTTAGCAAAGCCAATCATTAGGAAAAGTCACTGCTCTTCTGGTCTTCCCTAAACTCAGTCACACATTTTTAATGATAAAAAGGAGTAAAGCCTAGGAAGACAGAAGGATCATTATCAATGATAATTATGTTAATCCATACCTTTGACAAATTTAAACATAAAACAGAGACCTACATTTAATAAATGTGACCATTTATAGAAGGGTCACTAGTTCCTGCAAGAGGTATCTCACAGCTGAAACTTGATAAACAGATTTGTTAAATGAAAGTAAGACCACAATACTGCTGAGAGAATGAGATGTAAACACAAACTGTTGTGCTTTCTTCCTCTCCACCTCACATGCTGACAGTAATGCTCATGCAAGCTGGAGCAAACCCAGCTGCAAAGTAGCAAACCTCCCAAAAATTGTTTCCAGCCAGGAAGTCAGTGAGAATAACTGGTCACAGAGCTCTAGGACACTATGGAAATCCAGCCTGAGTTGGACAGGTGTGCTCCTGTCACAGCTCAGAGTCTGCAGGAGAACCCAGAACTGTGGTGGGGGGACGAACGTGTAACAGATTGCTACATCCACAACTTTTACCTATTCTAGTTCTGCAGGAAGCCAGAGCAGAGAGAGTGAAATTCCCATCAGATTCAGAACAAAGAAAATAAACTACTTTCACACAGAAATACACAATCCAACAGCAAAAAACAGGACACCAGAAGTCCAGAATCTGAGTTCTGAGCACCTCATCTGTAATTCAGACATGTGAGACGTGTGACCCCAGTGTGCTGGTAAAGGCTTACACCTCTCAATTCAGAAGAGGCTTGCTCAAAACCAGAAGCTCTGCTCTTTCCACACTGGAGAGGAACCTTCTACATGTCATTTGATCCAAGGAGCTAGGAAATCAAAAGACGTCATCAACATTTTAAAGCAATTAAAGCAGGGGAATATTCTTTACTCATTTTATTATGAGCACAAATCTATGTTGCAAGAACTGTAAATGGCAATGCCAGAGGGAGGAAAATCTGGAAGCACAACTCTCCTTCACAACATGAAGTATTGTAGAAAGCTCATTTATTCAGAGCACAACCCCAGCCATGATTTTCCTACAGCAGACATCCAGGCAGCTCAGTTCAGTTCTGGGTGCACAAGCCAGCAGCCACAAAGGTGAAATCTAGTTTCAAATGTGTCTAATCAAGACTGACTTCCGAGAAAGAACCGGGATTGAGCAATTCAAGCATTTAAACAACCTTTACTTTTCATTCTCCCTTGTCCTACTGCAGGTTTTTACTGCAAGTAACAGATTCTCTTCTTGAGGCAACAGCCCCCTTCACATCAGGATCTTCACCCATCCTTCCGCAGCTCCTTTTCCCAGAAGCCCTTTTCCCAAACTTCCTATTACTGGGATTTAACACAGAGCTATGGAGTCCGTAGTAAAGGTGCTGCTACCATTTCATCTGATTACATGCAACATTATTTTTTCCCTGTGTAGAAAAAGGAACTCTTCTAATACTCCTGTTAAAACACAATGTGCATCAGCATCTGTTGATATTCTGTGGAGGATGACTTAAAATCTTCTGTAACGTTATGAAAGCAATGTCCTGGCTTACACATAAAGTCTCTAAAGGTTTACAGTATTATTGCTTAATGACATCTGAGCAGTTGGTGACAGGATTTCACCATGATTTTCCATCTCTAACCAGCTAACAGAATAACTCTTACTAACCTTGCAGTATCTTGTCTTTGTTGTATCTCGTTTCTCCACTGAAAGAGATTGTAAACAACAACAAAAAAAATTAACTTGTCATAATTTAAGGGGATTTTCAAAAACATTGTTGTATTAAATACTAACAAGAGACAGCAGCCCTGAATGTAAAAAAAATGAGACACAATGCAGCATAAACCCATTTCAAAACAATGCAATGAAGATTTTATAACAATAAAAAACCATTTTCAAATCAATTCCAATCATGCTCTCAGCTTTCAATGAGACAAAGCCATCTGGAATAAAAGTAAGATAAGTGATTTCTTAAATTTATCATAAATGCAGCACAATTTATGTGTAACAACTACACCTCCATGCTGGAGAGAACAAAGCTGCAGGAAGACTCTGGAGCCTTCTTTTCACAAGCATGTGCTGCAGCTGGCTCTCTGAACTTTACAGGGAAGCAGTTCCAGAGATTATCAAGGGTAGCAGCAGAGCTGCACACATGGAAGAAAGAGAGCCTAGGAAGCCAAAGCAGAAGAAATCATAGACTCATGGAATGAACTGGGTTGGAAAAGATGTAACAGACCACCCAGTGCCAACCCCCTGCCATGGGCAGGGACACCTCCCACTATCCCAGGTTGCTCAGAGCCCAAACCAGGCTGGCCTTGAACACTTCCAGGGATGGGGCAGCCACAGCTTCTCTGGACAAGGTGTGCCAGGGCCTCAGCATCCTCACAGGGAACTTTTTGTACCGGATAGCCAATCTAAGCCTCCCCCCTGTCAGTGTGAAGCCGTTGCCCCTTGTTCTTTCACTCCAGGCCCCTTGTCACATGTCTCTCTCCATCTCTCAGGTCACCCCAAAGCCTTCTCTTCTCCAGGCTGAACAATCCCAATTCCCTCAGCCTTTCCTCCCAGCAGAGCTGCTCCATCCCTCTGATCCCCTTGGTGTCCCTGCTCTGGCCTGGCTCCAGCAGCTCCCTGTGCTTCCTGTGCTGGGCCCAGGGCTGGATGCAGCCCTGCAGGGGGGGCTCAGCAGAGAGGGGCAGAGGGGCAGAATCCCCCCTGCCCTGCTGCCCACGGGGCTTATAGTAAAGGAGAAAAAAAGCTCAGCTTTTCTGTAGATTAAAGTTTTCTCCTGACAGCTGCAGGAACCTGGAGCTACTTGGTTCAGTCAGCCACAAACCTCTGCCAACAGAGTGGGAGAAAAAAGTCACCTCAGGAATTCCACCCGAGTCACAGCCACTTTAACGCTTCACGGGAAAAATGTTCACACCACCCTTGCCCCGCTTGAGAGCTTTTGCTCAGCTCCCCCCTCCCGCTGCCCGTGACCGAGGAGGGGACGCGGCCGCCG
>NW_005054414.1:1415213-1429208 GCF_000277835.1 Geospiza fortis | reverse complement strand
ATCAGACAGGCTGGAAGTCGCCGTCCCCGGTGGCATTTGAGCGCCCGTGGATGTGGCGCCTGCGGACAGGGTCAGTGGTGGGCGTGGCAGGGTGAGGTTTACCCCTGGACTGCTGCGCCCGCAATGGTTCCGCATTCTCACTCCGCAATTGCAATCTGGAGGTTTTCACATTAAAACTCCGGGTTTCGCAGCGTCTCATGGCGCTGGTGTTAAGGAAAGTTCCTGGTCTAAGCATCCCGGAGCCGCTTGGAGTGACACTCGCAGCGCCTGAGCTGGGATTGAAACCCCTTCCCAGCTTCATCCCCCGCACTCCCAGTCGGACCGGGTTTCCTTACTGGCTCCATTCCAGGTTTCCCTTACCAGAGTCCCGGATGTCCAGTTCCGTGACATCCTTCAGTCGCGGTGCAATTACTGCTTGACAAAACAACAGCCCGAGCTGGTGGCCTTCCAGGAGGGACGCAGCACAAGGGAACCCCTGCGCTTTTACACCCTCACAGATTAAGGGTAGGAAAGTGGTTTTTCATCTCCTGCCGTGTCTCTGAGTGTCCCTCCCTTGCCCGGTGCCACAGGGCGCTGTGCTGGGCAAAGGGCTGGCATTTCCTAGCCTCTTGGCTCAGCTGAGCTGCTCCAGAGCTCAGCCTGCAGCTCCACTGCAGCTGCACCCCGAGCTCCCCGCACTGTGTTCCTCCACACCGGCACCAGCGGACAGACCCAGTTTGCCCCTTTCCAGAACACAGAATGCTTGGCGATGCTCACTCTGGTTACATCAGCTCAGTTAACACTGATTGGCAGCAGCACCTTGCTCAGAGTAATATCAATACATTGGTATTTAGATATAGATGGATAAAAGGCATTACTCACAAGTCAGTTAGAAGCCTGGGCATCGAAATCACACTCTGGAGTAACCATCAGCAAAGGCGAGCTGGTTCCAAGGAATAGTTTAAAGCAGCAGTTTCCAAGGCAGAGCAGTGTGAGATGTAACACCCACATCCAGCTGGGACCACACTGGTCTTGTCCTGCAGAAGCCACAGAATCCCAGAATGGCCTGGCTTGGAAGGGACCTTAAAGATCATCCAGTTCCAACCCCCTGCCATGGGCAGGGACATCTTCTACTGTCTCAGGTTGCTCCAAGCGCTGGGAGTCCAGCCTGGCCTTGGGTACTTCCAGGGACCCAGGGGCAGCCACAGATTCTCTGGGCAGCTTAGAAATTCCTGCAGGTAAAATGGATGAAGCAACACAAGAAGTGATTGGAACTCATCCTTTTCCCCTCAGAAAGCTGAAGTTTTATGGCTTCCAGACAGTGTGATTGACCAAAATATTAGTTGGTCAGCTGAGTGTATTTCCTTCAGGATTTCTCAACTAGATCAAATAAATCCTATCTAAAAATCCGATAAATTCTTCTGGGTTGCCCAGAGGTGTGACCTCAGTTTGAAAGTGATCTAGTTGAGGTGTTAGAAGATGGGTTGGAGTCAATGATCTTAAAGGTCTCTTCCAACCTAGAAATTCTGTGATTCGGTGATTCTGAAAGTGGTTTGTGCTTTAACACCAAATACATTCTAAATGAAGACTGAAACATAATTTGTTTCAATAGCTGTTTAAAGCAGATGCAAAAATTAAATATTTAATGCAACAGTCAACATCTCTTCTAAGCGCATGCTTTCATACAGTCCTTTTGCAAAAGTGACAGCCTTTAGGCAAAGTTTGTGACAGACTTTGTCCGAAGTCACCCACTTTGGGTGACACACGAGCCACTTTGGCTTTGCAAGAAAACAGCTTGGAAAGTCTGTACCTTCTGATTAAGAGCATCGTGGCTTAGCTGCTAGATTAAGTTTCCCTTTTCACTTGTCATTTGGGATCTGATCTTGCTCCTTGTGCTTACACCCAGCAGAAACCTTTGCTGAATTTCTTCAGTTCTGTGCCATTGCACTTCTCTGCCTACATAATGCTCCTCTGAAGGATATGCTGGCCTGAAGAGAGGCATAACCCGGGCAAATCCTACACAGAGATTGTGCTGTGGACAGGCCTCAAATTGGCTCTGCTGGAGAACACAGTTCCTAGAGTTTCATTCGTGGCAGATACTTCGGGAATATTTTTAATTGTTTTTAAGCTGGTTCTCAGTGAGGTGTACGGGCTGCGAGCAGGGAGCAGGGGCAGCCCCTGGGCCGGACACCTTCCCTTCTGCTGGAGCTGCGGCTGCGGGCTGTGTGGCGGAGCCGCGGCAGCCCCGGGACGTTCCTTTCCCAGCGCGGGATTCCCGGGACTGTCCCAGGGCCCTGAGGGCCGGGCGCGGGGCGCGGGCGCCCCCTGGCGGCTCCTCCCGCGCTCTGCAGCGCCCGCCGCGGCCCTTCCCATTGCACGGGCCTCGCTGCTCCCGGGATCGCGGATCCCATCCTTCCCCGGGCGCTGTCAGCGCACTCCACAAAGATCAATACTTCGTTGTGTCTAAGAAGCAGATCCAAAGTAACCAGAATAAAAAGTTTCTCTGAGAAGCAAACAAGTTGAATTTACAATCATGGAATCATAGAAATCCTGACTTGGAAGGGACTCACAAGGATCATCCAGTCCAACCCCTGGCCCTGCACAGACCCCCAACAATCCCACCCTGTGCATCCCTGAGAGCGCTGTCCAAACGCTCCTGGAGCTCTGGCAGCCTTGGGGCTGTGACCATTCCCTGGAGAGCCTGTTCAGTGTCCCAGCACCCTCTGGGGAAGAACCTTTCCCTGATACCCACCCTGACCCTGCCCTGACCCAGCTCCAGCCGTTCCTGGGTCCTGTCCCTGGTCACAGAGAGCAGAGAGCAGGGCCTGCCCCTCCTCTTCCCCTCGTGAGGAGGCTGCAGAGTGTGATGAGTTCTCCCCTCAGAGACAACGTGAGGAAACTGGAAAAACTGAGATAAATTTTTGAGTGTGCTGGATGACAATGCTGATTTCATCCCTCATCCTCCTGCTGGTTATGTCCCACTCACAGCTTTGCTCAAGTTCTGAAAACCCTCATCAGAAAGGTCAATCTACTGCTCTTCAGGGATGCTTGTGAGTCCTCTGTCAGATGAACCAGAGCTTTTGCTCTAAGAAGGGTTCCTGAGTAACCTGAGGAGCCAAACACAGCCAGTCTGCTGACCCTTCCCTCTCTCCTTCACTGCTCTGGCCTAATTCTTCTTGCAGTTTCTGCATGTTGCATTTTGGAAGAGCTCAAATAACAACCCAGTTTATTTTTAGAGAAAACTCAATGGCAAGACCAAGCTAGCACCACATCATTTCCACAGAATGACTGGCATTTAAGGACACAGACATTTTCCCTTTTACTTGTTTTCTTCTTTGTATCAGCTCCTTTCTCTCTCTCTCTCAAGCAGGTTGCAGCAAAACTCAGTAGGTTTTCTTACCTCAGTGCAAATACCTCAGCTTTACTCACCTTAATTTGTAATCCCAACAGGTCTTGATTGAATGCCACTGCTGCTGAGGGATGCCCTTCCTCACAGTGCCCCTGGAGCCCAGCAGAGCACTGACCTGATGTTCTCCCTGGCCTGAGAGTCCCACAAGTTTCAGTGTTGTCTCCTGGCTGCATCAGCAGGAACATCAGCAGCCCAGCTGGAATGCAAACCACCTTTGAGAACCCTTTTAAATAGAACCACAATCACAGAAGCACAGGATGGGTCAGGTTGGAAGGGACCACAGTGGAGCATCTGGTACAGTCTCCCAGCTCCAGCAGGGTCATCCCAGAGCACAGGATTGTGTCCAGAGAGCTCTGGAATATCCCCAGTGAGGGAGACTCCACATACTCTCTCCACAATCTGTTCAGGGCTCGGTCACTGCACAGTTCCAGTCCTTCACAGGCTCCAAGTTGAGCCTAGTAAATACCAGAAATTGCTGGTCATGTTGTTCAGTGTGGGTCAGAGAAAACTCTGGACTTGTGATGTTTTAAAACCTCTACCTCTTGGTGCAGATAAGCTGGGAAATGTGAGGCTCACAAGACATTTGGCAGGGAAGCCTTCAGAGACTTTCCCTAAAACCACAGGTCCCAAGATTGTGTGATTATGGCTAGAAAGATCTCTATCTCCTGACTCTCAGCCTCCTGATTTAATCCCTATTTCCTATTAATTTTCAATTCATTCATATTCATTCCATAATTCGTAATTCATAATTAATTCTATTGGTTTTTTTCTATTTGTTTCTGTTTATTTTTGCTTGTGTGTTTCTTCATTGTTGCAACATTTGTTTTTTCCTTTTGAGTTTTTTTCATTCTCCCTGTTCATATTATCTTGGATTTTGTCATTTGGAGTCTTTTCCTTTCATTTATCTTTGGGTTTGGCAGTATAACTCACTTTATGATGATGTTTCCCCAGTATGTCTACCCAAATGCCTCTTCTTCATTCTTCAGGGTCTCTTTGCTGTCCCCAGGGGTGGAAAAGGGATGGAAATTCAAGAGAAAACTGCTACTGGATGGCAGTGGAGAAGAGGTCAGGCCAAACACATCCCACAGGAGCTTGGTAACTTCATAGCAGGCATCCACAAGCAGATGTGGGAGAGGGGAGAGGTTGAGCATCCTGCCCCCCTGGCCACAGACTGAGGGAGCAGACTCTGGACAATGGACTAATTTCTTCCCACTGGCCTCACCACAAATCCCACTCCTTTTACTCACGGTTTCCCCAGATTTACAGAAAGATAAACAATCTGATTTTTTCAGTAGCATTCCAGTGCAACAAGCAATTGAGTGAAGATTTAAATTGTATTTCAATTCACTGCAAAAATGTGCACTCCATGTGGCTTTTCACCAGCTCAATTTGATTCCCACAAAATATTTTGATCCTGCAATTTACCAATTTTTAGGACTTTGTTCTCCTTGAATCTCAGGGGATTACGTGCCAGAATTTGCCTATCCAGTGGGAAGGCAGCTACATTTTAGAGGCAGGCTCGTTCTGTGACTGCAGCCTTCATTTTATATGCCTGCTAGCACCATCTATCCTGATTAGAGGCTTTAGAATTACATCCCACCAAGGAAACACCACAATGGAATGAGTGACACAACCAAATTCACTAAAGGAATAAAAGCAAGGCAAGTAAATTTAGGTCAAGGTGAGTTTATTGTCCATACAGCATACCTAATCCCGCCAAAACACTTTTCTTAAAACCATCTTTAAACTAGTCAAAACAATAGGTTATTAATAAAAATGACAACACTGAACAAAGACCTTTTAAAAGGCAATCAAGACTACACCGTATCAGAGTCTTATCCATCAAAAACAACCTCATGTACTTTCTAAATACTTTTGTTTACACTGATGTCTACTACCACACTTTCTAGCATCCCCTGACCACATAAACATCCACACCTCTTAAAGAGCACATTTGTGAGAGAATAACGTTGACTTGATATGGCATCACACTCAATAAAGCAAAAAAAAAAAAAACAACAAAAAAAAAACTAAAACAAAACCCAAAAAAGTTTGAGAACAGAAACTGTGCAACCAAGAGTGATTTCTGAGGTACATGAGAACATGGTAATAAACATAGTGGAAAAAATCCAGTGGCCAGGTAGTTTGCTGAGTAATTAAGAGCTGTCCGATTACTCAAGCATAAATCATAGACATTGAATTAGTTGGACATGGGATTAATTGGTATTTTTCACAAGCATGTTGGAAATACAAATAAATACATTATGAGGTGCTCCTACACTACAGTAACAGGAAGGAGGAGAAGACCATCAAAGTACCATCAATAGGAAGCTGAGAGAGAAACGCTTTTAGCAACTGTACCAATCCTTTGGCACTTGGGAAGGCAGAATCAGCAGTACTTTTTCTATTCTCTTTTAATCATTCAATTGGGAGGTTTACAATTTCTGCAGTTCAGGGGGGAAAATCTCACACCTCATTTGCAGTAACAACACACTTCCTTTAACATCTGTTAAAAGAGAGTACTAGGCAGGCATTTTATTCTGAAAGCTACTGTGAAAGCACTCAAGTTGTAGGGTTTGCAGCTTTCAAACATACACTACGCTGTAACCAGAGGGCTGGCACTTGCTGAGCATGTCACTGCAGCCAAGGGCACTCCTCACCCTGGTGGGGACATGCACAGACCCACCAGGACCCCGCGGAGACTGGGAATGCTGAATGGTGCTGCCCCTTCCAGCACAGCTCACCCCCACTCTGCTGTAGAGCAGCCTGCCATGGAGGTGGCGCTCAGCCCCTGTCCCTTCAGTTCTGCAGAGGGGTGACACTGTGGGATCACCCCTGTTTTCCACATCAGGAATCACCCTAGTGATCCACGGCAGGGATCATCCCCGTGTTCCACGGCAGGGATCATCCCTGTGTTCCACGGCAGGAATCACCCTAGTGATCCACAGCAGGGATCATCCCTGTGTTCCACAGCAGGGATCAGCCCTGTGTTCCACAGCAGGGATCAGCCCTGTGTTCCACGGCAGGAATCACCCAAGTGATCCACGGCAGGTATCACCAATGATCCTCTGCAGGGATCATCCCTGTGATCCCATGGCTGCTGTGGGAGTGGGGTGTGAAGGAGGCTGGATGAAGAGCAGGGGCGGGCACCCTAAACACAGGTCCTGCCTACACCTGGCCTATGGCACGGAGCAAATCACCCCAACATGAGGGACACAGTGCCAGCGCTCGGAGAGGTCCCCCCACCATCAGGACCCGCTGGCACAGCTCCCCTGAAGCCATGGGGCAGGGCTGCCAAGAAATTATCTGACCTGATCTGACCTGACCTGATCTGATCTGCGTGTGGCTCCACAGTCTTGCTTCAATAACATCAGCTACTTTTTTCCTCCAGGACACAGACACTGCCGCAGAATTCCAGGTGCTCCCAAGGCAGAACGTCGAGGCGGGAGATGAGGCCAAGGCTATGCCCAGCAGCAGCTTTGGGGAGAACAGACCTGCTCACCAGTGGAGCATTTTTTCCACTATGAAAAGGATACCAGAGATCAAAAAGGAGCCAGTGCCCCGCCTCGGCTGCTTGCAACCTCTCCCGGGCGGGTCCCGGGGCAACCAAACTGTCACTGTGTGAGGTATTGTGAAAATGGGAACCATTTCTTGTCCAGCAAACCTGAGGTAAGTATACCATCTTTGCAGGATGTGATCAGGAAGGAAGGAGATTAAAAAAAAAAAGGAAGAAGAAAGACGGAAAAAATAAAATAAAAAAAATAATCATGAACACGCTATTAGGGAAAAAAAACCTGTACAGGGCATTTCCAGTAAATCAAAGAACTCATCATATCTCCACTTAACCATCTACTTCAGGATTTGAAATTTAAGCAGTAAAATAATATATTATAAAAATGTTTATAAAATAGCAGCACACTCAGTGAAACAATACAGCTAAGTACTGTTAATGTGAATAAGAATGAAACAAATCATAGCTTCTTAGCAGCGCAAAAAAAAAAAAACCAAAACCAAAAACCCCCCCAAAACCAAAAAAACAACAAAACCTTAGAACCTTACTCCATTTTCTACCCTCATCTAGCCAAATAGGCTGAGTCCATACATATAATATTCTTCGAAGTAGCATGTTCTTTCTGGATTTTTGTGTTAAAAATGCGAACATTAACATTTCAACCAACAGCTTCATATTGGATATCTGCAAACTGTTAATACAATTGTGCAAAAAAAAAAAAAAAAAAAAAACAAAAAAAAAAAAAAAACAACCAAAAAACCAAAAAAAAAAAAAAAAATAGAACCAAAAAAACCAAAAGCTGCTCCAACTCCTTTGCCATCTAAATGCCTCTTCGTTACAGGTGGAGCAGGAAAATAAATTCAAGTACACTGAATACACCTTTGTAATAAAACTCCAAGTCACGCACCTCGATGTTTACCACCATGGCTGTTGCACCAGCAATTTTCTTTCCTTGTCCATAGATAAACATGCAGGTGGTATTAAGATCCTTCTGTGACACTGAACAATACAGATGGTCAGGCTTTCATCCGGAATGTCATGACAGGAATGTCATCTGAAGCGGGTGTTGGTATTTCCAGCAACACCACAGCTAACCAAGTACACCAGATACTGGAAAATATTGAGTATAAAAAGCTATACAAAGCCTTGCTTTTGTGACTTCTTTCTTTTTTTTCTCTCTTTTTTTCTTTTTTTTCTCTTTTTTTTTTTTTTTGTTTTTCTTTCCTCTGCAAAATTGTCATAAACCATCTCATTTAATCCCTTAGGAACAATTTTCAAAGTGCTTTTCGAATGAAATGGTTTACAAAAACGCTCACTGTGGATCAATAAAATTAATGAAATGCTGAAAAAGTGTGCGGGGGGAGTGGGGGGAAAGAGAGACGAGGAAGCAAACCAAACCTCATCTTCTTTAACACAGTGAGGGGCTATTACAAGGGAAGATGGACAGAGCATCATTTAAATGTCTTTGTGGCCAAGCTAAGAAGCTGTCAGACGTTAACATGGACGTGAAGCATTAGCACTGTAAAGGAATATAATGCTTTTCCTAGATGATCCACCACATCTTGCAATCCAAAGGTTGGAGGCGGTCTGCCCAGCCAACAGGTCGGGATCAATGCGTGCATTCCCCCTACTGACCGTGAACACTTGGGAACTTTGGCTCGGCCCACGGCTGGGTAAAAGGAATTGCCCTCATGCCAAAGATGCTGCTGTGTTTAGAATGAACCATTTCAGAAGGAAAAGTAGATAAAAAGTCAAGAGGGGCAGAGGGGAAGTTGGGAAAAAAAAAAAAGAAAAATAAATCAACTAAAAAAAAAGCCCAAAAGACACCTGCTCTTCTGGCTGGTAAAATAAAGCATCTTCTTTCTTAGGTAGCAGCTACCACAGACAGCAAGAGTAAACAAAACTAACATACAGAGATCCAACAAACACTTCTGACTAATAACAGAGGTGACAGATCAGCAAATCTCTTCTGCATTCAAAATGGTTCAATTGCTTCAGGGATCTTTTCCCACTTTGCCCTAAACCCCTTATTCTATTGCTTTGCAATCTAGTCAAGCCATAAAATCGCACACACGATTCCTTTCTTAAATCTAAAAAAGGGGTGTATGCACTAGTTCATAATACACAGACAAGTATACTCTACTTTGTTCCCACAAATGCAGGCTTACATTGATCTAGCTACTTTGTATGCTTTTATAAGCATTTAATATCACTGATACATAATCAAATAGCAATTACCAAATATATCGTGGGATTCCCTTCTGTAGAACATCACAGGCACCAAACGCTTTTTTTTTCATTATTCAGTTTTTGTACTTTTTTTTTTTTGTTTTTCTTTATACCTAAAAGAGCTTTAAATATGTTCTATGTGGGAGCAGATTAAAAAAAAATTTTCACTCTAAAAATAATAACAAAAATAAAGGGTCTGGGGGAGCAAGCGTGACTTTGTGTGCCGATGTCCTCACAGGTTGATGTCTCTCACATCTGTGGGAGTGCTGGCCTGGTCCAGTTCATCCACTGTCTTGGAGGGGCTGCTCTGCTGCTGCTGCTGCTGGACTTGCTGCAGGCTGTTCACGAGCACCGCCTCGATCTGTTCCTGACAAGCTTTAAGGCAGTCCTAGAGAGAAGAAAGCAAATTGTTCTATTAGTAAAGATAAAGGTGGTTATTTTTTCCTTACTGAACTAGCAGAAGTTGGAAGAGCATCAGTCAGGTGTTTCCAAGAAAAAACTGCTCTGACACAAATCAACCTTCAATTCTGAGAGGTAATCACTGTGTACAAACTTCCTGGATCAAACACTATTCATGCTGTATTTATTAGGCTCTAAATCTTAATATTTTACTGGTCTTTGATTGTAGAATCATTTAGGTTGGAAAAGACCTCTGAGATCATCTAGTCCAACCTTGGAGCAAATACCACCTTGACAACCAGAGCACTGAGTGCCATGTCCCATAATTTTGTGAACATAAAACCAGTTCCCAGACACCACTGCATTAAAAACTACAGAACAGTCAGGGAAACAGCAGGGTACAGTACAGCAACATAAATATGGGAGCCTGTCCATCAGGAGTCCCACAATAAACATGAAGTATAAATACGGAAATAAATGTGAAGGATTCACTACATTTAAACCAGACATAGTGATGAAGAAGACAACTATTAAAATACTTACAGAATGTTCCACACTCTTGATAACACACTGGAAGACCAAATAATGTGGTCATTTAACCAGAAAAAAAATTGTGAGAAAACTTTGACAAACCCTGAGTTATTGGAGAAACTTAAAAATAAAACCCAAGCTGTGACTGCATGAACGCAATGCCAACCACATTCAGTGAGCTGGCACTGGGAGTATCAATCCAACACTGTGCAGGGGGACATGTGGGGCTTCAAGAAATGGCATTTTCTAAAGGCAGCCCTGAGGAGTCCTTCTGGAAAAAGCACTAATACTGTAAGCTTCCTGTGGCCTCAGCCTGCCTAAGAGCTGGGTGTCTCCAGAAGTCTTCAGGGAATAGGGCAACACAGGGTTTGGTAGGAGGATTTTCACAACACAGCGCTTTAACCAGAGCCCCCAGAGCATCTGGCTGGGGTGGTGAGACTGAGCATCACCATTCCCACTGTCAGGCAGGGGAGCTGAAGAACAGAACGCAGCACTGACCTCCATAGGGCTCCACAGGGACTTCGGGATGAAACTGCAACACTGAGGAGCTGGGCCCTGACCAACACACCCCTTTTTCTACACAGTACCTGGTTATTGGGGAGAGTTTGAAATATTCATACATGGAGGACTGATTTGTCATCCCAGCTGGACTGGGAAAAACACATCTGGTGAAGAGGATCTGTTCCACTGGCCACGCTGACATTTGCGATGGGCGCAATTAGCCCCAGTGGGTAATGAACACCCATTTTTCTTGGCTACCAGCCAGCAGTTGCTGGCTGCAAAATCCTGTCCTCAGATAAAGAAAATCCCCCATTATCAGCTGGGGAGGGCTTTAGGTCCATTGTAAGCATTCACCTGTGTGTAAGAGGGCAACGACAACAAATCACCGTGTGGGTCAAGGCATTTTCAAGTGTGGGGGCACCAGTTTGGAGACTCTTGTAACAGACAACATTCATAATGTGCTTTCTTTGGGTGTAAGAACCTCTTCTTTTAAAGCAGTTTCAAAGTACTATGTCCTTCTGAAAACAAGCCAGATTTTTTTAAAGCAGCTTCAGTCTGAAAAGCTTAATGAGGCAATTTCCTTGCAGGCAGGCTTGGGGAAGGAAGGGTGGTGACATGCGGAACATGTGGCTCGAGCATTTGGCGTCAGCTTTGTCTGTTCCTAAACACCCTCATGTATGGTCATTTACACTATCACTGTACAAACTTCTGATAGGTAGTGTGATGATTCACTTCAGGTATGAAGAGGCTGAAATCTCCAGGTAACCCTATAGAGAATTGGGTCATTTCTGGTGTCTTCATTTTGTACATAAAATTTTGAAGTGGCCTCGACTGGAATTGTCACACGGATTTTGTTTCATATGGGAATCCACAGGCCACTGTGTATTATTTCTCTGGTCGACACTTTTTGAGCTTAAAACCACCAAATTCTTTAAAACAAAGAAACCTACAGTAAAAATGACCAGCACACTGCATTCCAAAAAAGTTTTCCAAAAAAGTGTTGCTATTTGCATACTAAAGCTCCTTGGTTGTTAAATCTCTCAGGTGAAAGGAAAAAAACCCTAATTTAGAGTATCTTATCAGCCCAGCTGTCACAGTGTGATTAGGTAAGTAAGTGGCTTTATTGTATAGATGACAGCATTGCTGGAACCTTCTATCAATCCAAAGTTAAGGGACATGATACAAAAAACTACTAAAAACCAACCGGACAAACAGCCTGGCCTTCCCATGACACAGTATTTTTAACCCTTCCAAGTTTCATGGGGATTTGCTGCATGTGTACATATTTTACTGGTGGATTTTCGTTTTGCAAGTTCTAGATGGCTCTGATAACAGAGAATTAAGTTTTAAGAACATATCAAAGAAAAAACCTATGAATTACACTATTTTCAACAAATCTTCCTTGACAGAACACTATAATGCACTGCAGTATGACCCCAGATTTTGCAATACAAGGACCAGGCTACTCCTTCAGAATACTGCAGGGTTTGCCTCTGTTGTTTTCATAAAAAACTTTTTAAAGTGTGTGTCACATGGATTAACTTCCCCATTCTTCTATATGGTCTAGTAGTTTTAATGATTAAAATAGTTCTGGTACTTTCCATTCCATAGTTTTATTTATACTTCAGCATGTACAGAACTAAAAAGGCAATTAACTTTGCGGTTTCTTTTTTTTTCATTCTGAAACTCTTTCATCCCTAGGTGATTTTACTAGCACATTTGAAAATCATTTAAAGGAAAAGAAAAGCTCTCCTGTGTCTGGTGAGGGGCAGCCTCATGGCTATGATGGAAATGCTGGCAGTGAAAATAACTGAAGGAGGAATCAGCAGCTCTATTGCATGAGCTACTTATTCAAGTCAATAATCATTAAAATTTCAATTCCCATTCATGACAATCTTAAAAGAAAGCACAAGCCCTAGGGAAGATTCTGCAGAATATTACACATAATTCACTTTCCTGAACTTTTCAACACTTCTGTGGTGTATATGTATGTCCTATACTGGCCTCCAGCTTCCAGTTTTAAACTGGCATTTATGGTTCACTGGCAAGCTATGAGGGAAGGCCTCTCACTAAACCCAACCCAACTCAACTCAACCAACAGGCTCTTACTTTGCACTGCCCAAAATCCCAAAGCTGGGAATACTAAAAAAGCATTAGTATGGCATTTTTGTGTTGAAGGGTGGTTAGTTTTCCACATATTTATTAATTACTTCACAAATAAGTGTTAAGGCCCTCAATCTCTTCTTCTTTCTTAAAACTAATTGCAAAAGGAAAATCAGAAAAGGACTTTTTTTAGGTGCAGGATCTGGTTTGATAAATGGAAAGGATGCTGGAGATACCCAAAATGACAGTACTGTTCATTGGTCATGTACACATTGCTTGGATAATCTAAGAAAGCAGCAATCAGACATGCATTAAAGAGTTGGATTTACATAAATTCCAGTGTGGAACATGTCATCTGTACTCCTACACACAAAAGCTGGCTGGATTCCTCCACTGGTTCACATTTAAGCCCCAATTCAGACCTCTCCAAAGCACATGCTTCATTGTTGACATAAACAGGGATTCCTTCCCAAAGTGGGGCCTTTGTGTGCTGAGCGCTGGCCTTTACCTCACTGACCTTCTCCAAAGCAAGAGCCTGGAAAGCTGCTGTGAGAATATCTTATCCCTTTACTGTATTTCCAGTGATCTCACATCTAATGGATGCAGTTAAAAAACAGAACTGTTTTCCCTCCTAAATGTATGTTTTTGCTACTGTAACAAAGAGTATCAATCACAGGTAAGTGTCTATGTCTCTTTTGCCAACTGGAAGTACAGAAAATATTAATGTGTTGTTCCAGAGGACACCTCATGTGGACTAACAAGGACATCTCACTCAAAAAACAAAACAAACAAAAACCCCACAAAAAACTAATTCATGCCAGACCTTCTCCACTTATTGTTGCCACATTATTGCAATAATGCAATAAATAAGGTGACTAACATTAAGAATCTGAAATATAGGGCATTTTTCTCTGCAATTTTTGGTCTCTTCAGCAGTTTCAACAGCGTCCTTTCTAGATTCAGTTCCACTGTTTGCTTCACCACTCAGTTTGCTGGTTTCCTGTTGCTGCTGTGGGTATTTCTCATTGCAAACAGGAGAAAACAATGTTTTCAGAACTGGGAAAAGAGAGAGTAAAGACAACATTGGGCTTTACCAGCAGGGTGATGCAGGGGCAGATGCCACAATACTCCTTACGCAGTGTGACTTGGGATTTCTGGCAATCTTTACCAGGTAATACTTTGAAGACGTGAAAACGTGGAAAGGTGTGAGATTTATGCTGCTGTAACAAACATTCTGAGTGTTTGTTGAAAAAGGGGATTTTCAAAAAGCTGTGAGGACCTGCCTGCATTACACAGAGCTGCAGGAGCTGCGCAGGGATTGATTCCCTGCCGG
>NW_005054414.1:1411492-1415167 GCF_000277835.1 Geospiza fortis | reverse complement strand
AGGTGTCACTGCATCACCCCATTGTTGCTACACACGCACAGCACTCACTGGGGAACAAAAAGCTGAATGAAACGGAGCAGCTGCCAACTCAGGCAAAGACAACTTAGGAAACTATCTCATTCTTCCTTTCTCTGGGAGGCTATTTTGCCTGTTGTTTCCTTGCATACAAAATGCGGTCTGCAACAAATAAGGCAGGATAAGATACAGCGAGTCCTGTTTCTTGCTTCCAAAACCACAGGCCCTAGACACTACAAAAGAGAGGATAAATGGTGTATGTGCTCTAGGGACAACGTTCAAATGCGATCCATTCAAGATAGATTTCCATGATTTTTTTACTGCAGCTCTGAATTCTTGAGCATGGTGGTTCTTCACTTCCGTTTCTGTGCAGAAATCTGCAGATCTTTATGAGGGGATGTCTCTGATCTTGGGAATAAAAAAAAAAATCCCGGCACTGACATATGTGGCACGTGTAAGTGGAGATATTTTAAATGCCATTTATTATGGATCCAGTCTTTAAAACAGCCCCACGCCACATTTTTAAGGGCTCACAGCCAGCTGCATTTAAAAAATGCTTGGTTCCTTGCTTTTTTTCTACTTCAGGCCCTTAAATATGCTTTAGATTTTCCAAACCACTCAATATACACCAGTTACCATCTGGGAACAGACTTTTAGAGATGACTTCTGCCCACATACAGGCATTGGCTCTGCCTGAAAACCTCTCCCTGGCTGCTGATGCTGGAGAGACCAACTCCTTGTGTCATCCAGATGCAACCTGGATGGCTGCTCTTCCACGAGGTGAGGGAATAGATTTACCCAAGAAAGGTCTCAAGCAAAGCACAATATTGGTTGCAAGGTCTTGAAAAGTGCCCTACCCATTCAGCTATCCTTCCTCACATCCCGTAATTGTGCACAGCAGGGATGCTCGTATCCTCCTCCAAAGCATCTGGCTCCACCAGGGACAGGATACTGCTCACACTGGAACGCTGCTCTGAGATGCTATGGGAATTCCTGACTTCCTGACTTGTTTGTTTTTCCTTTGCAATGACCCACCAAGAGATGCACAGGGAGCTCTGAGGCTTCCTGCCAGTAGGTCTGTTAACTCTTTGCTCACCAGCCTCTCCTCTGCAAGCAACCACAGAAAATGTTCCCAGCCCCTGGCAGGAGAACAGACTGGAACATGCAATCCCCATCCTTCAGAGCTGTGTCAGGTCAGAATCAGAGGCACAGAACGGTTTGAGTTCAAACAGACCTTAAAGGTGATCTTGTTCCAGGCCCCTGCCATGGGCAGGGACACCTTGCTCTAGACCAGGTTGCTCAGAGTCTCATCCAACCTGGTTTTGAACGCTTCCAAGGATGCGTAGGACACAGCTTCTCTGGGAAACCTGTGCCAGGACCTCAATACCCTCTCTAATTCTAATTCTAATTCTAATTCTAATTCTAATTCCTTCCTAATATCCTATCTAAACCTATTCCCTTTCTGTTGAAGCCATTCCCCCTTGTCCTGTTACTGCAGCTCCTGATGAGAAGTCCCTCTCCAGCTTTTCTGTAGCCCATTCAGATGCTGGAAGGAGCTCTGAGGTCTCCACACAACTTTCTCTTTTCCAAGCTGAACAGCCCCAGCACTCCCATCCTGTCTCCATAGGGGAGCTGCTCCAGTTCCTTTTATCAGTTCTGTGGCCTGCTCTAAACTCGCTCAAACAGTTCCATATGTTGGGGGCACCAGGACTGCAAGCAATATTTCAGGTGGCGCCTCACAAGAACAGAGGAGAGGGGGAGAAACCTCTCCCTCAGTAGTGTGGGATTAGCTCTTAGTGGCTCTTAGGGACAGCAGCAAGCAGAGAAGGCAGCTCAGATGCACCACACAGAGCTACTTTCACTACCCCTCAGGCTGCTGAGCTTCTCCAAGAGCAGCTCCCTGCTCTTTATTTCGGTCGGTGGAAGGAGTAATGAAACCAGGGTTTGCCTGGCCCTGCTGTCACACTTTCTCCAGCCTGTGATTCAACCCTCACCAAAGAGCCCAGGGCAGCTATTTACCAGAAATAACTGCTATCCCTAAAGTAACAGTCCAGGATGCCTTGAGCCCCATCTCAAGTCTAGGGCACTGCTCTGGATTCATGCAAGGATATCCAACACCAATGTGTTTTTGAAAGAAACACTCATGTTGGTTGTCTGCCTACCCACCATCCGAGCTCTAAATTACATGTTGTTTATTAATAACGTATTTTTGGTCTGATTTTTAATGAAACATCCATTAAAAACATTCATTTTAGTTGTAAATGCCAAACTCCAGTCTCAGTTAAACTAATGTAAAGCTAAAATAACACCATTGATGTCAGGCTCCTGGTTAATGCTGCTATTTCCCAGCAAATAAACTGCACCCTTAAATTACCACTATAAAACAGTGAAAGTTCAGAAAAGCTCACTGTACTTAAGTTGCATCAGGGTTTCATTACCATTCTTCCTTTTCATCTGCTTGCAGCTTTGAAGCTGAGATTTTTCATGCTTCACCTCAGACAGTGACATTTTTTGAAAAGCCAGTGGGAAAGTCCTATCGTCTGTTTCCATGCTAAGCAATCACACGCTCCAATACAAAAATGAAGCAGAAGCCACGGCACCCTCTGGCTGGGAAGGACTCTTCCCCAGCTGCCTTTTGGTTCCTGTGGGCTACCACGAGGCACAGGGGGCAGGAAGGTTTCCCTCTGCAGAACTGTTCATTTCTGTGACTCCCCCACTTTCCTCCCACATGATGGTCCTAAAGACCAGGAACTCTCATTTCTCCTTTTTCCCTAAGCCCTCACTGGAAAACAAAATCATTCACACAGTGACAATGAATTAATTGTGCCACTGCAGGAACAGCTCTCAGGCACCAGAAATTCGGAAGTGAGAGAACTGAAGCTCTTCATTCAACTTTAATTAAGTCCCAGTGTAAAATGTATTACAATAGTCTTTACTCTTTATTAACACAGCCTTGGGCCAACTCTTACACAATCCAGACAGTAGGTTTTTTCCAACAATACATTTTACACATGAGGCTGGTATTACTACCTATTGCTAAGCCTGCCCCATGCTTCTCTGAGACCCCATTTTCAGTTGCTTTTCTCTCTCGCAAGCTTTCTCCATGTGGTATGATATTTTCCAATCTTGGCCCCTTTTGTATTTTTTCAGTGCAAAACTCATAGAGAAAATACCTAGCAAAATATTTTTCCCAAATTGAAACAGCAGGTTAATGAAAAATACACTATTTTGCCCAAACTCAAAAATTTTGGCAACCTTTGCTTAGGCTGAGGCTTCAAAGCTTGCAGGGAGTTAAGGCTACCTCTGCCTCACAAAGGAAAAAACCTTGAAAAAAATAACAGCATCTCTAATTTCTGCAAAGGCTTATATTTTTTAGCAATTAAATTATGCAGAAGCTCATTTTGTCATGAGTTTGTTCTGATTTGGGGGATGAGCGAGACCCTCCTCTTTAGTTTGTGCTGCTGCGGGCTGAGACCAGGAGCAAAGAGAAGGAAGCTGGTCTCTACCCAATGGTGACAGACTCTTGAAGAGAAGATGGGAACAGTAAAATGTTAGGAGTTCTTTGTTATTTGGAGAGAGTATTAATTTTTCTTCTGAAGGAATGTAGGCTCGGTCAGATCTGGGATGGTTTTCACCAAGATGGCAAAAAGCACACTTTTG
>NW_005054414.1:1403667-1411482 GCF_000277835.1 Geospiza fortis | reverse complement strand
GCTGAATTTAAAAGAAAAGCTGTGAAGGCATTTTTCATTGCAAAATTAAAAACTCATCTTCTAACTGCTTAAGAACTACTAAGATGTTTTTGTAGGTATTTTCTTTCAGACTTAAACAATCTGGATAGAAAAGCACAGTAGATAACATCTTTCCAAATTGCAAGATGCAGCAGAAGGGCCTTACAGGGCTTACACACAATTCTCTCAGGCACAGTAGGTGTCTCTCCTCTCAGAGGCACCAAGGGGACCAGAGGAATGGAGCAGCTCTGCTGGGAGGAAAGGCTGAGGGAATTGGGATTGTTCAGCCTGGAGAAGAGAAGGCTTTGGGGTGACCTCCTTGTGGCCTTCCAGTGCCTGAAGGGAACCCACAGGAAAGATGGAGAGAGACTCTTGACAAGGGCCTGGAGTGACAGGACAAGGGGCAATGGATTTAAACTGACAGAGGGGAGGTTTAGATTGGGTATATGGAAGAAATTGTTCCCTGTGAAGGGGGTGAGGCCCTGGCACAGGGTGCCCAGAGAAGCTGTGGCTGCCCCTGGATCCCTGGCAGTGTCCAAGGCCAGGCTGGATGGGGCTCTGAGCAACCTGGGTTAGTGGGAGGCATCCCTGCCTGTGGCAGGGGAGTTGGAATGAGATGATCTTTAAGGTCCCTTCCAACCCAGGCCATTCTGTGATTCTATGGTTTAGACTTCAAGCACTCTGAATTAGCAATATTACTTTTTCTGTGCAAATCCAATTAAAATTAAAATAAATTGGAAACTCGAGAATTACATTTGAAAATTAGGATCAGTTTGATTATAAGAAAAAAAAAGAAATATCAAAATTCTCCCCTTTTAAGTAACCTGGACTAATTACTCCTTTTTAACCAAATCACAAACCCAAATCTTCATTTAACAGTGCTATCACAGATGTAATAATGCCACATATTTACTCTGTGAATCAAAAACAATAAATTAGCACATGTTAAGGACAGCTTGAATTGTGCCTGTCTCATGTCCTGCCTTGAAATTAGCTCATTATTCACTTCTTCCAGGTCAAGAATTTTTAGGTGACACCTGAAGAAGGGCCAGAAGAGCTGTTTCAAGGTTGTAAGCACAGGACCAACAGCAGCACAACAACTCCTGGTTTGCTTTATGCCCCAGGGAATGCTGCCTGCTCACCCCATCCCCCAGGGCTCCTGAGAAGGCTCAGCCTGCTGCACCATCAACCTGGGCAGGCAAAGCCTGAATAAAAACTGAATTCCAGGAAATCAATGAGCTTTGGAGACTCAAACTCCCTGCAGAACCAACCCCCTCCTTTGCTCCACTCAGTCTTCAAGATCAGGCCCAGTTCTCCAATACACCCCGGGAAGTGAAAGAACAAGAGGAATGTGGAACACTCACCACATCTGTGTTTGTGATCTTGGCCAGGAGGTCCGTGAGGCTGTCCCCATCATCGAGCTGAAGGCCACAGATGGCTGCTCCCACACTTCCAGTTGCTATCATTGATGGTGGGTACATGGCAAAGTTAAAATCTGCAAGAACAGATCTGGGAATTAGTCCAAGCCCAGACCAGAAAAGCTGCAAAACATCAGAGGCAAGCAACATAAAAAAAACCACACCCAAGAATAAAACCCGGGGAAGTAGAAGAAAGGGAAAAGTGCCACTCTTTTTGGTCCCATGGAGCTCATTAGTCACACTGCTCATCACAAGCAGTCAAAGGAGGGGGAACAGACCTGCAAATTAAAATGGAAATGCAGTTCAGTCTTTTATTCTCACTGATGCATAAAGTAAACCTGGACAATTTTTAATAGTCTTTCCTTAGTTTTAAAGAAAAGGAAAGAGAAGAAGGAGGCTTTCTGTAATTTATGTCAGAAATTTGGGTCTTGGTCACATTAGACCTCTCTGTATAACTAGAAAACTAACTGGAATAAGGTATCACAAAGGACCAAAATGAGATTTTTAGTCACGTCAATTTTTAAAGAGTTAATTAATTCGAGCATTTAAAGACCTGTCCGGGAAAGAGATTTTAATTAACGGTTCATCTTTACTACCTTAGCAATTAGGAAGTGAGAACACTTACAGCCCATAGCTATGAAATCAAAGAACAAAGATTGCATTTGTCATTACTACTATTTCTTAATAAACAAGCCAAAAATACACTTCAGAACTTCCTCTCACACATCTGTTAAATCAGAAGAGAAATTAAAATAAAATCCTGTGATCTTTATAAGACAATTTTATGGTTTATGATACTGCCACAGACATTGGTTTATCAGCACTAGTTTATCTTGCTAAATACCAGATCTCCCACATCTTGATATATTCCTAAAAAGAAACTTGGTTTTCAAGTTCTTTGGTTCAACAATAACTCTTTGACAAATCTTTCTGTACCAATTTTCACTATTGGCAAACCTTTCTCTACCAGTTTTCAGCTGGGGGAACTGAAGCAGAAGGAAGAGTAAACCAAAGTAATACATAAGAAGAAATAAATGACAAGCAATACATTCCATCAATAGAAACAGATTACAGAAAACTGTCCTGCTGCAGATCCCAAATCCCCTCTGTTCACAAATTCTGTAACCCTGCTGATGTCTGTGTAACCACTGAGGTTTTAGACACATGGAGAGCTGTTCTCAGCCTCCCAAACTCAGAGCTGGCACATACTTCAATAGCTGTGGAGACAGCATGTTCTTCTCCAGGCTGGAATACATCCCTGGGATTGAAGCAGTCCAGTAAGAATGGCACTTGGGACATAACATTCGCCCAGATGGACCAGAACAGGGGTGTTAGAAGTGGGGAGACAAAAAGACGAGCTGAAACCCTGACATGGATTTATTTGTCTCACAAAGCCACCAGGAGGTTCCCACCTGCAAGCCCAACACTGCATGCTGCTTCCTACCAGACATAACACTCTGACACTTTTGAAGGGCAAATTCCCACTGGCTGAAGTAAGGAATATGGAATGCCATTATTATAAAAATAGTAATTTATGCACTATTGTAATAATAAGAACCCACTGTCCATAGGAAAGCTGACTCTTGGAAATTAAATTATAGTGCCCCCCAGTAATGAGTGAGACAACAGGAGAACCTTGACTCCCAAATTCTCAGTGCAGGGCACAGCCCTGAGTATGCTGATCTCAGCACATGGCAAAGGAATGGGGATTACACTTCCAGGATTGCCCTTTCTGCCAGTCACCAGTGGTGTCCCCCAGGGCTCAGGGTTGGGGCCAGTTCTCTTTGATAAATGACCTGGATGAGGGGATCGAGCGCACCCTCAGTCAGTTCTCAGGTGACACCAAGTTGGGCAGGAGCGTTGATTTCCTTGAGGACAGGAAGGCTCTGCAGAGGGATCTGGACAGGCTGGATTGATAAACCCAGGCCAGAGAGATGAGGTTCAACAAGGCAAAGTGCTGGGTCCTGCCCCTGGGTCACAGCAACCCCCAGCAGCTCCAGGCTGGGCAGAGTGGCTGGGAAGAGCCCAGCAGGAAAGGGCCTGGGCCTGCTGGCCCACAGTGCATGCCCAGGTGGGCGAGAAGGCCAATGGCTGCTGGGCTGGGCCAGCAATGGTGTGGCCAGCAGGAGCAGGGCAGTGACTGTCCCCCTGCTGTGGGCACTGGGGAGGCCCGACCCCAAGGGCTGTGTCCAGTTCTGGGCCTGGCACTGCAAGATGGACACTGAGGGGCCGGAGCGTGTCCAGAGGGGGGAACGGAGCTGGACAAGGGGCTGGAGCACAAGCCTGATGAGGAGCGGCTGAGGGAGCTGGGGGTGTTTAACCTGGAGGAAAAGGAGGCTCAGGGGAGCTCTAGTGCTCTCCACACCTCCCTGACAGGAGGGTGCAGCCAGCTGGGGGCCAGGCTCTGCTCCCAGGGAACAAGGGACAGGACAAGATGAGGTAGCCTCAAATTGTGCCAGGAGAGGTTTAGATTGGATATTATGAAAAATCTCTTCAGGGTGATCAGGCATCGGACCAGCTGCCCAAGGAAGTGGTGGAGTCACCATCCCTGGAAGTGTTCAAAAAACATGCAGATGTGGCACTTGGAGTCATGGTATAGTTGCGAACACAGCAGAGCTGGGTTAGGGTTGGAGTCCAGGGTCTTAGATGTCTTTTCCAAGCTTAATAATTCTATGATCAAAATCATTTTCATGTTTTCCTCACATGGATTTATACAAACACACATAAGGGATAACCACACCTCTAAGCTGGGAAGCAACTTCCATGTTTGATCTTGGATGTATCAAATCATCTCTCACTTATGCATGGGAACTACAGGTAGCAATTGATTTTCCTTAATTTTCCCCTCCTTGTCCTGAGTTTCAGGCAGGATGTAGTAAAAAGATGGTGCAGGGAGGTGCCATGTCCAGGCAGAATGGGCTGAGTGAAGGACACAGTTCCACCTGCCCTCTGAAATTCCTTGCCTTGCATCACGACCTCCACGTTATCCAAACGCCGGTGTTCTCGTGGCTGATTTTAGATCCACTCCGAGAAACTGTCTTCCTAGGAAGCTGAATAAAGAGGCACAGTGTCCCTGCCAACTAGCACTGCTGTAGGTCCGCTTCCACGTGGGGTCACATGCGAACATTTCTATGCCCAATAACCTTGTTAGCTCCCTTAATGTCATTCATAATGCAAATGAGACAGCGAGCGAATGGCCAGAGGCCCAGAGTGACTAAAGCTCAGCATCCAGAAAGTCTTACATTGCCTCTAGCTCTAAACTAACTTCCCTCCATAACAAGCACCATAAACTTGGCTATCAAAGCTACACATGCCCAGTCTTTGTTGTACAACAGGCAGCGATTTGTATCACTGGCTTCTATTTTTAGCATATTAATTAACTACTGCAACTGGTGAGGCAAGTGTCTCCAACTGGAGAGTGTGGCACCATTGTCTGAAGTCATCACCTCATCTCGAGCTATTGAAAATCATGGCAGTGACCCTCCTGCTGATATGAATTTAACCTGACATGCCCACAAAGGAATGGGGGGTGGTGCACCAATTTTGTGCACATGGTTCTCCACATCACCCTGGACCCTATTAGTGTGGAAAGAGCTCATTGAAAGAAAAGAAGCCACATTGTGCTGGGCCACCTAGAGGGTTGAATAGAAAAGGCTGAGGAAAAGAGCAGGCAGCGCAATAAAGGCCATAATTAACATATTTCCATATTCAAGCAAAGCAATAACTACGTGAAATGTTTGTCAAGGTGCAATGAAAGCATAAATATTAAGTACCGTATCTGAGGGGATGCAGAACCGCCCCCCCCCACTCTCTTAGATTCCACTGAGAAATTCAAAACAAGCTTTTTACATGTTATTTTCAATTATAAAGAAAACCGAATCTCTGCTTCTACCATGACAATAATACAAGCCTTGCCATCCTCACTCGGTTTTCACCCAGGTAAAACTGTCCTCCCTCCAAATTAGGTCAAAAATTTGCCCTGAGATTAACGAAAAATTTAAAAAAAAAAAAAAAAAGTGGGGCGCACAGAGAGAGAACCTAAAAATGTGAGCTGAAACATATTAATTTATTGCAAATTCTTGTAGGAGACGATGAAACCTGAACTACAGGGGAAATTTTATAAAAACCACTTCTTACTGGGCACATGGAATTTTATAAACAGCACTTCTCCCTGGACATCTGAAGGAAGGCTATGGGCTAAATCCTTCTGTGTGCAAACTTGACTAACACACACCCAGAGCCTGCATCTAAAGCATGGCTCTGACTCTAACTCTGTTGTGATTTATAGGTTTATAGTTGGGCTCGATGATCTCAGAGGTCTTTTCCAACCTAATTGATTCTGTGATTATGCCATTCCATGGGAAAAGTACAAAGGAGTCTCATTATAAGTTAGAGAAGCAGTGCCACAGCGCGTGTCCACGAGAATCTGAGCACATGAACACTTCAAGGGAAGACACTGGGTTGTTAGAAAGTAAAACTTGTTTTACTTTCTATTCCCAGGCAGTATGCACAAGAAACCATTCCATCCCCATTTTAATATCACCTATTTCCCAAACGACCTCAAAAACAAGTGACCAGCCCTGCGCAACCCCACTGACTTCAGCGCTGGAAATAAAAAAAGGCAATGCAAGAAACAGCCCCCTTTGAAACACAGCCACCTGTGGACCAGCCAGTCAGAGTCATCAAGCAAATTCAGGGTACCCTGAAGCTGCCCCCCACTTTCAGCCTGGAGCTGACAGAGCCAGGGCATGAGGAGGTTTTTCTGCCAGTGGAGCACACGTAATCCACGCCGAGGTTCCAGGGCTGCGAGCACCGCGGCTGAGCTGTTTTGCTGGCTCTCTCCCAATCCAGTGGTCTTCACTGCCTTCAAGCCAGGAAAATGCAAGGCTGACAGTCAGTCCAAAGCAGAAGGGAACTGGAGGAAGGAACCCAGAGAGGTCCTGCAAGGGGAAGCCTTAACTTGCAGCCAACAAATAAAACCGTCGGAAGGAGAAGAGCACCGACAAATACCCAGGCTGAACATGCTCAGTGTGTCAAAGTCAGGTGGGGGAACTCTACCTACTTAAAACGACCCATTTTACTGATCTGGCTGCTGGTTGGGCTTTTTTCAGCAGCCAGTTTTCATCTCTGTATTTTGATAGATATTTATTTACAGAGTTCGAAACTGCTGTCATAAGGAAGGTAATTCTTCCAATGGTGGAGGAAAAAAAGGTATGTTACCTCCATCAGAAAAACAGGTATTGATACATTAAAATTGTGTAGATAATAGTCACAGCCAGCCTCAGACTTCACCCAGCCAATGCCTGTACTATTAAAACAAGAACATGGATCTGTATTTAACCATCTAAGTTTAAAAGAAAAGTCAAACAATGGAAGTAGTGAATTTAATTCTTGTCTGCTTTGATCCAAATGCAATTCCAGGGTCAGTGTGGTACTATTTTTTTTCCTAATACATTTGGTTGTATCTGCAGTGACCATTTTTTTCTCTTCCTCTTGCATTTCTCCAAGACACTGCAAATTTTCCTCACATTAACTATTTTTACTTTTAAAGGCAAAACCAGATGACTTCAGCCCTTCAAAGCAAACACAAAACTTTCAAGTAAACCAGGATGCAGAAATGCTTCCATCCTTTGAGTAGGTGGGAGGGCAGACATCTAATTCTGTTCCTCCCATAAAGCAAACAGCATTTGGCCTTTATACAATGGGTCTGAAGTATCCTAAATGTTAATGCTTCATCACACCCATCTAAGAGAGGTAAAGGCAGGGAAACATGCTGAACAACCTATGCAAAGCAGAGGAGCACTCACAACAATATGCTCATTCATTGATGGTAAATACTATTTCTGAACAACTGTTTGAACCGGTTTTTATCTGCACTTATTTTACACCTTCCTAACCAAGGATTAGGAGGATGTTAGTGCTTGAACCACCAAAACGTCAGACCTGCAGCTGGTAGAAAGGAGAGCAGCTCCTCTGGCAGCTCCAGAGTGATGCCAGCTTGTATCAGCACATGCTCTCTTTATTTGTTTCCACCTCCTCTTGCCAGACTTGACTGGTCATGAAACATTCCCGAGGGCCTGACTACTTGCTGATGGCACTTCCTTGGTTCTTGTGGCTCCGCTGGCTGGAAAGTTCAATATACTGATATGAGTTGGAACAAACAAGAGCTTCTTCTTTTGTCTAGCAATAAATTAGTGCAAATTATTCTTTCTTCTGATATGCAAGAATATCCTGCAAGCACTGCCACTTTGCAACATGTATTTTTATTTCTTAAGACATTTACATAATGAAGCCTCTACAGGCTTCATTCTTCCCCTCTGCAAAGAACAGGTCCCAAATAAAACTTGTATCACACTTTCCAGGCTCCAGTAACTTACAC
>NW_005054414.1:1397725-1403640 GCF_000277835.1 Geospiza fortis | reverse complement strand
AAACAGGCCTCATTCTGTGTGGTCACCCTGTAGATCTCTACCAGGGTTGCAGACCTCATCTTGCAGTCTTCGCTCAGACAACACTCCCATTGACTTCCACAGAACTTCTGTCTGAAGAAGGATGCAGGATTTGGCCCAGAAGTTAAAAAAAGCCTTCTCAGCTTTCAAGTGTAGATGATTAATGTCCCAGAAACAGTGGGCAGAGGTTTGGCACACTGTATGAAACTGACTTAAAGCTGACATTTTGCCGCTCTTTCTCGGCCTCTGTGTGCTGACACAAGCCCGAGGCCTGAGATGCTGGATCCACCATGGGCACATCCCACCTGCCACAGGACTCAGCTGAGGCATAGAAAAGACCTTGCAAAGGACTGAGTCCAGGGTTTTACACAAGCTGCCTTCTATCTCTGCAAGTCTGCAAAGGCTTCTGCTTCCAAGTTTTGGTTGCCGCTCAACTGAAATCCTGCAAAGCTCCTCACAGAGATGAGTGTCTCTATTACAGCTCCTCTTTCTGAAAGCCTGTCATGCACAGGCCACCCTCCCTCAAAAACCATTCCCTTACAGGCTCTCACATAAAAAGGGGTATCCTGCACCAAAACTGTGGCATGTACAGGCTCTGAGAGGAGAATGCAACACAAGGAAGCAGTTGTGCATCTGAGACTCCGCACAGGCTGCAAGAAGAAATGATGAGCACACCCAAGTGTAAGGAAATAACGCCCAGTTCTCTCTCCAGCAGCAGCGTGGCAGGCTGTGCACACACCTCTGTAATCACTGCCCTCTCCCGCTCTTTCCAGCAGTGATTCCCTGGCTTGGAGCTCAGCACAGGCGACTGGCCAACCCCTGAGAGAACATTTCCAAGCTGTGCAGCGCTGTGCAAAGAGACAGAGGAACAAAGGGTGCAGAGCAGTAAAGAGATGGAGGTGTGGTGAGGGTGGAAAAGCAACACAATCCCAGCCAGCAAAACAAGGATGATCTCCATTGGGCTCACAGCTGAACAGGAACATCCCATGCTGAAGAATCCCAGAATCATTAGGGCTGGAAGGGACCTCTGGAGATCACCCAGTCCACACCCCTGCCAAGGCAGAGTCCCCTGGAGCAGGTGACACAGGAGCATGTACAGGTGTGTTTGGAATCTCCCCAGAGGGAGGCTCCAGGCCCTCTCTCGGCAGCTGCCACCCTCATTGTATAGAAATTCTTCCTCACACCGAGGTGGAACTTGTGTTTTAGTTTATGGCCACTGCTCCTCATCCTGTCGCTGAAAAAGAGCCTGGCATCATCCTCTGACATCCACTTTGAGATATTTATATGAATTAATGAGATCCTCTCTCAGCCTTCTCTTCTCCAGACTAACCAAGCCCAGCTCCTTCAGTCTCCTCTCATAAGAGAGAAGCCATAAGCACCACTTAAAGGCCCCAAATGCATCCTCTCGGTGCCTTGAAAATCCAAAAGCGTTCTGAAGGAGATTTTGGCTTGCACAGGGAGCCACCAATGGGATGAGAAAACAATGACATGGTGACAGATCAGGCCATGCCAGTGCATAGTGTCTATCTGTGCACTCTTACTGCACAGTGAACAAGGCAGCTGGAGGAAAATGCCACTTCCATGACCTCCTAATGGAGGAGGAGACTCCTGAAACCTTTGTGAGTGCAGAGGAATGAAAGAGAAAACTTTATTCAGGAGGACACACAAACTTCTGTCCTGCTCAGCAGCCGTATATTCTGATGGGACCAAGGGCAAAGAGGGAAACATTCCAGTTCCAGTCATGCTCATGTGAATCATTAATCACTGCAACGACTGGGGAGAGGCCGTGGGTTTATATCCACGCAGTTTGGTTCAGGAACTAGGCTCAAAATAAAGGCAGAGAAACAGAGAGCGTGCCAAAGTGACCAAACATGACTGAAAGGAATATGCAGAAGAACAGAATATCCCCTCCTTTTGAGGGATGAGTATCACTGTGATCCTACACATCCAGTAACTGTTCATGGCTGCTGCCCTCTTCATTTGCTGACACTAAGTGCTGCAGGACTGAGATCAAAGCCAGCTCTGTACAGGCAGGGAACACCTGGGAATTTCTGGTAAAATGTTTTTGCTGGGAAATTAAATGGAGCAGTTGCTGAAGAAGATCTAAGGCTGGGGGAGAAAAGTTCAAAATATGCCAGATTTTGCATGATACTTTAAAGAAAAAAAATGTACTTGAAAGCAGAGAAAGCTGTGCTGAGATGAATCAGGAAATAGAAAGAGATTCACTGCTGTGCTCCATACCAGAGCTATTAGCCAGGCAGCCAGGTCAGCTTTGGGAACACTAAAGAGTCAAACCCAGCCTAAAAACACACATGGGGAGCAAGGGAAGAGGGAGCCACATGTCAGAGGAGGTCCTACTGCTGAAAGGAGGCAAATGGGGAAATGAAACACCAGGCTTAGCCCGGGCTGGCAGATAGCAGCAGCTCTGACGGAAACAGAGAAAGACGAAACAGAGTGGCTGATGAGAGCTCTGCAACAAACAGGACAAGGAAAGGAAATGACAACTGAATCTGGAAGGGAAGTCTGATGAGAAGGGGCTTTTCTTCAAAGAGTGGCATTGAAAGGGAAATTCTGTAGTAAGAACAACATTTCCACAATGGAAATTGAGGTAGCAGTTCACAGGTGATGTGGGAATGTGGTATTGAGTGCCTGGTAAGATCTCTGCTTTCAAAATGAAAAAGTGTTGTGGGTCCTCCTCAAAACTACACAGTGGTCTGTGGACAATGGCATGAGAAGAAAAGGAAATCTCCAGCCAGCACCACAGTGCCCTCACTTTTGGGAAGCTTGGTACTCAGCAATTATGTCTTTCACTTTCAAGGGAAGAAACTTTAATTTGTTCTCTCTTTAAACTCTACACAAAGGGCCTCATTTCATGCATTGGAGACATATAACATGAGAGGCAGATCACATGGGGGACACACATGAGGGAACTGCATGACTGGGCTAAAGGCTGGAGAGGAGGCACTGGTCTGGATCCCAGTAAAAGGACTTCTAGACCATGGAGCTAACTACCAAAGAATTCATGGAGTGGAAAGAAGCCATGGACTTGGGAGACTCTTTCAGGGACCACAGTCTTGCAATGGTTTAGTTATATAGAAAACTTTAAGGGCAAAGGATTATGGACCAGAATTTGAGATGTTAAATCATAATGAAATTCTAGGGCTCTCAAGAAAAGGATGTGCTGGATAAAAAAGCAAACAAACCAAAACACTATTGGAGGAAGTGAAAGCAAAAAAAGAGTGGGAAGACTGTCTGGTTTGGAAGGCAACATGGAGCTGTATTGGAGTTCGATGGCTGAGGGTGTGAAGATCCAGGGAAATATCCATGGGAAGGACCATCTTTTTCATATCACACAAGGCAGAACAGTGAATGCATCCTGAGTAAGGGGAGAAGGCAAAGAAATCACCAAGAGTGATCCTGCAGAATTTGAGCAGTATTTCTATTGCATCCTGTGGTCTTTGGATCTGAAAAGGATCAAGCAGGGGGAAACGAAGGGAAGGTCTGAGCATCATGGCAACCAAAAAGTCCATTACCCTAACACAGACCATATACAAATCTCTAAAATAGATCAACTGAAGTAGGAAGAATTGGCCAACATTGTAAAAGCAGTCACTACACCTTATATATAAGAAGCAGGCATTCAAACCCAAAAGTTGCACCCCGTCTTCCCTTTCCCTCTGCAAACACACAGGCAGAACAGTTCCTACCACAAAGGACTAGGCACATCAAACTGGTGAATTCAAACACTGAGCCATCCACTACTTCATAGTGACTCTGGAAAATACTGCATGCTGTTTATCTAGTTCAGGTCCAGCTTCTAAAAAGTAGTCTTACCATTAACCCTTCAGACGAAAATTCAGAGTACACTAATTCTGTAAAAGTAACTGAGGGAAGAAAAACCCAAACGACAAAGTAACACACAAACAAAAACCAGTGTTTTGCAGACAGGTCAAAATTAAAAAGCCTCTCTTCCACAGAGGCAATTATTCTCATGAAAATCTTCAGAAACTGTGTTCAGCTGTGTGGCAAAAGGGGAGTGCAATGGTTCCCTACGAAACGTGGTAGTTTCACTGCTTTCTTGGGTTGAAGCTAGGAAAGAATCCAATTTTTTTTTAATGTAATTACCTTTCAAATTGTCATTCCCTGTGCTTCAGAGATGTGGCAGTACCACATAAATGCTAAAATATACAATTTTGCCTTTTATCTGGACAGAGTCCAGTTAATGAAAAGTTTATGAACAGATTCATGCAATGCATTAGTTCAAGACATTTTGGGCTAATGTGCCATAACAGCTTCTGTATTTGGAGCTGTCCTTACAAAGGATCTGTGGTCCTCTAAAAGAAGCAGTGAATGGGCAAAATAAAACCCAGGATGCTCTAATCCAGCCTTACAAGACTTCACTGCAAAAGCACCACACACGTCAGTTGCACTATGGGTCACTACTACAAGAATTTTGTCCAATGCACAGTTTTGGGTCCTGATTCACAACATCCTTTGCAAACAGTCCCAAGGGATTTAGCTCCTCTTCCCACATCATGTAAGGATGGAGGGGATGAAGCACCACCAGGAACAAATCTGCCCTTCCAACCACACAGCAGCAGCAGCAGCAGCAGCAGCCAGAGCAGCTGAGCCTACCTGTGGCACAAAGGGCGATGAAGGTTTGTGCATGCTTCCGGATCAAAAGCAACTTGTCTTTAGGGAGAGGCACCTTCCTTAGAATGTGTTCAATGAAATCGTGTGGGGTGACGGTTGCAAGGTTCCACTTCAACTTCCCCAGCACCACCAGCTCCCATTCCTGCAGAGGGTGAACAGAGAGAGCAAAAGAGAAGCCATAAGCAAGCCTGCGAAAAACCTCTGCTTATTTCTTATTATAACTTTATCACTGCAAAATTTGTTTTGCTCAAACCCTTTTTTCCATATGCCTCTACAGTTTTAAAGTTGTTGACTTTATATTCTTTTTTTTTTTTGAACACCAGAAATGTCAGGCTCTACTGAAAATAATGAGACCTGGCAGCTCCTGCCAAGGTTTTTTTTTTTTGTTGTTTTTTTTTTTTTATCCAGTGCTGAATGCCCACCCAGAAAGTTTAGACTGCAATTAGATATTGCCAAGGTCACTGTGGTCCTTTCCTAGTAACTTCTTTTAAATGGCTATAGTCCTTACTTTATAGCCATTTAAAGCCCTAGGGACAGCCATGCACAAAAATAACCTAGATATACATTCCTCTTCTCAAAACTGGGGAAGTTGGCTTGATGGCATTGCCTCCCAAAACTGTACTCCAAAGGTCCTGCAGATAAATCTGATGGTGCTTAAACTACTCCAAGAGAGGCTCTGCAGAAAGGAAACACACACAACACAGCCAAGAAGTAGCCTGTGTAAATTATCTGCCAGTAAATCATGTAGGAGCCATTCCCAGATTCTTTGCACGCCCAAAACTCCCACTGCAATCAAAGGAAAGCTTGGGCGTGTATGTAACTACCGGCCATTCCCTGAAATGGGATTCCATGTGCAAACAGCACCCAGATCCAGCCATGGGGTGCATGACCTGCATGGTTCAACATTTAAACCGAGTTCTGAACACCTTACAGTGCCCCACAGAGTGAGCAAAGCTCAGGCCTCCAGCTCACATTTGTCTCATCCATCAACTATTAGCTATTAACTAAATTCCACGCACTGATTCCCAAGTCCTGATGATGCCTGATGGAGCCCAGCGTGGTGGGGAGCCCCAGCTGAGCTGACAGAGCTGGCAAGTCAGGAAAAAAAAAAAGTCCTTTAATTTTGCAGCCGCGGAGACGTCAACCAGCGTTGCTGAGAAACCATAAACATGGACCCCACAATGCCATTTCTGCAGTCCTTTCCCTGAATAGATGCCCACTTTAACAGCAAGTTACTCTCCTAC
>NW_005054414.1:1396513-1397518 GCF_000277835.1 Geospiza fortis | reverse complement strand
TGGATTATGACAGAGCCCTCCATGCTCTGAGAAATCTCACATATATGCAAAAGGCCGCAGAAACCAGACGGGATTTTTGAATTTCTCAAGAAAACCTGTAAAATGTTGGAACGTAACGGTGATTGTGTGAACTCAAGGTTTGCTCTTCCCAGAATTACTGATGTGACAGGTTTTGAGAGAGAACAGTCAACCCAGAGGATCAAATACAAGGAAGCACATTAAACACATGCTTAAATCCACGTGGCACAAGAAGGTAGGGACATTGCTCTGCATATTTGCACGTGGGGACCACGGCACTTCCCCTGCCCATCTGTGCCACCAAGGGGATGGGCCACCAAGGGGACAGACACCTCGTGGCCCAGACAGCCAGGCAGGATTTGAAGGCAAGGCTCTTTAACTCTGTGGAAGCACGAGCTATCAACCCCAGCCCCTCCTCAGGGGGAATTCCCAGTGATTCATAGGAAAAATTCTTCAACAACTCAGATGGCTACAGCAGCTTCTCTGACCTAGCATCCATGTCACCAAGGGACCCTGGTGCATGTCCAGCGCTCCACATCATGATGTATGCATCACTTATTTCCTTCAGTAATTATCAATTTGCTTCTGCTTCCTTTGCGTCTGAACTGAGAGAAGCAGCAGATGTGAGATGATTTAACGGAGCCTTATCACACAGGATGGGTCAAGCTGGAAGGGACCACAGTGGGGCACGTGGTGCCACCTCCCCGCTCCAGCAGGGCCATCCCAGAGCACAGGACACAAGACTGTGGCCAGACAATTTTGGAATATCCCCAGTGAGGGAAACTCCACAGCCTCTCTGGACAATCTGTTCAGGGCTCAGTCACTGCCCAGGGAAGAAGTTCTTCCTCGTGTTCAGGTGGAACTCCCTGGGCATCAGGGGGTGCCGCTGCCTCTCGGGCACGGCCGAGCATCCCGGGCCCCCCTCGAGCATCCCGGGCCCCCCGGCCCGGCCCCGGCCCCGCACCGCCACGTGTCTGCCGCCAGGTG
>NW_005054414.1:1395163-1396361 GCF_000277835.1 Geospiza fortis | reverse complement strand
AGTGCTGGGTGCTGTGCCAGAGAGAGAAAGGTGCTGTGCCGGAGAGGAGGGAGGAATTGGGGCTGCTTACCAGCAGCTGCTGGGGTTTGATGGAATTGTCCGTGTATATGCACAGCTTCTCGGCTGTGAGGGGGATTGTCTCTTTCAGCTTGGAGGCCAGGAACATGCACACCGCCCCCAGCAGCTGCAGATGGCACTTCCGAGTGGGCACCACAGCTAAGAATCTGTCCAAGTAATTCATGGCCAGAGGGAAAACTTCTTCTTCGCACTTCTGCTCTTCGCAGACCTGCAAGTGAGGAGCGTGGGGAGGGAACGATGGGGCAGTCCGGGGAAAAACGGGGGTGGGAAGCGAGAAAGAGACAAGAAAAAATAAATAAATGAGTGAACCCACCAAACAGACCACTACTTCCCTTGCTTTTGCTCCTATTTTTGTTTCCCGGGGAGCTAAATTTTGGGGGAGGGGGAGATCTGTGGAGAGGCTGGGAAGGCTGTCAATCGGCTTTCACATTCCTTTAGTTCATTCAGTAAGAAATGAATTCAAGACACTGTGTGGGAGAGCCGAAAAGCCCCATCCAGCAGCAAGAGAGCAGCCTCGGACTTTTTTTTTTTTTCCTTTGCGACCCAATTTTTCTTTTTTATTTCGTCATATTTTCAAAAAATCGATAAAAAATATCAAAACTTCCCCGGCGGTCCCGGTTTTGGGGCTGGTGGCATCCCGGGACGATCCCCTATCGTTTCCGACAATTGTAAAAATTCCCCCGCCGGGTGTCCCCCAGCCCTGCGCCCCTAATCCCGCGTTGTGGGGGAAGGACGGGAGACATAGCGAGGGCGAGGTGGGGTGGAGAGAGCCCGAGCCGCCTGGATCCTTTTAGCAGGCAGCGAGGAGCAAAATTCTTTTAAAAATTTACAAAAAATCGGAGCCGCGGAGAAAAAGCACAAATCGCACATGAAAACCAAGCGGGGAGTCTGGGCTTTCCAGCCCACGGAGTTTAACTCCGGAAAGGTCCCCCCCGAAGGAGATCCGAAGGGGCAAAGGATGGCTGGTGGGGCCAGCGCAAGGCAGGCAAGTCTGCGGGCCCGCTGCCGCTGCGCCTGAAGCCTCGGGGCGAACAGGGGGTTCAGCGCCGGCCCCACGGCCCCGACACACCGGGGGTCCCGTTCCGCGGGGCCGGGGGGCACCCCCGCGCCCCCCGGGAAG
>NW_005054414.1:1393725-1395000 GCF_000277835.1 Geospiza fortis | reverse complement strand
CAGGGGGAGAGGGGCCGGGGTGCTGCCCGCGGCCGCTCTGCCTCCCCCCCTCCGAGGGGCCGGGGTGTACGAACCTCCAGCATCCAAGTGGCCACCATCCTCCTCATGAAGGGCTGGATGTCCTTCTGGACGCACTTGAAGTAGGAGCATTGGGGCAGATACCTTTCCTCTATGGTTAGTAAGTTGTGCAAAACGCGGTCATCGTAGAGCAAGTTCGGGTCAGGCAGAGCTCTCCTCATGGGATCCACCTCGCAGCACAGCAGCTCCATGTTTCCAAAGAGATCTCCCTCTTTCTCTGATGGGAAAGGTTTTCCTTTTGGGGGGAAAAAAAAAAAGAAAAAGGATTAAAAAAATCCCTAAACAAACCCAAAGCATGGAATTTCCTCTCAGTGAAGCCACCCTGAAAATTGGTGAAATCAATTTGTATCAGCTGGAGCTTCTTGTTGGAATGGAAAAGAAGATTTAAAGCAGAAATCAGTGCTGGGAATCTTCAGGAGCATCAGTGATGGGAATAACAATTTTTTTTTTTTTTTTTTTGCGGGGGGGGAAGGGGGTGGGGATAGGAGAGGGGTAAAGGAGGAGGGGTAGGTGGGTGGGAGGAAGACGGCAGTGCTTTCCAGCTCGCTCCTGCCTCCCTTGAAACTTGTCTCTCCCTCTCTTGATTTCTAGCCTAAAGTTGAAGCGAAGTGACGCAACTCGCCAGGGCAGGCAGTTCTCTCTCTTGTTATTATGGAGAACAGCAGCTGGTCAGACGTAACATCAAACGCTTTTTTTTTTTTTTCCCTCTCTATAAGCTAACAAGGAACCAGGAGGCCCTCGTATAGGGACACACAGACACAAATGACAGCTTCTCTTTTGCTTCCTTCCAGCGACCAAATTAAACCCGTTCCACACTTGCCTTCTGAGGGAGCCCGTCCCGATCAATTTCCCTCTCCTTCTCTTATTGCAGGGAGCCGTGGGCGCCCCTCGGTACCCACCCAGACGATGGGGGCGAAGTATGAAATGCCCTGGCATAGTAGGGTGCCAGATCCATGTCTCGCTCTCCCTGCTCCGGCACCTCCTTAAACCCGCAGCCGGAGGGGGACAGAGCTCCCCGCTAACAGCAAACCCCCCAAAAAGCCCTTGAGGGGTGGGGGTTCCGCGGCGTCTTCGGGGTGAAATCTCACAACCACCACGTTACTTCCTCCGGCACACATTCGTGGTTCGAGCAGGCGAACCGTCTTAGCGTTGCATGGCCACACTGATATAACTTTCTAGGAAACGCAGCGGAGGGAG
>NW_005054414.1:1364977-1391998 GCF_000277835.1 Geospiza fortis | reverse complement strand
AAAAAAACCCACACAACAAAAACAAAAAAAACCCCACCAAAAACAAAAAAAACCAAAACAAACACAAAACCACCAAAAAACAACACCCCCTCCCCCCACAAAAAAGGGCAAAAAATAATAACAAAAAATAATGCGACAGTACAGCAGCAAAACCCACCCTTTTCGCACTCGCTCCCCTTCCTTTGCTGATCTGCCTCACCCAATTAAAAGCGTAAATGATTAAATCAAACGTCGCTCGCGGCACAGCCGCTCCTCCTTCCCGTCCCTGCAGCCCCGAGGGAAGGGGGCTCTGCTGCTCCCAACCCCACCGCAGCCGCCGGGTGGCAACACCGCCGGCATCATTTACGTCTTGGGACACTTCTGCAGGGCACCGAGTCCGGTGTCACGGCTTCTCATCACCAACCCGACGCGCGGTTATCGTGTAATCGATGATATGTAATGATATTTTATTGGCCTCTGTTGGAGAGCGCTGCAGAGCTCTTGGGGTTTTTTAATAAATCCTAAATTCGTCATCACTTCTATTTATTTAATTTCTTTTCCTCAGAGAACCATCAGGAAGATGCTTCAGGGGACAGGATGGGCTCAAGCTTTGCAGAGCAATAGACACGGTGTGAGTGCGCCCGGCGGCCGCGGGGTTTTTGTTTGTTTAAATGGAATAAGTATTCCTTGCAGTGCTTGAAACCTGAAGGCTGGAGTGTGAAACATGAGAATCTGAAAGTGAAACTGACTGGAAGCCAAAAAAGAAACAGATGAACGTGTTTCCCCTGTCCAAACTGAGGAAAGCCCCAAAAGCAAACAAACACCATGAATAATAAAATGCGCAATAGATTTGAAATAAAATGATTCCAGCTTCAGTCACTGGAAGGAGTCTAGTTTGGTGGTTTGGGTTTGTTTGGGGTTTTTTGTTAATTTATCTGTTTTTTAGCCATTCAAAGGTAAATCACATAATTCCATACTGTGCATTCAACAGGAAAAACATGGTAAAAATTATCTTTTATTTCCTCTGGTTTTTGATGAAAGACTGGGAAAGGATGTGAACAGCACAGGATCTTCTGGGTATCATCCATGTATTTTCAAAGAGTTTTTTAATTATACAGGGTAGTTTTCAACTCTAAATAACTGTGTGGTGGCAACATTATGATTAACAGCTGTATTAGACAACATAAGTACTGAGCAGGTGAAATAAAACTATTCTCACCTTTACAGGGTGATGTGCAGGCTCAATAGTTAACAGCATTAACTAATGAATTCCGTGTGATTGGTTAATATGTTTTTAATTAATTGCTCCTTTCTGTTTTGTGCAAAGTTTCTTCTTTAACCTTTCTTATTCCCCAGTTTAAACTTTTTCAGAGCAGTAATTACAAACTGTGTTTGTGCAAAGAGTGCACAACTCCAGTAAAATTTCTTTATTAGGTGAAAGAGATGGGAAAGCAGTTCAAAAAAAGCTACAAGGATGGTAATGTACCTGGGATTGATGTTTTATGCTGGAAGACTCGATAAATTCATCACATTTAGCCCAAAGAATTCCCAGGCTGACATTACTGCCTTATCCTTTGCAGCCGCCGCGCTCCTCCCCAGGGGGGGCAGGGTGATAAGGCTGCGCTCGTTTACTCGGACAAGGAACAGGGAACAGGTGCCTCCCACGCGCCAGGAAGTCAATGGAAAGTGACATTTTTTACCCTGGCATGCAGAACTGTACAGAGACGCTGTCATTCCTTTCTTGGGTTTGGGTTGGTTTGTTGTTTTTTGTTTTTCTGCTTTTGGTGCAGATATTGGAAAGAGCAAGCACGGTTCTGGTAAATCACAGGTATGAACCACTGATATCTATTTCATCATTAATAATATGATAGAATCTCAAGGTGACAATCCCCCCCTTTTTTTCTCTTCTCACTGCCTATGAATCAGCTTCCTTTTCTGCTTAAAATGGCTTTGCTGTTAACCTCTTGCATTCCTTACCTGCTGGCATGTTTGTATCAATCCTTAGTTCAAAAATGGCTTCAACATTAAATGTGCAAGTTTTTTTTTCTTTTCAGACTGTTGAGATTTATCAATAAAAGACTTTCTGTCCCCAACCCTGCAGCTAATCTCCAATTTTTAGAGCATCTTGCTGTGACATAGCTTCCTTCCTTCCTTCCTGAAACAAATGTGGAGCTTCAATTCCATTTTATTTGCTTTCCGTCTACACTCAGGCAAAGATTTTACATTTCATACATGCGTGTAGCATGCCCAGGTCTATAAAAACACGGAATAGGAAAGCAAGGTGTTAAGAGAAAATTGCTCATTTTATGGGGATTTAGGAAGGGCGTATTTTAGTTGTTTTAACAGTGCTGTGGACTGCTAAATAATCACAGCATTTACTCCCAGGAGAGCAGCCGTATTTGAAAGGTAAGTGCAATGATTCTGTTATTCTGCAGTGACAGAATTATCCTGACAGAGTCCCACATTGAATAGTTTGCTGAAACGTATGAGGCATATATTGTCTGCCCAAGAGTGAGATATTTTATATGGAGCTTCATAAGGGTGGGATTCTGGTTTGGAAACCTTGTGAATGACTGTGGGATGGAGATGAGCTGGACCTCTCATTGTGTACAGATGTGTAGTGCACATCCAAATTCTGAAAAAAGGTGTATTTTTAGAAGGAAGAACGGCTTATCTTGTTACCTCTCTGAAAGTATCAAAAATTGCCTGTGAAGAAATATAAGGCTCTCAACTAGTATTTTGGATGTCCTCTTTGCATCCCAGGGACAATGAAATACTCCATAGATCTGCTGACTTTTTGTCTTCTTAACATGATCAGACAAACAAACAGAATAAACTTTTATTGCGTGACAAAGAGACAAACACATAAACCCCTCAAAACAATAGTGTCACAAAATAAAATGGTGTAAATACATTCTCTCTACTGAGGTAAACTATTTTACTTGTAATTCCCTCCTCCAAAACTGCTGAATTAAAAGCTATTCCCATGGATAAAAAATCGAGATATTTTACTTTGTGTCGATTACATCCACACCGGGGAAAATTAATTGCTTTTAAAATATTAATAGCCTAAAACACTACATTGCATATAATATTAATGACCACCTGAATACAGTGCTATCATTTGCTTCTCTTTTCTCTGCTTCTCTTTAGGGAATGTTCCAGCACCAGTATGCCCCAAACCTATGCATTTTATAGTGGTCAAATTGAAGCATTTTGAAAGGTGTTGCCTCTTTTCACAGTGGCACTTCTAGCCAGAGCCTTCAGTCACTGGCCAGGTGCCACATGGCTTTGGAATAAATGGCTTTATTGAGAATTCAGACAGTGTGGACAGTGAGAAAACCCTGTCACCTATGAGCTCCTCAGCATCCCTGGCTTCCCCAAATCCTTCTGCTCAGTGCTGCTGCCCGTGGTGAGGCTTTGCTGGGCATTTCAGTGAGCAATGGGCAACCAGGAGCTCAGGCACGGTCCCTCTGTGCAGCAGGGTGACAAATATCTTTGTTCCAAGCTCAGCCCTCGGCTATTTCAGATCCCAGCATTTACACACAGTCAGGTTTTGGCTGACTGAGGTGCCTTGCTAGGCATGGTGAAAATCATGTCTGCTTTGTCTGAGTTCCATCCAAAGTCTGAGGAGGCTCTTGTTTGGTCTGGGCACAGCTCCTGATGTGGGTGAGAAGGTCGTTTGGGCAGAGTCAGGAGGGCTGGTGAAGTGATAGCTGCACTCCTGGTGAAGTGGAAAGAAATTCTCACAGGTGTCTGTGAATTGCTGCTGCTGCCGCTGGAGAGCTCCCAAAGCTCCTCCATCACTCCACAGGGGCAGAACACTTCAGCAGCAGCTGGGCAATGGTGAGTGCTTTCTCAAGGGCTGCATCTCCCCAGGGCTGTCCAAGGAACATGTCCTCCCCTCTCTGCAGCTCTGCTACCCCACCCCGGCAGCATTTGGCTTTTTACTCTCAGCTAAGACACCCTCTTGCTCCACTGCTGTGTTCCCTGAATCTGGAGCTGGAGTTAACAGGCAGACACAACTTCCTAGGCACGACCTTATGTTGCCTTCCAGATGTTTTACTGCACCTAAATAGACACAGGTCTGAGGGAAACATTGCTCTTATAAAGAACTAGGTTGGAATTCATCTAGTCCAGTCCACTGCTCACAGCAGGGCCACCTCCCAAGCTGGAATGGGCTGCTCAGGGCCTTGTGCAGCCAAAACACCCAAGGATGGAGATCCCAGTCTCTCTGGGTAATGCCTCAGTGCTACCCCAGCATCAGGTGGAGGAACCTTGTAAAGAACCTTTGTTAAGAAAGTTTAAGAACTTAACTTCTGTTCCTTTGTTAAGAATCCTTGTGCCTGGTCAGAGTTTGCCTGCTGTAATTCTTGTTCGTCCTCTTGAAGCCTCCTGAGTATCTGAAAAGCAGAAGGAAACAGTGGTGGGTGCTTGCTGGGCACTGGCATAATTGCATATACATAGCTCAGGGTGTAGCATACAGGATCTGTAATGTGGCTTTTGTTGACTGGAACTGAACTGCCTTAGTAACTAAAAAAGTCACTAACTTATGTCCCACACTGCTCTCCTTCATTGAAACCTCCAGATCTGCACTATCTCCTCCCTTGGCTCTGTTCTTGGTCCTTCTTCATCCCTCATGGTGCAAATCTGTACCCCAAGCAAAACTCTGTTGTGCTGTTGTCTTATTTCTCTGTGTGCTGAAACTCTCCCCTGGGCTTTCACCTCATCCTGACATTGCAATAACCTCTTGGAGCAGGTTCCTGGAGTGATGTTGGTAGCTCCTCACCCTGTCCTGTAGCTCTTCCCAAGGTACTGTCTGCTGGCTGGACTGGGAGCTCTTTTGCCTGAGTGGGTTCTCATGCCCAGACATGAACTGTTTCTTTTTTGGGTTTCAAATTTTTATTAATAAGGCTCATTGTTGACAGTCATCATCCTCAGAAGGGAAGCTTCCCACAGGTCAGGAAAGCACCATATCTGTTTTACAAATACCTGAGGCTCTGTGCTGTAGAGAAATTTCTTACATGAGCTCCATGGCATATCGTGGAGTGGCACTGCCTTTCCAGGGTCCCAGCAGCTCCTGGACAGAAACACCTCCCTCATCAGAGAGGAAGGTTCGTTTTACAGATCATTTCCACACTTGTGTTCTAACACCACCTTCTCTTCTGCCCCTATCTCACAAATGTTGCACTGGAAAGAAGGGAGGGGAACTGGTTTCTCTGACTATGAATAGATGGACTATTAGAGACTGTTGGCACCTGAATGGGCTTGTTATCTTCAGATAACAAAGGAATTGCTCCATCCTGGAGAAGGTCGGGTTATGAAGATTCTCTGGGAACTGAGGGACAAGCATTCCCTTAGAGGAAGGGCTAAGAAGCCATTTGCAAAGAAAGCTTGGGAAGGTAAAAAATCAAGAACCCTTTTTAATGAGTTAAGTACCTGTGAAGGGGAGCTACAGAAGAAAGGCTTAAATTTGATGTTGCAACACCCTGTCCAGGATGAGAAAGTGAAAAAGGGTCATCCTAAGAGGATTTGGAAAGGGCTGACAAAGGACAGTGAAGAATCAGAAGCAGGGAAGTACAAATAGGCTTGGCTGTTGCATTCTTTGGCTCTATAGATTTTCTTGCACATCTCAAGTAAAGCGTGATTATTTTTACAAACATTACACAATCGCTTTGCTATGTATTTTAATACTTATTTATCCCTGAGGTGGTAAATTATAAAGTAGAGGGCCTGCAAGAGTGGGATGCAAACAGAAATATAAGTTGGAACTCCTGGAGAGCTGGGAAAGCTGGTACTAATCACTGTTTCTGGCTGTGGGGTCTCAGGAAGGAGGACTCAGGGAGGAGCTATGTCTTGAGAACACACTTAGAAAACTCCTGCTCCTGGGATCTGTTTGGTTTAAAGCAGCATAAAAATCATCTGCTATGTCCCACACACAACCCTGTTATGGATAATCAAAATATTGTATGTAGAGTTTTGAGAGCACTCAGCGGGTTTTGGGGACAGAGGTTTGGGGGTTTCTTTTTAAATTTTGTTCTTTTTTCCTGTGAAAGTCAGGGACAGATTGAAATCTGCTGACTCCAGCACTTAGAAGATGGTTCAAAGTTGGCTTGGAATTTCCAAACCCTGCTGGGAATCAGAGCATATTGTCCAGAAGAGCATCAGATACCCAGAGAAAGTTAGAAGTAGACATAATCTGGTTTATCTTCTGAGCTGAATAGTAATCATAATGTTTGCAGACAACTTTTTCTGATGCTTACTGTAACTGTAGCTTTTTTCTCCCCCTCACACTACAGAAACAGCATATTCTTGTCATGCAGCTGTTGCTTACTGTGTCTTCCTTCTGCTTTGGGTGGATTTTCCCATGTTCATATCTGTAGTTTTTGAGTCCTTCTGTCAGTGAACAGCTGCAGGCTGATACTAGATAGAGCTGGATTTTTTTCTGTGTTCACACACAAGCGAGCTTGTGAACAAAAGATTTTAAAGGAAGCTGATAAATGAACAAGGTCTTTTGGACGATGCAATGTTGCTAACGGTGTGGACAATGGAAATCCTTGTGCTTGTCCTCACTGAAAGCCAAGGAAGACATAACTCAAGCTGTTTTATCTGGGAGCCTCCAAGCTTTTCCCTACTGGCTCCAGAGAGGATGTTCCCTAATGGACTCATCTTTCATGTGGCAGAAAGGGAAGTGCTATCTCCCAGCCTAATGCTTGCCTTTCTATTTCCATTTGACTTGGACCCTCTGAGGGGAGCCCCTGTGTTCAGAGCTTTCCCAGGAGCTGCAGATGGGGCACGTGCAAATCCCGGAGCTTCCCTGTGCCTCCAAGGGAGGCAGATACACTTCTCTGGATGGATGTCCATCTCTGCCCTGCTCTGAGGCTGGACTCTGTGCACTTTGCCAGCTGTTCAGCTGCTGTGCCCAGCCAGGCACAGTGGCTACCATTGTGTCCCGAGGGGATGGCAACGGGAGCGTGTGTGGGGAAGTTGGATGTACATTTGTCCCATTCCTGCAGCTCTCTCACATTTCCTTTGGGTTCTGCCTGAGGACCCTGGGGACAGCAGCTTTATTTGTTTGTTTTTCCTGTGTCCTTAGCTTCTTTTTCCATTCTTGAAGTAATTGTTCCGCTTATATAAAAAAAAAAAAAAAAATTCAAATCAGCAGCGACTGACCCATTTGGCTGCCACCATCCAGTGTCCGCTCTTGCACACAAGAGTGTGGGACAAGGACAGAGACAGATCCTGGTGCAACGGGAAGGGGCACCACAGGGAATTCTCTGGCCAGCTCACCCCAAGCAAAGTACAGGAGGGTGTTTTGAGGAGGAGAATGAGAGGCCAGGGTGTTCAACAATGGCTTTGGCACAGAGCTGGCCACCCTTTGCCCTCTCTGCCAAGGGGCTTTGCCAGCATGAACATTTGTGTGTGGAGTGTGGGCTCAGAATGGGGGAGGCAAGTACAGACAGATGGACAAGGGAGGATAGAAGGGTTATGGCGAGCTCTGCTCAGCCTCCCTGTGTCACAGCTGCTTGGGACTCTGCCAGGGGTGGGCTCTGGGGTGAACATGGGGAGAGGGCGGGGAAGCACCAAACCCAGGCCTCACACTGGAACACAAAAAGAAAGCAATAAAGCCAATTTGAGAATAGCTGGAGACAAAATACAGGGTTAGGTGTATCCTTAGGCTGGACTGGCTCAGCTGTATCCATTTGTTTTCCCACTTTTCTTCATCTCTCTCTTGTTTTAAGGGAGATTGCAAGGTTAAAGTTTGGGCCATTGATTTGAGTTTGGGCACAGTCAGGCACCTGAGGAAATGCTGTCCATGTGCCAGCAAGGAGACCCAGGCTCACTCCACTTCTCTTAGGGCAGCCCTAGTGTTACACACCTGTGGTGAAATATGTGAAGGCTTCCATGGCATTCTCCTCCTACAGGTGGTAGAAGGGCAGAGTGAAAGCATGACATGATTTTTAGCAGCTTTGGACAGCACAGCCTGCCCTGGGTAAATGTCAGCCTGCCCAGACACACTGCTCTGTTGGGACAGGCCTCTGGGCACTATGGCCTGGTGGAGAAGAGTCAGACTTGTGGAAGGTTTATCCTGTGGTCAGCTGGTAAAAATGCTGTAGTCTGGATGAGTGAGCTCTTGTATGAACTGCAACAAAGCCAGAGTGCCAGCTTCTGCTCTGGAAAAGTTATTCCCTGTCTTCATCCCATCAGTGAGTTCAGCACCTGTAACTGAGTGGGTCAAGGAAAAGAAATGTGAAGGGGTAAGTGGTATTTGGGATACAACTGGCCCACTTTTGGCACTTCCCAACAAATGTGCACTTTTCCCTGTACTGATCTTTGCACAGGAAGGTGCTGAGCCTCTTCACCATCCCACAAACCTCTCCAAGCTGCTCTTGTCTCCCTCTGGCCCTCCAGAGACTTGGCAGTGGCAATGCCCCAGTGTCCTGTGAGTGCTGCTCAGCATGCTGGATTGTCCCAGCTCATCTTTTCCCTGGGCTCCCTGCCCTCCACTGCAGCCCCACCTGCTGCCCCTCATTGTCCTGCTGCCTGTGTGGCCAGGCACACAATGGGAGCCTGGACTGTGGTTCCCAGCCCCTCAGGGACAGAGCTCTCCAGGCAGTGTGGATGAAGTGAATCCTAAGAGTGGAGTCTCATGCTGGGGGCATGTTGCTTACCCTACCCTTATTGCAAATATGCTTTATCTGACACTAAGAATGGAGGAAAGGCTTCCTTAGAAGCTTTTTGTTTTCTATTCCTACTAATTATGGCTTAATACTGTGGTGGAAGCACGGGTGGGGTGTGAGGGGAAGGAAGCATATGGGACTTCAGACACACAAGGAGCAGGGCCAGAGAAGAAAAGTCAGAGGAACAAGAGGAAGCATTTTGAGGGGGGGAGAAGGGGGAGAGAGTAAAATGTGTCAGTTGTGTGAAAAGTGGAGACCTGCAGGGAAAAGCAGGGCTTAAACTGTGCCTAGGGTGCTGTGCCAGCAGGAGCTAAGCTCCAGCAGTGGGGACTGATGGAAAATGACAGCTGCAGTTTAAGTCAGGGAGGCTTCAAGGGCCATCTCCCATCCCATTTTGACAGAGTGCAGCGTGGTACTGGCCCAGAGATACTGTACCATCTCTGCTGGCACAAGAGGGAATTAAGAAATCTGGCAGTAATCTGAGCAAACCCAGGAGCTGAGGTGAAGGAACACAGTATCAGAGACAACCCAACTGCTACAAAGGCTTTTATCTAAAGACTTAAAGAAAACAATATGTCTTGGAGGGATTGCTCACACAGTGGCGTAATATTTTGCACTGAGGAATTATTACTATCTATAAAAACTTATGAATGGGGACAGTACTTTGTAAATAATAAAAACAAACATTTTGCTCTAAAAACTAGCATGCGATTAGAAGGGATCACCCTCATCCCCAAGGCAAGTCCTCTGCAAATCACAGACCACTGAGCAAAGGTACTGAGCTCAAAGGGATTCATCCACCATTTATTTCCAACAACCCATCAGAGCTCAGATAATTTTTCAGCACTCCATGAGAAAATCCTTCATGAAAACCTACCCAATAGGGCATGGGAGAACTGTGTCATGGGAAAGTGGGTAGATCAAGGACCTTGCTGAGATGGTCAGCTCCTGCTGACCTAACAGTCAGTTTTACTTCATTGTTGTTCCTTAAAAGTGGTTTTTCATCAACAACTCTCCAACTTTCTGGTTTGTTGGTTTTGTTTGTTTGTTTTATGTTTGTTGTTTTGTGGTGTTTTGTTAGTTTATTTTTTCTCCAAAAAAAATTGACCCAGCAGAAATATTCAGAAAAAGGTGATGAATAAAAAGTTTTCACTGCCAAGCAGAACTGGAGGGGAAGTTTCTGATGAAGTGGAAAGGGAAAGGCTGTTTGCAACTCTCTTGGACAGCAGTAGGAATAGTATGCACTGAGTATCAGGCTATTTTGAGCTAGAAAGGACCCACAAGGATCATCAAAGTCCCATAAAGTAGCACAGGAATTGCTGGCAAAAATAAAAAGTGAGACTTTCTTGTACCAGGCATGCAGACAATCATATCAGTAATATCATATCAGTATTTGTTATCACAAAGATAAAAGGGTGAATACAAGGAGAGAAGGACAGATCAGACAGTTTTAATTAGAAAATAGCAATCCTTTAAAATGCTGAGTTCTTTTGTAAACTGGATTCAGTTTCTCTGAAATCCTGTATAGAAAAACTCAGGAAAAGGCTCAGTATAATTTTTAAAATAAAAGAGTATCATATTTCTCTTTGAAAAACTCTTTCAGTGAGACTTTATATTGAGTTTTTGCGACCCATCTGTCAAAGAAAATCTGAGCAGCAACTAAGTGCCCAGGACTGTTCTGAAGAACTTTAAACTTTACCTTTGCTAATGTAATTTTTGTCTGTGGAAAAGTGTGGAATTTTCTGTCTCCTTTCTCCATGAAGCTGAGCTGAATTTGGGCTTCCAAAATACTTTTCTGTGAGTGAAATCCTCAGACAGCTGCTGGATATGTTTCCTTAAGAGTCCTTGGAGCATCCATGAGTCCAAAGTAGATCAAAGATGCATCATGGGGGAAAGTTGTGGTGAGATGTGGGGAATAGGTGGGCTCAGTCAAGGTGCTGAGCAATCTGGTCTCAGTTCAGCACAGCTTTTAACGGGCTTAGTTTCATTCTCAGTGACTCAGTAACAATTTACATGCCTGAAGTTAAGCACCTGCTCAGGGGTTTTTCTGAATTGTACCCCTGGGATACGGTCTGCTTTTAACTCATCACTTCAAGACCATTGTCGTCCTCTGTTTCTCTGCTCTAATACAGATCCCCACCTGATTCTTCTCCCAGATTTTCCAGGTCCTGCCAGAAGCTCTCAAATACCTCTGCTTCCCCCCCCCCCCCCCCCCCTTAATTTTTCTTGTGTTTGTATTTATTCCCAATTTATTATCAGCTGTAACTTTCATTCATGCACAGATCATTCATCCATTCTTGAATGCAATTTAATAACACCGGAACTAACACTGATCATTTTCACACCTCGGGAATGGAACTAACAAATCCTTTCCAATATGGTTCATTGTTTTTTGTCATTTCCCTTTGTTTCTGTTCCTCCAGCCTGTTTGCTGCCCACATGTTAGTTGTTTTGGTTTGTTTTTTTCTCAAGCCAATTTGGACAAATTTCTCCACTGTTGGTTTCATAGGACACAGGATCAAATATTTTGTTAAAATCCAAGCACATTGTAGCTGCTTGTATTGCCTTCACCCCCTAATTGTGTAATCCATCCACAAATTAATCAAATTTATCTGGCAAAACGCAGTTTTCTGAACCTCTCTCTGCCTATTCCTCATGATTCACTTACCCTGGAGACATCTAAAGAGGTACCACCCCCATTGTGCCACATCATTGCTGCTTCCATGCTGTATTTGGGATAGAAGCTGGACTTATGGCATGGGGGGAGGGCACCCTGTGTTGTGCTGGGCTGTCCTGGGAAGAAGGAATGCTGCTGGGAAGGGTGTGTTCCATGATGCACAACCAGATGAAACAGTTCCCTGCCAAATGAGCAATGACTGGGAGTGCTTTCACATGGTGTCATCCTTAGTCCAGGGTCCAAAGGGCACTTTGAAAGTAATGGCACCAACTCCTAAGCAGTCAGAGGAAAGCAAACAAACCACATAATTCTTGGACAATTGTGTCTCTCACTAATGGTCTGAAATGACCCAGCCATCGGTGTTGCATAGGCTGACAGTCTTCTATTTAAATTCTTACACCTAAAAATACCTTGGAAAACCCTGGATATCTCATCCAAGGCTTCAGTGCAGCAGGGGAGGGGGGAGATTCTGCCCCTCCACCCCAGTCTGCTGAGACCCTGCTGCAGGGCTGTGTCCAGCCCTGGGGCCCCACACAGGAAGGACAGGGAGCTGCTGGAGCCAGGCCAGAGGAGGCCACAAAGATGATAAGGGGACTGGAACATTTCCCCTATAGAAACAGGCTGAGAAAGTTCAGCCTGGAGATGACAAGGTTGTGTGGAGACCTCATGGAAACCTTCTGGTGTCTGAAGGGACCTCTTCAGCAGGGACAGCATTGACAGGAACTTTCACACTGATAGAGAGGAGGGTTAGATTGGGTATTAGGAAGAAATTGTTCCCTGTGAGAGTGGGGAGGCTCTGGCACAGGTTTCCCCATCCCCGGCAGTGTCCAAGGCCAGGCTGGACAGGGCTCTGAGCAACCTGGATAGGGGAAGTTGTCCCTGCCCATGGCAGGGGGTGGAATTTGGTGATCTTTAAGGGCCCTTCCAACCCAAGTCATTCCATAATTCTTTGGAAGTAGGTATGTTGGAGTGACCAGGCTCTGAGTTACCCCTCACTTAAAAAGGCTTTTTAGGAAAAGTGCCACTGTAGTGGGAGGAGGGACATCCCTGTGAACCCATAATGGAGATGCACGTGTTTGAATCAGAAGGGTGAATATACAGTGCTGCAATTGCTGAGGAACAGAAATGATTGTATGGAAGGAGAGAATGAACTTTAACAAGGAGCTACCACAACACAAAACAACCCAAGCAGTAAAATGAGAGTTTGAAAAGAATAAATTTCTTTTTTTAATAGCAAAGTTTTTGTTGCTTTTCAAATCAGGGTCAGGGATGTGATATAAAACCATCTGGGAGAGAAAACAATGAAAACCAAAACTGGATGATCATACATCTGGCATTTTATACCATGAGTTTTCTCCATGTGTGTGGGTGCTCCAGCAGAGCTACTTGTGTTGCATACTTGAGACTAATTCAGTGACCACAAAATATTTCTTTTATTCTGGGGGAGGGGGGAGAAGTCTTGCTGAGATTTTCAAATCTCTCTGAATCTTTCCAGCAGGCTTCCCAGCACTGCTGTGTTTCAGGTGAGTGTGATTTTGAGGTGGCCCCAGATGCTTCAACCAGCAGAGACTCCACGTGAAACTGTGGAGCACGATTGCCTCCTGGGAAGCAGAGTTGCAGTCCTGAGGCTGGGATTTCTCCCAGACTTGGAATCCCAGCCATGTAGTGGAGTTTTCTCTTTAACCAAGGTGGCAGGAGGGCAGGGTTGGGTGGCCTGTAGTGATGAAGAAACTTGTGAGCTCCTCCACTGCCCCTTCCCAGGAAGCAGCATTCTGGCACCACTGAAAAGGGCTGATGGGTACTGACCCAGCTCAAAATGAAACATGCCTTGGTATTTTTGGTTTACCAGCCCCTAAAAACCCACCCCTGGACAGATGCACTGTTGGCTGCTCGGTGAAAGCTGATACACAATCAGTACATTGTAGCCTAAGTTTGCCTTTCATGGGGGGATTACACCACTCAACCAATAGATACAAGATATTTTCTGGGAAAAGTCACTGTTGCAGGGCTGTAAATAGAGCTATACTTCTCCATCTCATTTTGGGGATGCATGCTTCATAATCTTAGGAACTCGTGGATGCTCACAGGTTTCTGTTGAAAATACATTTGTGGAATTTTTACTGCACTTCCTCGACACTTTTAACTAAATTGAGGTGTTTGATGTAGCACAATCGGATTAGATACAGAACTAAAACAATCCCCCTGTGACCCAACTCCACCTGGCTAAATCCATTTCACTCTTTTGAAGAGTCTTGGGTTTGCTTGTCTTCCTGAGGCTGCCTGGTTATTTCTCCAGGAGGGAATGGGAATAGACTGGGCTTAGGCTTTGTGTTTGCTTGTTGCGATATTGGGCGACGCAGGGACCCCAGGCAGGTGCAAAGGAGTGCTCTTTATTGCCAAAAACCCGGCCTTTTTAAGCAGTTAGCTGGTTACCAGTTGGCATAGTTCTAAGGCACAACAAACCCAAGTCAACCAAGCACCGTACACCACAATGTGGACATGATGTGGACATGATGTGGACATATGGCAGTCATGCAGCATGTGTCCCATATCTCTCATGTCTCTCACATCTCTTACATCTCCCACATCTCTCATGTCTCCGACATCTCTCTGCCCCTATTCCAGCTGAGCCACTCTCCCATATTACCCTTCTACTTAGCCTAAGGAACAGGCCAGAGCCATGTTACAAAGCCTTCCCTTTATAAAGCCTTACCCATTGGTAACATTTGCCCTCTGCCCAAGTAAGAGCTTTGTTTGCAGCAGAAGGTCCAATGCTCTGTTGTCAAAACGGGTTTCTTCTTCATCTGCAGTTTGGTGCATTAGCAAAGCAGAGTCTCCAAGGATAAACCACTGGATTTCCAGCATGACTTTCCCCTGTTCTTTGCCATCACTAAGGCAAAGATATTTTAACCTTTGTTGGTTTTCTTTTTCCTTCTTAGTGATCAACCAGCACCTGCAGGAATTTCAGAGAAGACAAGACAACAATTAATCTGAAACTTTATGATTCTGCCTGACGTTATGCTCTGCCTACAGACACCTGCAGCGGGTGACACAGGGGTGTGCCCAGGTGGGATTGGAATGGCCCCAGAGAGGGAGACTCCAGGCCCTCCCTGGGCAGCTGTTCCAGGCCTCTGCCACCCTCAGTGTACAGAAATGCTGCCTCACACTGAGGTGGAATTTCTTGTGTTTAGTTTATGTCCATTGCTCCTCATCCTGTCCCTGGGCCCCACTGAAAAGAGCCTGACACCATCTCAAAACCCATATTTGAGATACTTGTATGTATCGATGAGATTCCCTTTGAGTCTTCTCTGGTGCCAGTGGTGAAATTCCTGTGTCAGGAAGGGAGCCAGCACCAAGGCCTGACCCGGCAGGAAGCTGTTCAGTTGTGGCAGCTGCACTATGGCAGCAGTTGAGGTCTTATGTGTCCTCTGTCCCCCAGATGAGTTCCTTGGGAGGTCAGCTGAGCTCCAGAGCTTGTGGCACACATACCTGGGCAGGTAGGCCAAGGCCTTTCCCTGCCTCCAGGCTGTCTGGTCCTGAGGGCCTTCCTGAGACAGGTTAACGAAGCACCTCTGCATGTGAGCTGTGAGATTACAGCCTTTAATAACCCCAGTTAACCCTTGAAGAGCCCTGGTGCCCTGTGGAAAACCCCAGAGCATTTGGCTGATGGGTGTTTGCCTTGAGCTTGGAGCTGACAGGAGAGGAAGGGCAGCTTGCGGCCTGCACAGCCCAGGTGGGGCCTGCCCTGCTCCTGCCCTTTGTGTCCCTCGGGGCTGTTGTTCACAGCCTGGTGTTCATTGCATTCCTCTTTGCTGCTTAACTCTGCATTCATTTTCTGTTGTACTTTGGCTCCTGAAGGCAACATACCGCTGCCATTAAAAATAATAATAAATCCATGCGCCCCTGCTGGTGTTTCGCACCCAGGAAAATGCCTATGGGGCCAGTCAGAGTGGCACTGAAACTGCAGCTGTGAGGAGAGGTGTGTCCTGCTGCCCTTTCCATGCACCCAGGGATAACAGGCCCTTGAGCAGAGTCTGTGTGTGTGCTTCATGGCCCAGGGCACTTTCCATGGCTCCTTGTGTGCAGTAGGTGTCATTAAAAACTCAACATTTGACACCCTGCCTTGGCTGGAGCACTTGGTGGCTACAGCTCCCAGGTGCAGTGGGATCAGGAGTGGCCTGGTGTGATGGACTTAACTTTTCCTTCTGCTCCTTTCTGGAGCAGAAAAATTTGGAGGGACATGTGGATTTCCTTTCTCTGGTTAGAGATGTTGGTCATGAAATGTGTCTGTGCTGGCCTGATACATCAAATCTGATAGGAAATATTTTCTATGGATGCTCTATCCCAGCCTCTACTTCTACCACCTTAATAGTGGGGATGGGGGAAGTGAAAGAGCAGTAAAAGTACAAAGATCTTACAGGGCAGCCAGCATTTCTTCCTTAATTTTTTCTTTAAAACATGACTTCTCCCACTGTCAGGTTACCTGCATGGCCAGCAATCCCAAATCTGCTCAGTTTCTGTATAGGCTGACTCAAGAAACATGCTGAAAAACAGTGTGGCAGCAGCTACAAGTCTGAATCAGAAAAATTGGTAAAATCCAGTATTAAGATGTGAACTGGGCAGTGCACATCTTTCTCCATATAACAGATCTGAACTGTCTTTGAACAGCTGCAAATTCAGATAAGCCTGGTCCTTTCCCCTCTTCATGAGAAGGGGAGAAGGGAGTGGTGGTCTCTTCTCTCTGGTGCAAGGGAATGGCTTAAAGCTGCATCAGGGGAGGTTCAGGCTGGTCAGGGAAATGTTCTTCCCTGAGAAGGTGATCTGGCAGAGAAAGCTGCCCAGGGAAGTGGCACCAAGCCTGATGGTGTGCAAGGAGCACTTGGACAACATTCTTTGATACACAGGTTAATTTTTAAGCTGTCCCGTGTGAAGTCAGGAGTTGGACTTGATGATCTTCATGGGCCCCTTCCAGCTCAGGATATTCTGTGCAGTTGACTCCACTTTGAATAACCAAACAGTTCACCCAGAAAGAACTAAGGTGTGCAGTGGAGTTTGTTGTGATTGACTCAAAAATTATTTATCTCCACATAAACCCCAGCTGTTGGGATATCAAAGAGCAGGAAATAGGTCCATAGCATTCACTGCAGCTTTGCCATCTTTTCTTGCACTGATAACAGTTTTGTTTTCAGCTTGGATTAATTTGTCACCCATTCTTCTTTCTGAGGGCATGGTGATTACAGAGCCATCACCTCATTATTAATAATTACTACTAGATTCATAACTGGTAGAGATACAGAGAAAAATCCTCATTCTGAGCAACATTCACATTAAGAGGACTGAAATGATGACATTTGAGTGACAAAGATTATAATTCTTGTTTTTCATGGGTGAGACACAAGGCAACAAAATCAGTTGATTTTTCCCCTTCCCAAAATCATATGGATAATGGATTTTTTAAAATTTTATTAATAGCTCTGGATGCCTAACCAGACTTCTGAAAGGTTGGCAGAGTCCAGATTTCCCTCAGGCTCTTAGTCCTTTGTCTGAAAAATGTGCTTTAAAGAATTTCCAACCTGATTTTTATAGTTCTCCATATTTTTTTTGTACTTTATTAACCACCCTGAAATGCTCAGGTGTGACAATAACAGTAAATGAACCAAACTTGTCAAGTTTTATTAAGCATCAGAGCTCTCTAATATAGAAAGAGTCCTAAAAGTCTGCTGGAAGTTGGAACACAGTTAAATGCTGGACACAATATCTGAGTTGCCACCTGGAAAAGCAATCAGGAATGTGGCTTTCTGTGGGCAAATCCAGCTCCCTCAGCTCAAGTACATGAAAGCAGCACCCTGAAATTACTCTGAAGCTGTACTGATGTCATGAAAATGGAACATAAATTCCTTGGGTAATCTAGATGGTCAATTGGTGTGAGATTTTATGTAAGCTTAGTTTTAATGCCCTTTGACATTTGTTTTGCAGTTTGGATTCTTTGAGGTTTTTTTCTTCTCTTAAGGGTCTTACAGAAAATCTTTGAAATCAGATGCTGTGTGAAATTCAACTCCTGGGCTTAAATTCAGACGTGCATCTACAAATGGATTTTTTTTTGAGGAGGACTACATCTCTGTGGAAATACATAGTTAATTAAAAAGTGTTATCATCCTGGATGCTGAGTTTTTATGGTTTAACAGCTGATTTAAAACTGAAATTGGATTTCCTTCCACTTCCAGCCATTATCCATGGTGTAACCAAGCAACACCGCCCTTGTGATACTGATATTGATGGGGCTGAGTGCACACAGCTCTTCTGACTGGGGCAGGCATAACTGCACCCATCTCTAAGTGGTGAGCCTTGGGTTTCACAGCAGGGATTTCCTGCTGGTGCTGTGGAGGCTGAAGTATTGATCTGGAACTCTTTGGAGGTGTGTTCTTCATTCTGATCTGTGCCTTTTCTGGAAAAGCCTCCTTTTTATTCTCTTATATGTCTCTTCATCAATCACCTGTTTCCAAAACAACATTTCTGAGTACAATGGACTCCTGCAGCAGATGTAGCAGAGCTGGAGGAAGAACCAGCCTAATAAAGGTTTGCACATGGAATGGGGCAGAATTAAGGCTGATGTGGCTTGAATGTTTCTCAGCTGGGCAAAGAGCTGGTGAAGGGTCTGGAACACAAATCTTATGAGAGGGAGCTGGGGGGTGGTGGTGGGGGGCCTCAGCCTGGAGAAAAGGAGGCTCAGGGGGGATCTTCTCACTCTCCACAACTCCCTGACAGGAGGGTGCTGCCAGGTAGGGGTCAGGCTCTGCTCCCACTGCAACCACTGACAGGAGAAGAATAAATGACTCCAAGCTGCACCAGGGGAGGTTTAGATTGGATATTAAGAAAAAAATCTTTACTGAAATGGTTGTTAGGCACTGGAACAGGCTGCCTGGGGAAGTGGTGGTATCACTGTCCCTGGAAGTGTTAAAAAATGTGTGGATGTGGAACTTGAGGACATTGTTTAGTAATAAACAGGGTGGGTTCTGGGTTAATGTTTGGACTCAATGGCCTTTTTGATTTTTTCCAACTTTAATGGTTCTCTGATTCTTTGGACCTTGGTGTTGACACGGTGGGAGCTGCCATGGATGTGGAGATGGCAGCAGTAGCTCTAGGCAAGGCATGTGGGGCTGTCTTGGGAGAGCTGGGAAGGTGGGAAGGGAATTAATTGATGCTTCCAAGAAAGTCATGGAGCACCACTGGCTTTCTAAGCAGGGCTCAGGTCCCCACAGCAGTGTGTGGGAGGTGTGTCATGTTGGTAGCTGTGGGAGGGGAGGAGAGAGTGTCTATGTGAATTGATGGCCTGAGGATGCATTTTCACTTGTGGATTTGGGCTGGAGCTGTTCTGCTCCACCTCAGATTGCCTCAACAGAGTGCTTGGCAGGCAGATTAAAAAATTTACGTTAGAGACTGTTGAGGGATATCACTCAAAGGTGCTTAAGAAAAGCCATGTGCTGCTTTCTGAGAAGGAGGATGGATATCCAAGAGTGACCACGAAGCCTTGGCATTGCAAGGGTTTGAGGTCTGTGCCTCTCCCCCAGGAAAGAGCATTTAGGGCAATTTAATTGTGTATCTGCTTGCACTGGAGTCAGTAGTGGCATTCCCAGGCTCAGCAGCTGTGGAATGATATCCAGAATTCATCGTCAAGGACCTGCATTAAAAGAGGGAAGGATGTAGACACTCTACTAAATATCAGTGGGATCCACAGAAGAGGTCAAGCTAAGACAAAACACATTCCCAGGATAAGGTCTATCTGTCTGAAACCCTGACCTGAGTTTTCTAAGCCCAGTAAATGGATACTAATGCAAAATTCCATGCTGGCTAAATGGATTTCAGTTGATTTTCTGCTATGAAAGCATTTTGATTTTAACAATAGCTGTCACTCCCAATATAATACAGAAATAGTTTAGTAATACAGGCTTTAAAACACTACTCTGATAAATATTTATATTACTTATTTTAAGTTAAAAGCCTGGTTATGAATTGTTTTCATTCCAGCAGTGTAAACATCCTTCTAGAGTCTGCACTGTAATGTTGAGATTGAAGTCGCTTTCCCTATTTGCCTTCTCTTATTTTATCAGTGCAAAAATATTCCTTAGTGGAGTCTGATAAAAGTATTTCACTGTACAAATGCCCTTATTTTCTGTACAGTACAGAAGGGAAAAATAATGTTAGGTACTTTTCTGCAAAAAGTCAGCAAAAAAGCATCAGTTCTTTGTCAGATTTTAGTTTAGTTTAAACAGAAATTTGAATACGTGACCATAACACACAGGCCTTCTATGCAAGGGGCATTTTCCTGGTGATAAATGGATTTTGGCTATTGTTTAGTTAATGTTTTATGCTTATTTGATAAAGGAAAGCTTTTAAAATGAGAAACAAAAGCTATTTAAGGTGTGTGAAGTGAGGTACCAGCACAAACAGCCTCAGCTCTGAATTGACAAGCAGTAATAGATAAATAACTGCATATGGGGTTTGAACAGGAATCCCAGCCATATTCTTGTGGTGAAAGGGAAGGATTTGAATGATGGCAACAGAATGCAAGCCTCCCCAGTATCATCAGTCTGAAGTGGCTGTAGAAATTCAGGCAGTCATTTAATAAAAACACCTCTTTTACTATGGAGGCTGTAAATTATACAAGCCTGTCAAGTTACAGCTCTGCCTTTGTGCCCAGCACGATTGTAATGTTCTCAGTCCATAATTTAGAAAAGGATTAAAGTTCTCCAATGCTCTGCTGTTTTTACAATGTTTTGGTGATAATAAGATTACCTCAGCCTCCCTCTCTCATGTGAAAATGTCTCTAAAAAGACATACCATATTTGAAGGTGGGGTTTTCTCACACACAGATGCATATATTTGAGATGGAGAAAATACATGACAGTGGTGTCTGGCATCAAATTCTTATTGTGGGGCTGGAGATGCCTCATTATTCATGGATGCTGAAGGCATGCAGCTGATGTATGGATTTGCCCTGTACAAGTGCTACTGTGTCTTTAAGGTCATGTCAGCAAGGTTTCTGTTTATTAAAGAAAAGGTTTCAAAAAGAGTTTTTTAAAAGCTTATGAAATAGCAGATATTTTAGAGGACCTATTCCTTGGAAAGCCAATTTTCTTTAATTACCAGGGATAATTACTGGAAAAACCTCAGAATGACAAAAATACTACCAGTGTTGTCTGTCAGAAAGTAAAAGCAAAATAGATTTTCTACCTGAATTAAATAATGTTTTTAGAAGCCTGGTGTTGGTGGGTATTCTGGAGATGGCATAAAATTACACAAACTCTGCTGGCGGTCTGGAAATTTCCTGTTTTCAACAGTAGCAAGCTCTGACTTCTCTCATCATCTGCCTCAGCATGTCAAGTCTTCAGTTTGCCACTGGGCTTAGAACTTGGCTGCTGTGCCTTTTAGGGTGAGGGGGTATCTTATTTTTGAAAAAAAAAAAAAAAAGGAAAAATATTCCCCTGACAAGTTTGTGGTTTGGATTTTTTTCCAAAGATGGCACCATGAAGCCACCCAGATATTTGGCAGAGGTCCTGTGGAGGACAGATTAGACAACAAATTGCTGGAGAGTTAGCCAAAGATGCATGGAATACAAAATTTGTCATATACTGCTTCAGTATTTCCCTGATTATCTCTACCACATACCAGACATACTTAGGTTTCAATTTCCTTGCAAAAACTCCTGTTAATAGCTTTTGCTTGAATTATTTAAGAGAAGGAGAGGATTATAGAAGGCGTCAAAGTCCGAGTCCTCACCTACAGTCAGAGACTACAGCCTCTACAGGGAAAAAAGTACCACAAAAAAAGACATTAAATTCTTTGTTTTCTAAGATCTAGGACCAGGCAGCTCCTCTGAAGTCAGTCATTATTCCAGCTATGAATGACCTCAGGATGTCATTCTGTCAGGAAAGCTTGACTGTCATTCATGGACATCTTGATCATGCCTCCCTTCCCTTTCACCCTGCTGCTGTGAGGAGCTGAACAACATGAACAAGCTGGCTCAGAGGAGGGTCAGGGTGGATATCAGGAAAAGGTTCTACCCCCAGAGGGTGCTGGGGCACTGAACAGGTTCCCCAGGGAATGGTCGTGGCCCCAAGACTTCCAGAGCTCCAGGAGAGTTTGGACAGTGCTCTCAGGCGCAGAGTGGGATTGTTGGGGTGTCTGTGCAGGGTCAGGAGTTGGGTTTGACAATCCTTCCAACTCAGCATATCCTGTGAGTCTATAGTTCTATGAATGTGGCCCCCTTTATTCCCCAGAACTCACTCCAGGCTGGATCATGTAGATAATGTAGCATCACAGGGCTGTTTTCAGATACAACTTCACCCCTCAAGCCCCCAGTCCTCTCCTCTGGTGTGGAGCAGCCAGTCCTCAGAGCTGTGCAAATGCCCACTTCAGCTGTGCTCTCCTGGCTGTTCACTGCACTTTCTGTGCAGATGCTGAGGAAAAACTGAAGTCTTCAGTGGATCATGGCAGAATTGTATAAGCTGGAAACTGTGCCCACCACCTGAAAAATATATTGAATGAGTACTTCAGACACCTCATATGCTCAAAACACCAGCGTCTGCCTCTGGAGCTGGGAATCTCTGGTGGCTGTGCAGAGGCCTGGAAAGGAAACAGGGATCATAGGATGGGTCAGGTTAGATGGAACCACAGAGAGCCATCTGCTCCCACCTCCCTGCTCAGCAGGGCCATCCCAGAGCACAGGGCACAGGATTGTGTCCAGATAGTTCTGGAATATTCTCAGTGAGGAGACTCCACACACCCTCTGGACAATCTGTTCAGTCCTCAGTCACTGCCCAGGACAGAAGTGCTGCCTCCTGCCCAGGTGGAACCTCCTGGGCTCAGTCCCTGCCCGTTCCTCTGGTGCCATTGCTGGGCCCCTGGAGCAGAGCCTGGGCCCTGCTCTGACCCTCCCTGCACACAGGGACACCCAGGGCTGAGGCCCCTCTCAGCTGGGGCTCCTCTCCAGGCTGGACAGCCCCAGCTCCCTCAGCCTTTCCCTGCCAGAGATGCTCCAGGCCCTAAATCATCTCTGCAGCCTCCACTGGCCCCTGTCCCTCCCGTGCTGAGGAGCCCAGGACTGGACACAGCACTGCAGATGTGCCTCCCAGGGCTGGGCAGAGGGGCAAGATCACTCCCTGAGCTGCTGGCAATGCTCTTCCCAGTGCACCCCAGGATTCCATTGGCCTTCTTGTGCCCCAGGGCACTGCTGGCTCATGGACAGCCTGTTGTCCACCAGGACCCCCAGGTCCTTCTCAGCAGAGCTGCTGGCCAACAATCCTGTTCCATGTGCTCTGGAAAGGCCCTGCTTGAGCAGAATTGTGGGGCCAGATGAGTCCCTGTGGTCCCTTCCAACCTCAAGCAGTTTGTGTTTCTGTGTGAAGGGAGGCTAAGGGCACTGGGTTTGTTCTACCTGGATAAGACTCAGGTGGGTTGGTGCAGACTTCTGACTAAAGGGGAAATTTAGAAAAGGCAGAACTGGATTCTCCTCAGAGGTGCATGGAAAGGTGCAGAGGCAAGTGGCACATGTTGCAACTAGAAAAATTCTGATTTTTGATTGGGAAAAATTCTTCCCTGTGTGAGTGGTGCAGCAGCTCCTGCAGAAGCAGGAGCCTAGGGAAGATGAGGGATGCCCATGCTTGGAAAATGTCCAAGCTTGAGTGGATAAGGCCTTGTAAGATCTCATCTAGCTTTGGAATTAGCTCTGCTATGAGCAAGGGGTTGGACTATGGATTTCTAGAGGTGCTTCACTACCTGAACTGTTCAGTCAAAACAGTGTTATAGTCTCAAAGTCCATGCAGGCTGTTCCAGCTTCTCCAGAGCCACTTTCCACCCTGTGTTGCTGCTCCAGGGGTTGCTTCATCAGTGCGTGCATCTCACGATATCATAAGGAAAAGAAAATTTGCCTAGTTCCCCTGACTATTCCTGACTAAAAGGTTGTTTTTCCTAAACTAGGAACTTAAAAAACAGCTCAATTTTGTGTATTTCCTTGTCACCCCCCAGCCCCTGCTTCCCTCACCCCAAGCCTCTTCAACATTTTCTTCAGTCAGCCTCAAGTTTCCTAAAAGGACATTCTACCCTGAGTTAATATCATGCTTGTGAAAGTTCAGGCTGATTATTTTTCCTCTAGAGAGGGAGTCAAAATTGGGCTTATAATGGAGGTCTTGTTTCAAACAACGATGAAAGAATTTAGCATTTCTGACATCAGTGGGGTGGCACAGGCGTGGAGTCGCATGCGAGCGGGTGGGGGGAGCTGGGCTCTTCTCTGCTCCACTGGTTTTGTGAAGGACTCTTTCACTGGTGGAGGTTTATCCAAACCCACCTAAACACATGTACATATTTATTTACTAAAGCAAACCAGGCTGCAAATAGGACCAAAACCCGCATTTATACATCCCTACAAGCAGCCCCTCCATGCTAAAATCTTTCTCCAGCCCTGCTTAAGAAAAAGCCTGGGAGAGTTTATTTTCCTCAGGCTTTACAACTCATTGTTTTCCACAAAAACACCCCTCTGCTTTTCCAAGAGTAAGGATAATTCTGTGGCTAGAACATATGACTAGGACTTGGGGTTTTCTTCCCAGCTGTTGCACAGACTGCTTGTGAGTTCTTGAGTAAATCTGATTAATCTTGCTGCACATCTGTAAAATGGATGCACTGCTCTTTCTTCTCATTCACAGAAGTGGCTGTGAGCCTTTTAGCCCTTTACAAGTCAGCTGAATAGAAATGGAAAGAAACAGGCATGAAATTTTGTGTAGAAATGCTTATTGAGGAAATAGTGGATTTTTTTTAATGTAATTGTCAGAGATTATTAATTCTGTACAAGGTTGCATGCAACATTTGTATCTAGAAAGTTTGAGTTTTTCCTTCCAAAGTGAAGGGGATGTTTCTTTGAGTGAGCCTTTTTTTTTAAATGAAAATCAGAACATTAAAGGTCACTCTTTTAAATTAAGAAGAAAAATGCTCAATTTGTCAGTATTATGTATTATTTTTAAAGGGCAAAGTAGATTTTCCCAGCCAGCTATAAGCCACGGGCCTTATGGGGAAAGCAACGCCATTGAGGCTGAGTGGAGGCACGCTGAGGGCTGGGAAGTGATTGGAAACAAGAACTCAGACAGGAGAATCCATCTCCATCCCTGCATGTTGGTTCAGTGGGCAGACAGGCAGGATTTTACCATGCAGGGGTGGAGTCCCCACCCCTGGAGGTGTCCAGGAAATGGCTGGAAGTGGCACTCAGTGTTCTGGGCTGAGTGTCAAGGTGGTGAAAGAGGCCAAAGGCTGGAGCTGCTGATCTTGGAAGTCTTTTCCACCCCTAGTGGTCCTGTGATTTGTTTTATCCTCAGAGTCAGTGTGCAGCCCTGTAACCATCCACATCTGAACCTGCTGTGAGGAGAGAAAATTGCCACCTTCCTGTGGTTGTCTGTCACACTCACCATCCCTGTCCCTTGAGTACTTCACAAATATTGATGGAAATACCTCAAGGAAAAGGCATCTACCACCACAGACATTTTCTGCCTCAGAACTGAAGTCACAAAAGTATCTCCAGATATGTGGTGTCCTTTTAGGGTTAAACCTGGCTTGAATTGGAAGGATGTACGTATGTAGAAAAAGCAATATAGAATCAATACATTCAAGCTTCTGCATTTTAAGGAGTATGACAACAGCAATTCATTATGGGCCAGAGTTTTTCAGGTGCCTGGTCAACTTCTGTGCCTCTCTTCCAGCTGTTCATAACGTGATACCTCAGAGGAACTTGGTTTTCTGTGCTGAATATTCACAGCTGAAATGGAATTCTTCCGACAATGGGGCTCCTTTAAATTAATTCAAGATTAGGTTTTGAAAATAGTATGCAGAATTACTAGCTGAATTGAAATATCAATAAAGATTAAAAAAATCTGCAGTCATCCTAATTTTCAATTTGTTTTCCCTTCAAATTCTTTAATAATAATTTTATCAGGTGTTATGTGCCTATAAACCTCAGTAAAAAATGGGAACAGCTCCATAGAATAATGAGATTTTTTTAAAAGTTAAAAAAAAAATTAATTTTTAAAAATTATAAACCGCTTACAAAACTGCAAGTCTTAAATTTTGCATTTTTGTGATAGCAAATTCCCATTAATTTTGCCAAACTGCGATCTGCACCCTGCCCTTTAAAGCATAAGAAACATTGCCAGTGCCAAAAGTTCAGGCTGCAAGAATTTACGGGAGTGGCTGAAAAACCAGATTTAGGAAGTAGTTCAAGTTCTGTTCACATTTTTCAGTTTTCATTCATCTCCTGTTACATTTCTAAGCTTTCTCATCAACAGCAAGCACAGATGATTCACTGAAAGAGCACCAGTGAGTTGCTTATGTCACCGCATCCCTCCAGGAGCTGGAAACTTAAACAGAAGAGTATCATGGAGTCATGATAAATCCCATGCATTGGCAAAGTTAATTCACTGCAATGTGTGCCTGTCTCTGTTTTTAACAATTTAACTCAATGCTGTACAGAGATGATCTTGTTCCTGCTGACAGTGATTGCAGCATTGTGCAGGAGCAAGATGGGAACATGGAGAAAGGCATGGAGCTGTGTCAGGGGAGGGTCAGGGTGGATATCAGGGGAAGGTGCTTCCCCCAGAGGGTGCTGGGGCACTGACTAGGGAATGACCACAGCTCCAAGGCTGCCAGAGCTCTGGGAGTGTTTGGACAAAACTCCCAGGCACACGGTGGGATTGTTGGGGTATCTGTGCAGGGCCTGGAGGACTTGATGATTCTTGTAGGTCCTTTCCAACCCAGGATATTCTGTGATTCTATGATTTCAGGCATGGTTTTCTGACAAAAATCCTGATTGAAATGTGTGTGTCATGGGTTGGATTCTGATTCCAGACTCAGGAGGTGACTTCTGTGCTTTGCATTCCACAGGCTTCTTGTGTGAGCCTGGGCTGTCAGCCCTCTCAGGTGGTACCTTCTCGCTTTGCCTAAGGTGACAGCCACCTCTGGTCTCACAGCAAGTTTTCAGGATGGTGGCAGCTCCCTTCTGAACCATTCCTAGCTTTTTAATGTCCTCGGAATGAGCCCAAGCAGTAGCCACACATCTTCCTGACAGACACTGACAGACACTGCTGATGTGTTGAGCCCAGATGTGCAAAGCTCACCACACCAGCAGATCCTCCACTCAGGGGGAGCCCCAGGGAACCCATGTGGGTGCTGTAACACTCCCAGGGCCTTCTTCCAGCCCCAGAGGCTCACAACATTTCAGACTTTTCCTTATTTTGACAGCCAGCAACTGCCAGGCCTGGAATCTGCTTTTCTTTATCATGCAGGCTAATAAATGGTGCTGCACTGCTAAATCTGTCTTATTCAGCATCTTATGATTATATCAGCCTGTCTTAGCTCAGCCAAGTATATTTACATGAAATAATGGAATGAATTTTGTAAATTCCCCCTCCCCTTTTTTTTATACTTTAAGTGACTGTCTAGCCAAGTTCATTTCCTCTCCCGTCTGAGCTCCTCTCTGAAATATATTATCCCACTTATTAGAAGCCAATAGCACTGTGCTTTGCTTTTCTTCCACCCTCTCAGAAGAAGGAGCATGCAAGGGATGCTTGGATTAAGTGAGTGGGGCACCCCAGAGCTGGGATTCCTTCTGAATGAGCTCACATCCTCTCTCCGTATGATAAGAGGAAT
>NW_005054414.1:1358438-1364945 GCF_000277835.1 Geospiza fortis | reverse complement strand
TGCCGTTTGCATCCCTGAGCTTGCTGCATAAACACACACACACTTGGATGGGGGAGCATTTAGCCTCAGCAGAAACTGGGATACCCAAAAATCTCAGGGACAGGGGATCATCTGCCAGCCCTCTGCTGGGACACGCCACGGCCACTTCTTGGTGGCTATGGTCCCTGATTCCCGGTGAAATCCATCCCTCCCGGGAGGGGGAGGGCAGGAGGGGAGAGGACATGACAGATCCCTGTTTGCATTCTTCAGAGGGAGCAACTGCAATTGTCTTACTCCAGTATGTCAACATGAAATTATGACAAATCAGGCCGGGATGGACCGGCAGATGAAAGCAATAAGGAGGAAGCAGAGCAGAGGGAAGCTGGGAGGAATGAACGACACCTAAAACTCAAGAGGCCTTTACCATCCTAGTGGGAAATGCCTTTGGAAATATAATAGGACTGTAATAGGACTGAAGTCTGTGGGTATGCCTGAGCATATGCTGAGTTTTCAGATTTGTTTAAATCTGCCTCTAAAATACTTCTTTGTTTTTACATTACATAGGAGGAACCATTTGAAAATTAACCTGAGAGCAGCTGGAAAAGGCTAGTCTGACACCTTTTCTTGTGAATGGGACACAGTCAGGATCCCCACAGTGCCAAGAAGCACCCAAAACTCTTACACTCTATGTGATGCCAGGCTTTGACCTTGGCAAAGGTAAGGAAACCTCTCTGGCCTCCACAGTTACACAGTTTCCTTTTATTTCTTTACTTTTTCATTTAAAGTAGAGCTGTTTGGTAGCAAAGGGAGAACTACCAAGAGCGAAGCTTCAGCTTCCTGTCTCCTTTCTATCTAATGGAAGTCCTTGAAATGGGATGCAATGAATGTTTCCTTTATTAAAAACTGAGCCTTCTCCAACCCACACAGTTTCACAACACTTGATAGAATGCACATTTTTCCAGTTTCTTTTTTTCTTTTTTCAACAATGTCCAACAATTAAAAATAAGTCACCGAAGGGGCCATATCCAGCATTAATATAATTGGGAGTGGTTCCCTCTGGCCCCAACAGGAGATGCATTTACTTTCGCTTGTGGACACCTCAGATTTAGGATTGTCACAATGTCTGCTAAGAGTGGCTTATAAACTTCCTCAGGTTTGTGGATTTATCAACTTAGTGCTGTGCTGCAAAAGAAAGAAGGGAAAAGGCAGTGAACACAGGATTTTCCCCAAAAAGCTGGCTTTCTTTCCCCCCATCCAGGCAGTGCTGCCTCTCTGCCTGCTGCAGCTGGCTGGCACCTCTGAGGAGGCTGCCACGTCACACCTTGCTGGAGTCAGGGAGAATGTGGTGGGTTTGCTCTGGAGGGTGGAGGGTGCATGAAAATATTTTCTGTGGTTTCAGTTTGCATGTCTGCATGGAAAAGTCTAGGGAAATGTAATAGGTATGAATCCAGGAGGATCCACAGAAGTATGTGAGGACAGATTTCAAGGAAACGAATGAAAAACCCTCAAAACCTTTTCAGGGGAACATATATCCCCAATAACCTTTCACAATCTGTAATAATTTTTTTTCTCTTAAATTCCACAGGAGTTTTCCATAGGTTTACTTGAAACTTTCTCTTTCCTAAGCTCTAAACCTTACATTTAAATGAACCGAGAGAGCTTTGCTCTGTATTCACTCGTTGCATCAGTGGCACTTTTCTAAGTGCTCTGAAACCCTTTTGTGCTTGCACTGCTCTTCTGAGACAGTGGGAAGTCCCCAGGCTTGGAGTCTGAATGAAACAGCTGTCTTTCCCCTTGTAATCTTAAGAACTTCAAGTAATGTGACAAACATATCCTGCAAGATCACATCCTTCCTGTTGGGTTTACTCCCATCAGGCACAGTGCCCTGATGTAACTGTTCTGCAGATCCATGGCATCCATCTTCTCCTGGAGATCAGTACAGGAAGGACAGGGAGCTGCTGGAGCCAGGCCAGAGCAGGGACACCAAGGGGATCAGAGGGATGGAGCAGCTCTGCTGGAAGGAAAGGCTGAGGGAATTGGGATTGTTCAGCCTGGAGAAGAGAAGGCTTTGGGGTGACCTCATTGTGGCCTTGCCGTGCCTGAAGGGAGCCCACAGGAAAGATGGAGAGAGACTCTTGACAAGGGCCTGGAGTGACAGGACAAGGGCGAATGGATTTAAACTGACAGAGGGGAGGTTTAGATTGGATGTTGGGAATAAATTGTTCCCTGTGAGAATGGTGAGGCCCTGGCACAGTTTTTCCAGAGAAGCTGTGGCTGTCCCATCCCTGACAGTGTCCAAGGCTCGGCTGGACAGGGTTTGGAGCAACCTGGGATAGTAGAGGTGTCCCTGCTTATGGCAGGGGGTTGGAGTGAAATTATCTTGTAAGGTTTCTTCCAACCCAGGCCATTCTATTATTCTTTCTCCCTGGCCTGAATGAGACAGAAGCAGAAATGTGTGCTGGGAAGCTCAGCTGAAACACTGGAAGAATTGCAAGGAGGAGCTATGAAATGATCATACGCAGCCTCTCTGGAGAGCACTTTACAAAGAAGGATGCAGGTCAACATCACATTTAAAAGGTCAAGTGTCCTTAGTTTGACCTCATGTCCTACTTGTTTGGCTATCGCAAGGTATCAAAATCCAAAGTTTATTTGCACGTCACCTCCCTAAACTGTTCCTGTATTTTACTGTGATGATTTAATGTAAAAACACACAAGACTAAAGACACACCCCTTACTCCACTGTGTACCTTAATTCTTGAACTTTTTCCCCCCATGCGCTCTTGTTCAAGAATTGAGCATTTCCTGTGGTATGTGGGGCTCAGCACCAGCAGGCAGAGCCATGGTACTTTTGCCATGAATTTGTTCTGCACATGAGTGGTGAATCTGGTGCTCCAGGAAGGTGCAGGAAAGGAACAACTGCATGGTGTATGAGAGGCAGTGACAGGGCAGAGGCTTTGTGTGCCCATCTGAATCCCCCTTGGTGCTGAATGAGGCACATGGGTGCTCACAAAGAATAGAAACCAAGCAGAATTGAAATCTCAAACCCAACCTCGAATACAAACCCTTGGCACAGTCCTGAGCTGACGCTGAGTGTGAGATCAATCATTGTGGATCACCCTCTCCTGACCGTTGGGAACTGAAGCACAGAAGCACTGAATGACTTGATCAGACACAGGAAACCTCAAGGACTCAGGAGTTGTCCCTTTTATAGAAGTCTCTGTTCAGTGGTTTCCCATAAAACCAAGGTTCTTCTCAGAACAGTTTTCCCAGGGCCTTGCAGTATGTGTTGCTGACTTTTACTGTAACAAAGTTGGTTTAAAAATAATGACAATTTTCTTCTGAAAGTGTGACAGCAGAAGAGGGGAAGCCCTGCACATGTGTAGGTGAAGAAATGAGAATGTGCAACCAGAGAATAGGTGTTTATTCTCCCACACTTTCTGTTTTGCTTAACAGTACTAACCCCCCTTTACTTGCAAGCACTGAGTGCATCAATGCCTTTTACTTTCAATTTGAATCACAAGTAATTTTAATCTGATTACGATCTCACAAGGCACCCACCCACTGCATTCCACACCTTTGTGAGCAAATTCCTAATTGCTAATGATCACAGAATCATAGAATATACTGAGTTGGAGTACCCACAAGAATCATCAAGTCCAGCTCCTGGCCCTGAAACCAACCCCAAGAATCCCACCCTGTGACTGAGAATGTTGTTCAAACACTCCTGGAGCTCTGGCAGCCTTGGGGCTGTGACCATTCCTGGGGAGCCTGTGCAGTGCCCCAGCACCCTCTGGGGGAAGAACCTTTCCCTGATATCCACCCTGACCCTCCCCTGACACAGCTCCAGCTGTCCCCTCGGGTCCTGTCCCTGGTCACCACACAGATCAGTGCCTGCCTGTTCCCCTTGGAAGTTGTAACTTCATGCCAGCTTCAATGAAACACAGGTCCAGTGTTCTCTTTTTTCCTCCCTCTGCCCCCATAACTAACTCTGACTTTTTGTTCCAGTCTTTGTCTTGTCTGGTTCACTCCTGGTGTCTCTTTCTTGGTGTCCTGACCACTGCTCTGTTTCCCCCTGTGCTGCAGTGGCAGCCAGACCTCTGAGCTGCCCCTAGAAACAGCCCTTGGTTTCCCTTGGCATAGGTCAGGTTGGTCAGCAGAGGCAGCCCTGGGGAAAGCTGAGGTTTGTTCCTGTTTTCCTGGTGAGACTTGAGGAGGACCTTCTATTCTCTCTGTGTCCCAAGTTCCAGGTGAGGGCTTTGAGGATTTGAATTTGGATGTTGAAATGTCACATCAGAAGTCACCACAGAGATACTTTTTTTTCAGACATGGTCGAGATAATCTGCCTTTCCACCTCTTTCAACTAAACTATTTTTTGCTAATGTCTAGGGAAAAACCAAACCAACAGTTTAACATCAGAATACTATTTTCTACTATGGACAAAGGTCTTGCACAGGTAGCACATCAACCTAGTAATGAGGAAAAGTGATAATTTACTGAAAGAAAGGTCTTATCTATTAAGAGCAGTTACAATTCACTTTTCTGACTGCAGAGCAAGTGGCATCTGGCTGCCCCCAGATGCTCAGAGCACTTTTATGCCATATTTCTGTAGGGTGATATCTCTTCTGGTCACCTGTGGCAGCCTCCCATTCCCATCATGAGGGGACAGTGCCAGCATGCATCCATGAGGGCTGAAAGAAGAAGGTAATTGTACAATTACAGATTTGAGAAGATCAGTATCTTCTATTTTGAATGTTTTTCATCTTTAATTCTTTCCAAGGTCTAAATGCTTGATCAGGAACAATGACATAATTTGTGCTCAGCTTCCAGTTCCTATTGTCTCTGTGACCATCTGATTATTTGCTCTTTCTTGCTTGCAGCTGCATCTCTCCACCTTCTGGGGAGGAAACAGCTGCTGCTTCTCTTTTCTTGGGCCAGGATGCTGGTACTTTGTGTCTCATTTGGTACATACTGAAATCAATTGGTTTGACACACCAAGGAGGGTCCATCACCTTTGAGAAGAGCAGAACTGATTCTTCCTTCCTTCCTTCCTTCCTTCCATCCTTCCGTCCTGCCTTCCTTCCTTCCTTCCTTCCTTCCTTCCTTCCTTCCTTCCTTCCTTCCTTCCTTCCTTCCCAGCAGGCTATGGCATTCCTACTACAAAGAACAATAAACATAAAAAAAAAGGAGATGTGGAAGGAATGTGCTTCAGTAAAAGAAAAGCAGAAAAGCTTCTTGTTTTCCCAAAAAGTGGCAAAAATACCTTGTTCCTGCAAAATCCTCCCATTTCTGCCCCAGAGACTCACAATCCCTATGTGCACTGCAGTGCACACACCGAGAGTTTTGGGAGAAAGTATTTATTTTCTTTTTTTTTTCTTTCCTCTCATTCAACAGTGTTACATGATAGATGGAGTCAGCTCCTTTGGGTTTTCCATGGCCTTCTTTCTAATCATAAGTCCTTTGAGAAATGTGGAGGAGGGGCCAGTCCCTTCTCTGAAGTTATGGGAAATGGAGACTGATTAAATCATAGGCTTTGCCCTGTCAGTAAAAATGTAAAAATGTCAAACATGAAAAAAACGTATTTCCATATTGGGTGATGTGTGGGGTTTTTTCTCAGCTATAATTGCTCTAGCAGTATAAGAAAGCAACACAAGGTTTAGATTAGTCAAGCACATTTTTGCACTGTGTATATAATAACAAAAACCCCAGACCTGCCAACCCACCCCCAGGCCTTGAATTTTTGGTAGACTTTCTAGTAAAGTTCCCTCTACAGTCCTTAGGGGAGTTTTCAAGGGTGAGCTGACGAACACATGCCTCTGGTACCATTTGCATTTTTACATCTTGAGCACCACTGCCATCTCCTCTGTCTGAAATTTGTTCCATTAATGCTCCACTCACTGGGAGCAAGGAGAGTCCCAGTTCCCCCTGCCCTGGAGCAGCTCCCCTCTGTCATGGCAGCTTTTCTTGTTGGTGGAATGCCACAGCAGCAACCTGAGCCCACTGCCCTCCCTGCCACACAGCCCAAGGTGGTGTGCTTCTGATTGCAGAGTGGAACCAATCCCAGCTGCCTTCATGCATTGCTTCTTTACTTCCCTGTCTCAAAGATCAGAGTAAGACCTTGAACAGGCCACGGCAATGTGTCTTCTCTGTCTCTGTTCCACAAAAAATTCAAAATCAGCTCCTAACTAGTTGTTGAACTCCAGTGTGAGAAGCGGATGATGCACCATCCTCGAGCAGTCATTTGAGGCAGGTAGTGAGAATTCAGCTCTGGCAGGAGAGCTTTCATTTTTGTGGCCACAGAAAATGGCTAAACCCCCAATTTGGATAGAAAGGTTTATCTCTCCTATCTTTACCTTTTAAAGAGGTAAAGATAGGAGAGATGAACCTTACTAACTGTGAGTTGGAAGGTGTCAGATTTGCCAGGGGTAAAGAGCCACTTCATAAGAACAAGGATGGCAGATTCAGGAGTGAGAGGAGGGGTGAGGGTGGGCTGGCCTGAAGAGGCTTCAACCAGCTAGAAGAGCATTTTCC
>NW_005054414.1:1357798-1358417 GCF_000277835.1 Geospiza fortis | reverse complement strand
GCTGAATGCTACCTTTCCCCATGATTAGTCCCATTGATTTTCTCAGCTCTGCTCACAGGGAGCTAGACCAGACCTCGTGCTTCAGCCCCAAGAAAGGAGCCACCCACTGCTGAGCTACCGCTGGGACAGACCTGTCTCCTTGCTGCTCTGGGAAGGGAGCAAAGCGTGACGGGTCTGGAGCTGGCACAGCACATGCTGCTTGCTGCCAGATGCCTTGGGAAAGGAAATGAAGGATCCATCAAGTTCTCCCTTCTTCCCACTTGGGCTAAGGAAAGGGCATAGTCCGCACAAGGCTATTATTCCCCTGTGTGTGAGAAGCAAGACACAGGACACGTTATGGCTCCTTACTCCTTGCATTGACATGCTGGCCATGATCTGGCCCAAAGTGAGGTGCTACTCTGCATGAAAAAGGGGCAGTGCCTGGCTCTCAGTGGCCAGAAGGTTTTACATGGCCCAGAGCATGAGGTCAATGCAAGCCCCTTGAAGAAAGGTGTAGCAACAATGCATCTAGTGCATTTACTGGTAAACACAAAAGCCATTTACAAGAAGAGGGAAAAAGAAAAAGAAAAATAAAAAAGAAGGAAAATAAAAAGGCATGCATGCATTTATTCTCAGGGCA
>NW_005054414.1:1324236-1357788 GCF_000277835.1 Geospiza fortis | reverse complement strand
TCCAGCACCCACAGAAAGGCAAAGGGCTGCTCTGCCACAATGCACCATTTGCTGGAGGTTTCAGCCCCACTATGATATTATGGCTGGTGCCTCAGAGACTTTGCTTTGCCTACCAATGTAATTGGCAGGGTCTGGATGCTTTTGATGGGGTTTTAACTGCTCCCCAGCAAATTTGCTGAATGATTCTGTGGGACCTGTGGGTGTGCAAAGCCCCCATATTCCTCACTGACCTGCCCCTCTGGCTTGCTTGTCATGCGATTTACACTAACTAGCACTGTCCTTGTAACGCTAAGGTAAGAAGTGAAACCCCTTTCTTTTCCCCCTAATTGTTCCACTGATTTTACAGTTACCAAGCTGTAAAGCACCTCATCACTCTTGTTAATTCTTTCTTCCTTTTGAGCTGCCAGTTAGTAATCAATTATTACCCTTGTCATTCATGCTGCAGCACAGCAGCTGGTCACAAGAAGCCTCTGTTTCATTGGGCTGGAGCCAATCAAGTCTCTCCAGCTGTCCCTTGCTGCTCTGAATCATAATGTACAGTACTTGTTGCTTTACAACTTCCTTTACCAGACTGCTTTAAAAAAAAAAAAAGGTAAATGAAAAAAACTTTTTGCTCCCAGTTCTACCTTTGTGGCACATCTGGCTGCTGCAGGTTAAACTAAACTCCCCAGCACTGTATTTTTATGAGGGGTGGGGGAAATACCCTGCTAATGCTAGCACAACAGATATTTTTGTCATATTCTCTGTTTTATGCAATGACTGCATTGATATAAAGACTGCTGATAGATCAAAGGTTTCACTGGTAAAACGATATGAAAGGCAGAGACATTAACATCCATCAAGGTCCTGTTAGGATTTGCAGAACAGGGGTTCTGGGCCTCCCAAGTGAAACCTAGCAGGAAGGTCTGCGAGCCTGCATAGCAAATGAAAAGAAAACAAGAGAGGGCACACAGAATATTGGAGGAGGTAGTGACCCACAAAATAGTAGCAATTCGAGCTGCAAGGCACCCTGATTGAATTGCAGTGGAGGCAAACACTCCCAGGCTTGCCGGTCTTGTTCTGAGGCGATGTGCTCTGAGCTATCAGCTGGGCTTTCAGAGTGGCAAACAACAGTACCACCAGCTTGCCTGGCTGTCTTTGTTCCCAACTCCCACTGCTTGCTGTGGAGATAAGAAACCTTGTGAAAACAGCCAAGATGAGGAGTACTGGGAAGAAGAGGCTGGCTTTGGAGAATCGAGATTATCATCCTGTAACTTACCTTCCTTCTGTGCAATTTAATCAAAAGGAAGAAACCTATTTCACAAGTCCGCTACTGATGTGGGTATTTTGATTGGCTTCAGCCAATAGTCACAGGAATAAAAGTTGGGGATACATCTTTCCCAGTTACTTCTCTTCCTCTCTCATCTAGTTTCATGGGAGCAGTAAGCAACAAATTAAGACATGGTCTAACCCCCACTAATTACCAGCTGTTGCAAGATTTTGTCCTCCTGATGCTTAGAAACACAATTAGTGTTAACTATGTGATGTCCACCAGTGGCATTATGTACAAGTGTGTATGTTTTATTGCTGCTGCAGCTGAAACCAATAAACTCCACTGTCAAAATGAGCACAAAAAGGGTTTAACAAGGGTGCTATGCAAATCATAGCAGTCAATGAATGTTTGCCATGGGCTTGGGAAGAGTTTTCATCAAAATTCTGAGCTGCAGAGAGGTAAAAAACAATGCAATGCAGTCACCTGCATTCCATGTGACAAGTCCTACTGCTTTGGCTTCCCAGCTCTTTGTGCTGAAGCGCCTGGGTGGTGATGGTGCTGCAGTGCTCTTCATACTGACACAGGACTCTTGGAAAGGCCAGCATCATGGGGTGTGCTGTGCAGGTGTATCACACAGAGGTAAGAGAGCACAGGTGTCAGGCCAGGTGTAGATCCTAAGGAACCATAAAACATAATCACAGATTCATTTAGTTTGGAAAAGACCTTCAAGATCATTGAGTCCAATTGTCTTATCACCACTGTGTCAACCAGACCCGAGCACTCAGTGCCACAGCCTGTCGTCATGTCTTGAACACTTCCAGGGATAGTGACTCCACCACCTCCCTGGGCAGCCCCATCCAAAGTTTAACAACCCTTTCAGTGAAGAAATTCTTTCTGATGTCCAACCTAAACCGGCAGCTTGAGGACATTTCCCCTTTGTCCTGTTGCTGAATTCCTGGGAGCAGAGCCTGATCCCCACCTGGCTGCACCCTCCTGTCAGGGAGTTGTGGAGAGTGAGGTCTTCCATAAACCTCCTTTTTTCTGCCCTAAACACCTCCAGCCTCCTCAGCTACTTCACATAAAACAAATTCTCTATAAAAAGGGTAATTTCAGCCTCCCCTTCAGTTCTAGCAGCTCTGCTCAGAGGACCAAATGTCTCTGACATGAAGATTGTGATGGCCGAGCACTGTGACAGGTAGGCTGCTTTGGGACCCCTGAGAGCCCCCCAGGCTGCTTTGATGGTGTCCATATGGCCCAGCCCAGCTCTGTGTAGAAGGCCCTTTTGAAAGGCAGGGTGTTTTGTCATTGTGCACTCTCAGGGTGGGATTAGTCCTTGGTCAGGGGCCAGCACCCGGGTGTGCTCTGCTGGTGTCGTCCTGCTTTGCCATCAGTGCCCTGCTTGGACACGGAGTCTGCTGGGGTGTGCTGCTGTCCAACACACTCCCAGCTTTGACTGGCTCTCAAGGAGAAGACAAACTCAGGAGTCCTCTTCAAAGAGCAAAAGTTTTCAAAGAAAGGGCATTTTTCAGGGGAAGTGGCCTTTTCCATGGGTATATTTGGGAATCTGATGCCATGAAATCCTGTAGGCACAGAGCTGACACAGACATGTCTTGGTTGTCAACTCTGAGGGTTTTCCAAGTTTTCTGGTCTTCCAGCACATTCTCTAAGCTTCACCTAATAGAATTAGTCCTTAAAACCAGTGAGGAGAAGCATGTGATGAGAAAAGAGGGAGACCTCTGTGGTTCTGGTGCTCCATATTGTCCTGGAAGAGCTGCTAGTCAGACTCCATAACCTCCATCACTGAGGACATGGCAAGTTTGCACTGAATATTTGATTGATCTCCACGCCCTAAAAAAGGAAATCTTTTGAAACAGACTAATCTTAAAAGTATATTTTGGAATTATTTGAACTTTGAGGAATCAAGAAAAGCATTTACTTTTTACATGATTCTCTAAATGACAAAAATAAAACCATTTTTAAGGAAAAAAATAGCATTTTTTCCAGTACAGGTGTTTGATCTTATTAAAACACTCCAAGACTCCTTTTTCTTTTTTTTGAGATCCATCACTTTCAATTGCATTTAATATTCTCCCATTGCTGTGTGCTTGTGTCCATACACATTATTTAATGGTCACTTGAAATGAGCAGTCGTGGTGAACCCCATCTTGCTACATACATAGCATAAATTTTCACAAGGGAAATGTGAAAAGTATTTCATAAAAATAATAGAATATGCATCCAAATATATCATAGGTGCATTTGGAATTATGTGAACTAATACTAGCATGTCTACTGGAATAAAAATACTGTGTGTTTCTTAGGTTGCAGAGAGGCAGAGAAGAAAAGGGTAGGGCATCTTTTACACTTCACCTCCTGCACAGATCTGGTGAAGACCAAATTTTCTTTGTCTTCTCTGTCCCAAAAGATGAGCTTCAGATCTAGTTCATAATCTTATTATTATGGGATCCACAGCAGACTAGGATCACTGGATCAGGCATTCTTTCCTCTTTGGAACATCTCTACCCCAAGCTGCCTGGTAGAAGCAGAATCAGAGCTTCATAAAGGAAAACCTTCCAGGAGCCAAGGAAGGAGAAGTTTATATGATTTGCAGAAAAAGTCTTCTAAAATTTCACATTTCTCTGGAAAGTCAAGTCAGAATTCAGCTCACCGACCATCAAGTGTCCAGGTGAGACTGGACACTGGGGCTATGGATGCCTAAAGGAAATAGTGGGAATGACAGTGATCTTGCCTATCTTTATGCATCTTTATGAGCTTGCTGTGTAGGCTTCCCTTGGAGCCACAAAATCACAGAATCATAGAGTGGTTTGGGCTGGAAAGGATTTCAAAGATCATCCCATTCCAATCAATCCCCTGCCATGGACAGGGTCACCAGTCAATAGACACAAACAGGGACTCATAGTTTGGGTGTTCTGATCTCTCTTAGATGTCCTTGCTCTGAAAGGAAAAACTGTCTCCATTATTCAGCTCATCTGAAATTATGAATTTCTGGTTGTTGTTTAACACTACGATGAATCTTGCTTTAGGATTTGTGACATCAGGTCACAAATATCCCTCTACAGGACACCAAGGTCAGTGTTGTGTCATCTCACCTTGTTGGTTCAAGCTGTTGAGACGTCAGTCCTGTACCAGCAGGGTTTATGTTGTGTCAGGTGTTGTGCATTGCTGCTGTGCAGCTTTGTGTTAGATCATGCACCTGGGATGGCTCCCAAACAATACTCAAGGCAAGAAGCTTCTTAAAGCAGTGTTCCCATCAGGAATGGCAACACACTAAACCTGATCTTGGATTATTCTTATTTTTTTCAAGAAGTTCTATGGTAAAATGTTACAGTCCAACTTTTGCTGTTTGTGTGGCACTTATTTTGCAAGTATCAAGTGCATCTGCCCTGAAAGAGAGATTTTTGTGAGATTCCTGAATAGAAACTTCCACACCCAGAGGTTTATTCTGTTCAGTGTGATTCCTATTGCAATGCCTTTTCCTTTCTTCAACTAATATCCACACCATTTTTCTTCTAAACCTTGATTTCCAGGAATTTTTGCCCTCCCCTCTCCCCCAGAATCGGAGGTTTGTGGTTAATAGCTTCCTGGATACACAGCCTGCCTTACACACTTTGCAAATTAAAGACAACATCCCACTGAAGTAAAAATCAAGCCTGATAAAAACATAAAGGAAAATACAGAACAGGGCACTACCCAGATGTGAGATACTGGACTAATTTCTCATCTTCTCCGGACTTTGTGCTGTGGAAATGAGAGTGCTGGTGATCATGGGAAAAGTGCTACTGGCTTTTCTCGTCATAATAAGCTGGTCTTTTCAATATAGTCTGGTGGCTCATTCACTTTATAGCTACAGTTTTCTATTCAGTTTGATCAGCCACTTGGAATTCCCAAGTGTCAGCTGCACAGTTTAAAAACTGCTTTCCAAAGGATAATTATGCAGACCTATTTTTAGATTCCTAAGTACCTGCTTTTAGAAGCAGAATTGTGGATTTAGGCACCCATCTTTGAAGTGTAGCCCACAGAATGCACTGCTACCCAGATTCCTGACTTGAGGGCTCAGCTAGGAGGATGACACTGTGTGTTTGTCCTCTGTCAGTGTCTCTCCATGGCTTTGCCTATTGCCAAAGACTTCACACACTTCCATAAGCAAATGTCTCCACAAGAACTGGGATGAGGCAATATCAGCTCTCAAATCGATGGCTGTAGTTTGGTGAGAAATTTACCCCACTGCCTTCAATTTTCCATCTTGCTTTGGGCTGTGGTCACCCAAGGATTTGTCCATGTTTACTGGACAAGCCATACTAATTAGAAGTATTTTGGATTTACCAGATCCCCCTGCATTAGCTGCAAATGCCACCTACAAGGAACAGAGAGAAGCCCATTGTAGGAAACACACATTGGGCACTTGATTAGAGCTTTGGAGCATTTTGAAACTCCTAGAAAAAAGACAAGATTCCATTTCAGAGCATCCTTGACTCAGTTCATTGCCTTAGCTATCCTCCAGGATTTTCTCCAGATGATCCATTTTCATTGGGCCACTTTGTGGAGTGAGTTCTCACTGAGATTTTCCTCAGCTGCAGAAATCTCCAGGTCATCCACCCAGGATCATGTCATATCTTAAAGGGTATCTTGCACAGTTAAGCTTAAGGCCTGCTGGACACAAGTGAGGCTCCCTACACCTTTTCTGTACCCTACTTCATTGACTGGGACATTTTTTCTCCCCCTTTATCCAGGCACCTACTATTGCCATTTCCAATTTGTGGTTACTCAGTGAGATTTCTAGAGGAAATCCTTCATTTCACTAGTCCTGGGAGCATCCTTACCTATGCTCCCTTCAGGGGCATCCCTAAAGGGGCTGTTTGACTGGTCCCATTATAGAACCAGCATCTGCCCAGGCAGTGTTTGGTTTGACAGACATTTGAAATATCACCTAGCACTGCTGCCTAAAGAAACAGCCCCATTCTTGCTCTCTGTCTGCTGGCCACTCTTTCTCTGGTCTGGATTAGTAGGGAAAAACATTGACTTAAAGAAAAATAGTATTTTTTTTTTTAGTTTCCCAGGACATTTCACCTGGCTACAGAAAGACCCATCCTAGCAGAAGGGAAGAGTGGGGAGTGGTACAGGAGATCAGATCTGCTGCTTTCAGTGCTGTCACCCTCAAGGACTGCAGAAGTGCAACTTAAAGGAAAATATTAATATAAAGTACTGCAAAATATTGGGATATTATTGTAAAATATTGCAAAATTACTTTGCATCTCATGGCTATTCTGACTTTCTGCAGTGCTTTTTGTTGGGACACTTCCTTTGCTTTTCTGGACCATAAAGATATTTGTAGGTGTTGATCACATTGTTCTTAGCTGCAAGATTGGAGGCTGCACAGATCTATGCTGTGAATAAGAGGAGTTTAGTTTGTGTTCAGTAATTTCTAGTGCAGATTTGGGGGGTTCCATACAAGAGATTGCAGCTGAAGGATCACATAAGGAGAAGTAAGATTTTCCTTTCCCTCCAGACTGAAAATCTCTTCTCTCTGCAAACGTGTGTTGGTATTTCAGCCAAATAGCTCTTATTATTAATAAAGACCCATCAGAGATTTTAATCTAAACCCCAAACATACATCCTCATTAAGAAGAAATTCTTCCCTCTGAGGGTAGTGAGGCCCTGGCACAGGCTGCCCGGAGAAGTTGTGGATGTTCCATCCCTGAAGGTGTCCAAGGCCAAGCTGGACTGGGCTCTGAGCAACCTGGGAAGGTGTCCCTGCCCATGGCAGGGGGTGGGACAGGATCTTTAAGGTCCTTTCCAACCCAAACCATTCAGTAATTCTGTGATTAGACCTCCACAGTGATGTCGTCTGACAGACCCATCCCTTCCCCTGGGTGACATTTAATTCAGTTCAGAAAAGGTGTGAAAGCCTTGTTCTCCGAATTGCAGCTGACACTCAGGTGACACCTATAACTGGATGATTTTTATTTTGTTTAATTTTTTTCATCATCTATTTGTTGGAAATGGTAATGGTTGAAGATGTGGTCAAAACATCAATACAACAGTGGTGCTCTTTCTGTACTGGTGGAATTCCCAGGTTTCTGGCTCCCTACTGGAAGAGTTTGTAAATGGCACAAATTCTCACACTGCCTGGTTATTTCAAATTTGATGTTGCTTTGGAGTGTTCTTGCTATGGCATCCCTTAATTTGGACCCTGCAGAACCAGATGTTTCCTTTTATGTTGCTACCGATCACAGGAAAGAAAAAAACAAAACTAACGTGCAAAAAATTTGGCAAGTGACAGCTTGAGTGCAGAATTTTGTAATGCTGAGCCTGTGAGCCTCACACTAAACTAGTTCCAAAACAGGATGTTGCAGTGCATGTCTAATATCCCTTTTCTACCACACCCCAGAGCAATTTCTGTTGCTATCTGAGCTATGAATTACATTAAAAAGCAGCAATCAAATCTCACAAAGAAAGATTATATCTACTTCAACAAGCAGCAGGCACAGGTTCCATCCATCTTGCTGGAAGAGATGAACACAAAGGTGTTGCACTTTGAGACACTGTGCAGTGAGAGCCCCCCTTCCCTCCCAATGCCCTGACAGTTGTGTTACTACAGCGACAGAAACAATCATCCTGTTTGTTAGTCATATCCAAAACTCAGACTTGCAGAGCAGACTTATCCTTTCCCATTGCTGCTCCCATCAGCTAAATGGAGCCAGGATAAAAATCAGATCTTAATCTGGTCAGTCATATGGCAATCCACACCATCCTCGATTATCAGCTCTCGTTCCCCAGCAGTGAATATGCCATAGTTCATTCCATGACAATCTCAATTGCAGGATATGGATATTAGCAAAGTTTTGAGGGGTTTATTAACATTGTCTCTTGGTCTATGGGATGTCACAATTTGTGTAGCTTGGGGGAAAGCACTTAAAAAAACCTCCGTAGTTTGCACTTTTTCTAAGAACAGGCTGCTATTTATTATTGGCAAGAACAGAGCACGGGCTTTAGAATTTAAGCAAAAAAGACCTCTGGCAATGAGGAAATGAGCCTAGACATTTTTCATGAATGGGTTAGAGCTGCTTAACTCTGACTGGCTTGTTTTCTTTTCTTCCTATTCACATCACTCAAGTCCCACCTTCCTGCCTTAAAAGGCATCTCGTTCCCTGGCAGCAAGACAAGTATCTGTTTGATGTCAGCACCCTTTTATTTGCTTAAAAGCATCTTTTTTTCAAGGCAGTAAATTGAAAATGACTACCGCGTCGAGAACTAGCCAATTTCCAGCACTCTCTGCAGAACTGCTCTGCTTTCACATTTGAGAGTTATCATTAATTTTCTAATGAATAATGAGATCAGAGAGCTTGCATGCTGTATTATGTGTAGGAAAATGCTTATGTAAATCAGTATGGCTGTGGTAGCTTCCCAGGGGAACTTTAAAGCTTATCATATCATTAAATCTGATAACAATTCATTTTTTAAAAAAGTAATGCAAGAGAAAAAAAAAGAGGTCTATTCACAGCCTGTTTGTAATAATATGTTTATAATATGAAAGAGAAAGGAAGGCTGCAAGATCATATATGAGAAAATGCAAAGAGAAATTCCTTAGGCTTTGCAAGCTGCACCCTGTGTGGAGGAAAAAAGCACTCGCTGTATTTACATAGCTGAACCTTGAAATATGTTGATTGTAATGAGAACATTGTCATCGTTCAATATGGATTTCACTTTTCCAGACTGCCTGCAAAAGATTCCAAAGCTTTTCTGGCACTACACTTCCAGGGACCTTAAGGGCACCATCCTCATGTTCCCCTTCTTCTTCCTTCCCATGTGAATAATGAGCTCAATGAAATTTTAACCTGGTTTTGGCATCTTAGTGACAGGGGTGCTTATGAGTCGTACTAGGGCTAAAGACATCAGGATACCATTTTTCCAGCAGACAGACAGCTGCTCCGTGGATTCCAGTCATCATGTTTACCACCTAGAAAACTTTTAATTAGTCTTCCTGTTTCCTTCTTCCTCTGCTTTGTGCTGAATATAAACAGCACTTGATTTGCCAGGACTACGTGAACTGCAGCGTGCATTGTGGAAGCATCATCAGTGCCCCCAGAAAGTCAAAAGTCTCAGTGTCCCTTTCATTTCCTTGGGATGAACTCAGACAGAAATGTGCCCATTCTCATGCCCAGGTGTAGAGTGAGTTTAGATTGGATATGAGGAAGAAATTGTTCCCTGTGAGGGTGGTGAGGTCCTGGCACAGGTTGCCCAGAGCAGCTGTGGCTGCCCCATTCTGGAAGTGTTCCAGGCCAGGTTAGAAGGTGTCCCTGCCCATGGCAGGGGTTAGAACTGGATGAGCTGGACCTGGACAAGGTCCCCTCTAACTCAGCCATTCTGTGATTCAATGTTGAGTGGTGTTCCTGCATGTCCTCCCATCCCCTATTCCTAAGGCCATGGTTGAACCTTGGGAGGTGAGATATGTTCTTACCACTGTGTCCATGTGGGGTAATCAGGCACAACTCATTGAATGATGACTGATAATATTTTGCTTTTTGGAGCTCTTTCCCCCCTGAATCTTTAAGTTTGAAAAAACCCAAATTCCTGCTTCCTACTAATGCAATCCTACAAAGATGGATTTAGGAGGAGGTGTTCTCCATTAAGCCACCCTGATGTGACACATCCTTTTGCTTCACAAGGTAGTGGATTATGACCTCCACCATTCATCTGTGAGAAGTGAGTACCACTGAGACTTGGGGGAACACAGGTGTGCTGATAGGAAGCCAGGAGTTTCCTCTTTTTAACCCAGAACGTCCCCTCTGCCACGTTAAATATTAGCTACACGTTTTTCCACATTTGTCAGAAAGGGGGGAAAGAATGCATCTGTTCCTCAGGGATGATGAACTGAAATTGGCCCCAATTCAGGGGAAAAAAGTCTATTCAGCACAGCACTTAAACTGAGACATAAGTGCCAGCCTGAATAGAGACGGAGTTAAGCCTCTGTTTAAATGCTCTCCTGAGCAGGGGTCATTAGCACCAGCTCTCTCCCTGCACAAAGCATTATTCCTCATGGAAGCAGCCAGCATTCAGATGGGCATCCAAACTTTGGCGGGGCTTGCTTTATCTCAACTCTTTCTGCTGCTCCTCGCAGGCCAGTTGGCTGCTGCATGCTTGGGGATCCGAAGGGAAGGCTCCCAGCACTCTGCCAGGAGAGCCATTCAAGCCTCAAATGCTGCTTTGGAGGGCACTGGCATGAGGTGGGGATTCTATGCCAGGCAGGTGGGGACTCCCTTTGAACTCCAGGAGTAATGAACACCTTTTTCTATTGGATACCTGCTCAAATTATTATCAAATTATTATTAGCAAGAAAAATTGTGGAGTGACACAGGCATTCTGGCAGATTAAAAAAAAAAAATCTGATATTCTTCTGTGATCAGCATAAATGTTTGAATATTGCCTGTCAAACTGTGAATAAAATTGATTTAACCATAAAATCAGTTTTACCAAACATATGGATTAATTTAAAAAAAATCTTTTCAAACACTTTTCCCCTTCTCAGTAGACAATTTTTGATTCATTCTTCACACATGGAGCCTTCTTGAGTTCAGCCATTTGAACACCACCTGGATCCTTGGGAATGAATTATGGCTGTAACTCACAGGTAGATTTTTTTGATTTCCCAATGTTCTTGGGAGGAGTTGTTATGAGTTTAAAAAGTATTTTGGTTGTTCTTTTGTGCAGTCAAAGGCAAAATATCCATAAGAACTGTTGGACTCAGCTGCCTCTCTGTCACACAAGCTGGCAGAAGGTTTGTAGTTATGTGACAGAAGGGCAGGAAGAACAGGCCTGCAAATGAAACACTTCTGGATTAAATTTAGATGTATGTTCTTTGCGCTAAAGCATTTAAATTGGGTAAAAGAAATACAGAATACATGAAGAAATTCAAGTGAAACATTTTCTTGATATCTGGATTTTAGCTAGGAGTCAATTGCTATGGAATATAATACTCCATCACCAGGAATTAAGGTCATTTTATGACCATTAAGGGGATTTACCTTGGGGTCAGGGATGGTCACTTGTCAGGATAAGGCTTTATTGATGGATTTGACAAAGTTATTCAAAGTAGTGACTGACGTGTAACCAGTTTGCATTTACATTACAAATTAAAGTTTTCCAAGGACCTTGGAATAAGAGTTATTTTTACAGCAGTTAAAATAGAAAGAAAATTGAGCCCTGCATTGCAAACACCTGTACTGTGGTAGAATTGGACAACAGCTCTTCAAGCTCTTCCTTCAGCCTCAGATTTCTGAATTTAACATTAGAGGTTACCTGAACCAGGTTATCTGGTTCTGGTCTTAAGCTCCCGTGGGCCAGCCCCTTGATCTGCAAACAGTCCCACTACACATCACCCTGTGGGGAAAGGTGTTCCTCTTTGTGGGAAGTATATTCCTGGCTTCTGCGGTGATTCATCAGTGCCAGGAAACTGCATCCTCTAAGAGCTTACAAGACTATTCAGTTATTCAATGTATAAAGCTCTCTCATAGGATTATGAGAGTGATTTTGTTTTGATGGCTGAAATGGGCCAATATCGTAGAGTTATGATGGTGTTCTTTCTGACACACTCTTCTTATTTCAAGGAATGTCTACTTCTAAATCATGCTGCATTCCCAATAGTCATGAGTTTCATCCAAGCATTTGAATTAACTAAAAATGTTACATCCTTGACATTCCATTTTGATGGTGTTATGAACCAGCTGATATGTAAATGAAGGGTAGCTCTAATTGCTGGGAGATGATCAGGAAGGACTAGCATTTAACAAATGCCAACAGTTTCAGTCAACTTCCTGTGAGTCAATCTAACAGTGAAATTATTCATTTGTAAAACTGGACAGTCAAACTCAGGGACAAGGCTGAGAAATCCTTGTGAGATACCACCTGCAGAGCTGCATCCAGCTCTGGGATCCCAGCACAGGAAGGACAGGGAGCTGCTGGAGCCAAGCCAGAGCAGGGACACCAAGGGGATCAGAGGGATGGAGCAGCTCTGCTGGGAGGAAAGGCTGAGGGAATTGGGATTGTTCAGTCTGGAGAAGAGAAGGCTCCAGGGTGACCTCACTGTGCCCTTGCAGTGCCTGAAGGGAACCCACAGGAAAGATGGAGAGAGACTCTTGACAAGGGCCTGGAGTGACAGGACAAGGGGGAATGGGTTCCCACTGACACAGAGGAGATTTAGATTGGATATGAGGAAGAAACTGTTCCCTGTGAGGATGGTGAGGGCCTGGCACAGGTTTTTCCAGAGAAGCTGTGGCTACCCCTGGATCCCTGGCAGTGTCCAAGGCCAGGTTGGATGGGGTTCTGAGCAACCTGGGATAGTGGAAGGTGTCCCTGTACATGGCAGCGGGGTTGGAACTGGATGAGCTTCCAACCCAAACCATTCTTTGATTTTGTGGTTCTATGATCTATGAATGTGTGCTTGGGGTGAGAGGGACTAATTTGGTCTCTGTGATGTGGGCAGTTCTATAGGAAAGACGTGAAACTGCTTCACCCATATCCACTGGGAATATCCCAGCAGTCCAGAATTGAATCTCTTCCAATCTTCCTGCTCCAAATTGCTCCTGCTGACCAAGTCCCAGCTATGTCCAGGCAGAAGGGGCTCCAGTCAGTGGGAACTGCAGGGGAGCAGGAGCAGTGGAACAAAGGCAGCAGCCGGCTCTGCATAGAGCGGGAGAGCTGTGAGCTGGAGAATTGGGATCAGAAGACCCTGAGAGGAAGAGGGGCCCTCCCTGCAGCTGGCAAGGAACCAGCCATAGCTGTAGCACAAGAACATAGGACACTGGCCTGCAGGCAAGACACTGGGATGGAAGCATCCCAACAGGATGCCTCTTTTATTGCTCATGTATGGGCTGCCCAGAGGGGCTGGGCTAGGAAGGGTTGTTTTATTCCTTCTCTGAAACCATTGCAAAAGTTGTGCCCAGGGTAGTTGCAGAGCTTTGTTCTGGCTTCTCTAGCACAGTTACTGGTGGTTGATTCATTGGAAGCTGCTAGTGTTGGTACAAACCTGGTGAGGGCTGCAATCTCTGAAGAGCTGCTAAGTCTCTTGCACCTCAATTTCATGTATCTCCCCACATTAGCACAGGGTGGCAAAGGGCTGCTGTGCCCCAATTTGGGGAGTGAATATGAGTGCATACGAGAGTGACAGAGGTTGCATGGACACTGCTTCCAGTTCCAAGCATTTCCCAAATCCCGCACTGCTCAAATTTTGGGTTCTTGTTTCTTTCTTTTAGTCTTTTGCAGTACTAGTCTTCACTCAGTCTGTTTTCAAGCATTTCTCTGCATTTCTCTGAGGGACAGAATATTACTATCTTGGAAATGAGAGCTGAGATTCACACTGGTTTACAGCAGTCCAGGACCTCTGGATAAAAAAATCAGTAACCACTACCCTGATTTACAAGTATATGATGGGAAGCAGCAGTATTTCGTGTTTGGATATAAATCAAGGACCTCCACATATAGGTACTGCGTAGGTTCCCTCCAGCAGGTATTCCTTTTCCTGGTCCTAAAGATTGATAGAAACTGAAGGTAGCTGACTTTACAACTGAAGAGAATGGTCATTGCCCATGCTGCCTCCTTCTGGGATTTTCCAGGCTCAGTGGGCAGGATGTATCCCAATTGTTTGCCCCTGATACCACATCTGGAGCAACAGTCAAGCAGCTGTCTGGAGCTGGGAGTTAAGAGACACTGGGATGCTGGAATGGGGGCTAGGAATAAAAGTCTAATTTCCCCTGTGTGAAAAACATGGGAATTATCTAATCCCAGCCCTGGCTGCTCCCACAGCAATTCCAATGACACCAATAAATGTGGGGTATTGCATTACATCATCAGGACAAACCCTAATGGGTTTATTTATGACCCAGGCAAAGCGAGACAGAGCAAGATTCTGATCTCTGCTTACCTGGTGTAAAGTGGGAGTAACTGCAGAGATAAACTGACATAACAAAGATTAGAGCCTGGCCTCTTTGTCTGTAGCTGGTTTTAGAAGCAGCTGGCTTTTAGAAATTACGGATGTCACATAAATCACTGGTAACAAAGTGGTTCTGGACTTCAGCCTCCAGCAGCTTCTGACCATCTATCTCTGTAAAAGTGATGGCTCTCCATGCAGCTGGTTTGTGTCCAGAGGCTTTCAGCTGAGCAGAGTGGACAATCCTCCATCTCCCACAGCCTCAAGGAAGCAGTGAGATTTGTGTAGCAGAGGCAATCAGAAGGAGGCAGCTCATGAGATGCCATCTGATCAGAGATGGGGCTCCAATAACGGAAGTCTGCTGAGCACAGGGCAGTCATATCTCATCTGCTGAGCTCTGGAGAGAGAGGGGTGTTGGACAATAAGTGATCCTGATAGCAAAGTAGATCTTCCAGTGAGATATGGCCTGGTACTGACTGCTGGCACAGCTCTCTGAATATAGCCAAGGCAGAGGAGGAAAACAGGTGTGAATAAATACATCTCACCCTTCCTTAAGCACCTTGAGAGGAGGAATGTAGAGTGTTTGTTATTCTCTTACATTAAATGTGGCTTTCATTTTAGAAGACCCTGATATTCTACATACAAAATAACCTGAGGCTGCACTGATTTTGAGTGTGCTCATCCCAGAATAATGATCATGGGGCTGTAGCCTCTGTTTTTTGGTTCTAGGGCTGTGGGCCAGTGCATTTGACTAAACAATTAGTTACCTGTCTGGGAAGAGTAAGTTATGAGGGTATTTATACTCAGGTTACACTGAGAAGAAGGCCATTTTTGTGCCCTGAATCTGCTGAAAAGATCCAAGGTACTCATAAATATGAGTAAATATAGGCTTTGTTTTAAGTATTATGTTTGAGAAGTAGCTTAACTAATAGAGGAGTTTTTTTAATGTTAGAATTGCTAAAAGATGACATCTACCTTGGGCCAGATAATTTTCAAACTATACAAATTGCTTTAGCCCCATCAGCAGTAGTTTGCACTGTCTGAAGATCTCACACCATCACTGATTTTAGATTGCAGAAACTTCCAGGTTGCTGTTACTGAACTGCAGCTTTTACCTCCTTTGATACATTTCTCACACCTAAATTTTGTTGTCTTCTCCAGAGTCTCATACAGGACTATCACCAGGGCAAGCAATGTATTTAATGTATCTTAATGAATGTTACAATTCCTGGTATCTGTTGCAATGTTTATACTTGAGAAGACCAAGTCTGATTTATCCAAAGGAAAGCTAAGACAATTTGGTTATGTTTAGTGGCACCAAAGTGGGCAAAAGGTTCTGCCAGCCAAAAACCCCCACCTCTAAAACATGCTATGGGCAGCTGAGCAGACAGTCTTATAAAATAAATTCATTACTTCAGTATTTATTGGTGTTCCTTTGGAAATGGCCTCAGTTTGAGCCAGGGGAGGCCCAGGCTGGACATCACGACGACTTCCTTCATGGAAAGGGTGGCAGGCGTAGGAACAGGCTGCCCAGGGAGATGATGGAGTCACAGTCCTGTGTTCAAAAAACAATTGGATGTGGGATTCAATGCCATAGCTTAGTTGACAAGGTGGTGATCAGCCCAAGACTGGACTTGATCTCAGAGGTCTTTTCCAACCTAAATGATTCTGTGATTCTGTGTGGTCCTGTGAAGGTGTCAGCATTTGCAGAAATAAAGGCCTAAGTTCTGCTAGTGTGAGGTTGCCAGCAGCCTGTGTTTTTTAGGTTGCAGAGAGATTCTCTGTCAGGATGGACTAAAAAGACAGACTTGCAAAGAAACCTGCTCCACCTTTCTGATCTGCAACTACATTTCACTGCACTTGTCTGTTGTTTTTGGAAGTGTCTTTTTCAAATATTGGGATATCCTGGGATCACTCTATTCATTAACTAGCTAGAACTGAGCAGGAGGGGGGTGGCTGCTCTGCCTAAAGCACAGCTGGGGCTTTTTGTCATGTAGGAGTACCTGGCAGCTTTGCAAAGGACAACAAATGATTCCTTCCTAATGTGAGAGCAGCAGGAGCTAGGCGTGCTGGTGGAAGGCAGGGCCACTGCATCAGAGGGAAGAAGTTGCTGACACCCAAAGAAATGAGAGAGGGTGTGATAGGAAAGAAAAATATTTTGAAAAATTTTGTTTGCAAGTGGGGGCTGAATAGCTCTGAGAAAACCAGGGCATTAAACATTTTTCCTCTTCTCTAAGAAAATCATTTCCAAAGGGTGGAGCTATAAAATACCTCGATGTTATAGTTAATACTTCAGTAAAATATTGTTGTTAAGACAGAAGTCTCTGCACATGGAATCTCTCCTGACTCCTGCCCCTTGTGGAAATTCTCTCACTTCTCCATTAAAGGGATCAAATTTGGCCTAGAGTAGATGCCAGCCATAGCCGGAGCTTTTAAATGTTTCCAATTTCATGTGAGAGAGTTGCAATTTCCCTTAGAGGGGGAGCGACCACAAAATTCCCTGTGGAGAGCAGGAAGAGCATGTGAAGGCGCTCTTCAAAGGGTTGTTTTGTGGAGGGTACGATGTCTGTCTGACATCACAGTTGCTTTCCTGGCTTTTCTGGCTGGTGCTGCTTTCTCCCTTTCTGCGAGACTGGGCACGGTGGTCAGGATGCTTCAAGATGATGAGCAGGAAGCTCCCAGCAGGAAGGCACTAAGAGGGTCACTGTGTGGGAAAAGGGCTCCTGTTTGGGAGAGGGATGTACGAGGGGCATGGCATGGCTCCCAGAGCAGGCTTCTGTGCTGAGCTTTTGCTTCTGCAGTCTCAGCTCTCCCCAAATCCCTGTCTGCAAACAGCATGGTGGAATGGGGAGCCCTTTAAGGCAGGAGATGTGTCCCATTATGCATTTGGCACCAGGAAACCTTTAATTTCTAGGCATCATTTTAAGGTAGGTAGTAACTAAGCGCTGATTGTGTTTGAGAGCAGCGGCTTGGCAGACTGCAGAATGAATTACAGATAAAGTGACCTTGTGATTTTGAAAGCGAGACCCATTATTTGTTTTGAAACATATTGCCTCAGTGACCCTGCAAGTTCTGCAGACATGTCCTGTCTGGAAATGCCATAACAGGTTGTTCACTATATTTTCAACTGAGTTAAGGTTTTGTTGAAATAAGGAGTATCAATCAAAGGCCAGAAGGCCACATTCCTTTGGTGTTGTTGATTTCACCAGTATCTTTTGTCTGAAAGCCTGTGCTGACAGGGCATCAGGGGAGACTCCTGGGGTGAGCGGGGATGAGTGAGGGCAGCCACACGGATCTGCATCCCTGTCAAATTTGTGTCAGCAGAGGTCAAGTTCTCAAGCTCCAGAGAGGAGCCTCCAGCACCCAGGGATTAGTCAAGGGGAGAGCCAGACACCCTCCACAGCACAGAATCAACATTATCTAGAGTGTGACAGGGACAAGAGGAATACAATACATGAGGGTGTGCAAGGGAGGTGCTGTTCACATCTCCAGAAAATGGCAGGGACACAACTCTCTCCCTGCCCTGAATCCTCACCTTTTTTCACAGGAAATGCTCAAAATGAGATTTCTGTGCAGGGACAGTCAGACCACGGTGCTGAGGGCAAGTGTATGTGTTGGTCTTGGTTCATTGCAGCTTTTTTTCCAGGCTAGGATTTGAGTTCACATGAAACACAGCTCACCTACATGTAGTGAGACAGAGCTGAGTGATTTTTCTTTCCTCTTGATGGCAAATGGGAATTTTGCTGAGAAAAAATGCTGGTTTTATTGTCTAGAAACTGTTTACAAATTTGGTATTTGTTAAAAAGTTGTTTGGATAAAAAATGTATCAAGGTACATGGACAAAACCAAAGGAAAAAATCATATGTCCCTTTGCATCTCTTAGCATGAAGGATGTGGGATAGACAAGTTCCATCCTCTCTTTTTCCTGAGGTGACATGATCTTAACTTTCCATCATGTTTGGGCTATTTTGGTTGGTGATGTTCATGGCTGCTCCTAAGGGAGCCATCCAGTTCTTCATGGAATACTCAAATATTTACCAAGCAGGGGCAAGGAGGGAGCACTGGGAATGAGGAAAAGTGATGGCCACTCTGTCCACAAGACATTTACCAAAGAGAGGGAGCATCTGAGTCACAGGATCTGATCTCTTGCATATTTGTTCAGGCAAAGAAGACTCAGGTCAGCCAAGGGATTGAGAGCAGCTTTGACTCCTCCTCTTCTGGTGAAAGCACTGAGGTGGTGAAGTCACATCCCTGAGGGGAGTCCCATAAGGCAAAAGGAGTGGTCTAAATGAGCCCCACCACTCAGAACTGGGAGAGAGGGGACACAAGTACCTTCTCTCTGTGATCAGTAGTTTCCACTAATAATTTTATCTATTTTTGTCTTTGACTGGGTTTTTTTGTTGGTTTTTTTTTTTTTTTTTGGTTTTGGTTGGTTTTTTTTTTGTTTTTTTTTTTTGCTGTTGTTTTTGGTTTGGTTTTTGGTGGGGGGGGAGGTTTGGTTTGGTTTGGTTTGTAAAGAGAGAACCTCCTGTTTCAAGCCTGGAACATTTATTCAATGCAAGTTAAAATGTTTAGCTTTGAAGTATGAAAAAAAGCAACTATCAATCATTCCCTGGTACTAAAATGGATCCCATCTCTTGATTTGCTTGGGATTAATGGCAGAAACTTAAAGTCACCATTTGTCAAGAGGGTCACCTGGCTTCCTCAGTCTGCAGATACCTGTGGAGGTGCTTCAGCTGAAAGTTGAGAGGGAAGTGGGTGGCTCAGGAAAAGAGGTACTGCCAGGAAAAGGTGGGATTTCATGGCTCCCTGGGAGGGGAGAAGGACAGCACAAGAGTTCTTCTCACTCTTGCCCTTGGGTCTGTCTTGCTGCAATGAGCCCCATCCAGGACCTTAGAAACCATTAACCATTCCCAAGGTTTTGTCATAGCTGGCATTTCCATAAAAGATATTGGTTTTAGAGTATTGGTAATTATGGTTATTTTGTGTGAAATAAATCCTTAGTAGTGTTATCACTCCTGAGTGGTGGAGGTGATGGCAGAGTCACTATCCCCAGAGGTATTAAAGGAATGACTGGATGTGGCATTCAGTGCTCTGGTCTGGATGGCAACGTGGCCATTGATCAAAGGTTGGGCTTGCTGATCTTAGAGGCCTTCTCCAACCTCATTTTCACACTTCTAATTTTAAAATATTAACTGAGGGAGGGAGAATTTTAAAAAGTTCTTCCTCATGTCCAGGTGGAACTTCAGGTGCATCAGTTCCTGCCCATTCCTTTTGTCCTAGTGGCTGGCATCACCAAGAGCCTGGATTTGAGGAGCTGACAAAAGGATTTTTGCTTTTCATTACTGAAATGCATCCACACCTGTGCATGATGTATTGGCTAAGGCTGGAAGCAGCAGTCCCAGCAGATCCCTGGAGGTGAGTTCCACAGGGCTAGAGGGGCCCAGCCAAGGATCAGACTGGGAGGGGAGAGCACATACACGTGGCAGTCATTGCTACTTGATGACTTATGGCTGTCTTCTGCTCAATGGCGTCTGTGTGCACTCCCAGCCCATGGTAGAAGTGGGGAAAACCAGGTTATGTGAAACCTTAGAAGAAAGGAGCAGAAGTTAAGGGCTTTTCAGCTCATGCTGGCTGGGCAGTAAGAGGATATGCACCTACCCAGCTACCTTGGTTCAGCTGGGGTACTTTAATCTGGTGTTGTTTGAGCCCTTCAACCCCATCTTTGAATTATGTGAAAGAAGCAACAACGTGTAACAAGTTCTGGCAGTCATACTGGGTTTGTGTGAACATCAAGGTTAGCATTTCCAAAGCATGCAGGTGACTTTTGAAACCAAATTCAATTTACAGTTAGACTTTGTGGCTCCAAAGTGCCTTCATTATTTTGGGAAATTAGATTTTGGGCCAAGTCTGAAAAAAAAATAAATCAATCAGAATTGCTAACAATGGGACATAAGTTCCTGAGTTACTTGGGTAGCTTTGAAAGCATTACTCACTCATTTGCTTCTCTGAAGGAACTGAAAGAGTGACAAATCTGTTTTCCAGAGAAAAAGAGTTTCAATTGCAGGACACAATTTAAGGTGCAGGTTATAGTGAAAGACGGGATAGCACAGATAGCTTTCAAGAGGATAGCCAACAACACACGTGGTTGAGGTGTAATCTCCCGGTCTGCCCTTCCTCCTTCATGTAGTGCTTTTAGGAAGTCAGGCATTGCCTCAGAGGAGGAGAGCGCCTTCTTCCAGAGGCACTAAAACCCTCGAGCCGGGCTCCTGCTCGCCCCCTGCCCCTGCAGGCACTTTGTGCCACGTGGGTGGGGCTGCAAGGTTTAAAAGCGCTCAGCTTCTCGGAGATGGAAACAGCACAGGTAGGGCACGATAATCAAGAAGATAATCTGGAAGGCTATTTACAAGGACCATAATAGAAACAGGTTTCCATGACCTCCTCCTCCTTTACTGCCGTGCCTTTGGCTTGACCCGGCTCGGGGCTCCCACCGCTGCATCGCTGGGAACATCGTGCTCAGCCTGGCAGGGAGCCCGGGGCTTCCAGAGGAGGGGGAAGGTTTTGGCTAGTGCTTGTAGTGGCAAACCAGCTGCAGAAGAGGGAGCCCATGTCTTCTCCAGCCTGGCACCTCCAGTTTCCTCTTTTCTCTCCAGTCATTTTCACACCTGCACAGGAGGAAACTGCGAAGGAGGGGGAGAAAAATGAGCGAATTAAGAAACACGGGTGAGGACATCACTGCCTAGCCCAGACACCTCCCGGAGCGTCCCCGGGGCCAGGCCCCTCACCTCCAAAGGCCAGAGGCTGCAAGAGGAGGAAAGGTCCCTTTGGGCAACCACAAGAGGTACCAGTTGAAAGTCTTGTGACTGCCAACCACACAGGTGCTTGTACTCCAGGCATGCTCCTCGCAGGGTGTCAGAATGACAGGAATGTTTCCTCTGCGGCACACAAACGTGAGCTGGCTTGCACGGGACATGGGTCAGCAGGAGGGACCTCAAACAGCCGTAGCACCAAAACAAGCAACACTCAGGCAGAACCCCTCTGATTATGCCTTTCACCCACACACTTCATAACCATCACCCCTTTTACTTCCCACTCCAGTTCATCCTGACCAAAACAAAAGGCAAGGGAGATACCGTTAATGAGGTGCAGAGGGATGGACACTATCACACTTCGCACATCTGTGACCAGTGGGTTTAGCAGAGCTCCCAAAGAAAACATAAGGGGTTGCATTAGCCAGCTTCAGAAAATGCCTGACCTCCCCCCCCTCCCAAAAAAAAGCATTATTCCCTGTGAATACTATGGTATGTATTGCTCCTCCACCCCGCACCAGGAAGGGATCTGTGGCAGGGATATACTTCAAGGAGACTGTGGTTTATATTACAGCTGCTAAGATAACCGGGAGCTTTCAAAAGGAATCCCAGCTAGTGCAGCTTGTTTTACAATACCAGACTCCGAGCGGGGGGAGTGGAAAGTAAGTTTGTTTTCCACACTGCCCCTTTATCTTGATGTCAAATATATCCCCTGGGAAAGGAAAACATTTAAGCAGCAGATCCCATGGACACACACACACACACTCATGCGCCTCTCCCCCCATCAAGCCACAGCCATGTCCGGAGCGTGGCACTGTTCAGTGCGTGGGTGCTGCTGGACAGCTGGAGTTTTGGCAGGGAAAGCCCAGGAAAAAGGTGCTTCAGGTGTGATAATCAACAGTCACAGGTGCTTGTGCCAGTGTATGATCTGGGCTGGTCAAACCCACAAGCCACCTGCTGCAGGTGGAGTTGTGATCTCTTAGAAAGCACCTCCATGTGAGGGGATAATTACAGCTGGACAGGAACCATTTATTTGTGTGGACAAAAGCATAATAAAATCCAGTCATAAAGCTCCCCAGATAGCACGTCTGAAATAAGAGCACATTTTTAACAAGGAGGGGCAGGAACTGTTGGCATGGCCTCTCAGGGGAGCATTGAAGGGGGTCTTCATTGCCTCTTTGGAGTACTGTAAATGTTTTGATCTAACTCAATCAGAACTCTGGCCGTAATACTGACACTATTGCCTGGATTCTGAAATCTTAGATTATCATAATGGAACTTCCTGGTCTGAAAATCTGTTACAAGGCACTGCTATGTGCAAGAAGCATACATGGATGCAAACCCTTCCATCATCATTATTATTACTATTGTTATTATTATTGTTATTCCTGGAGAGAAATCTTCATCTGGAACTGTAATGACAGGACAAGGGAGAAGGGCTTCAAGCAGAAAAAGAGTAGGTTAAGATAAGATATTAGAAAGAAATTTTTCCCTGTGAGGGTGGGAATACACTGGAACAGGTTCTCCAGAGAAGCTGTGGCTGCCCCATCCCTGGCAGTGTCCAAGGCCAGGTTGGATGGGGCTCTGAGCAACCTGGGATAGTGGAAGATGTCCCTGCCCATGGTAGGGGGATGGAACAAGATGGTTTTTAAGGCCCCATCCAACCCAAACCACTCCATGATTTTATGATTATTCCCCAGCCTGACTGATGAAGATCTGTGTGTCTAGAGCTCTGGATCACAATTCTGCTGGTGGCCATGGTGTTTGTACCAGAAACATGGTACAAATGCAAAGCCAATGTCATACTTCGGGCTGAATTGGTAAAAAGACAACCACAGTGTAGGAATAAATTATGCAGCTGCAATGTGGAAGCCAAATTTCCTTGCTGGCAGGTGAGGGAGGACTGAACCAGTGTTCCTAAAGAATATGAGGATGTTTGGGGACACACCTCACACACAAAAATAAATGAATAAACTGGGATTCTTCTTAAAACAGGAACAGAGAAGCAGCCAAGGTATTTACATAAATATATACCCCTTTCCAGTGCTAGTTAGCTAGATAATAATACCAAAATGAAGTAGAGAGCTCACTGAACATACCCATGCTCTGGAGGAGCAGCAAGTTCAAACCCATATTTGGGTTTCACAGAAGGTTGTTGCTTTGTTATGAGGCTGAAGCACGTTTTCAGTGTGGAAATTCTTCACCCATGCTTTGTTCTACGTCAATGTGTGACTCTGTCATCAGCCCCTGTGGCTTGGGGCCACCGCTGCTCACACCACATCTTACTGCTGAGCCTCTGCAGCTGTCCTATTTTCTGAGTGCAAAGACTGAACCTAAGAAGTCTGGTTTCTCTCCTGCTTGGCACATGATTTACACTGGTGATGATCCTTGCCTTTCTAACAGCGGGAAGAAATCTTGGCAACAGCTCAAGGAATGGGAAGGAATGCTCTTTTGAGAGTCTTAACTGCTCAAACTGCAGTAATTTCAATAGGTAGAGCCATGGTGTCACTACAGGGAGCTGAAAGCTGGGCCACCAAGCATGGGGTCTTTCAGCCCTTGCCTCTGTGTCTTCTGCACCCACCATGAAGTTTATGGTGTAGGTATTCTCCTAAGTGGAGGCCTCTTCTGGGAGATCTCCTCGTTTTCTGCTCCTTCACAACAGCTTTCAGTGTGTGGGTCTGGGAGGTGTGGTTGTCAGGGATTGTCACTGAGGATGCCATTCCCAGCAACAGGGCTAAAAGTCTTGTGGTCATGATACAAGGCCAGAAGATACTATTGTGATCATCTGTATGGTGTGCTGTGATATAATCAGTCAAAATAAACTGTGGAAAGGGCTTGCTTGAAGAAAACATGTTTCTAAACAAAGTTATTTTATACCCTGTTTTCAACAGCACTGCCTCTTTCGACTATTTCCCTCTCTCCTCAGTTATTCACCCATCCTTCTCCTAGTGTGGAGAGACTCACAACTCATACTACAGCACCAGTTTTCCTCCTCTGGCCCCTTGGGCACTCCTGAAATGCAACCAAACCCAAATCAACCCATTAGACTCCTCCCACGCTGAGCATTTTGCTATTTTTTGGAACACCTTTTAGAAATGGAGCTGTTACCTCAGAAGATGTAAATCAGCATCAGGGTTTCGGGGTTTTTTGCAGCCAAAAAGATTAAAATTACAACAAGGTAAATAAATCTCAACAGATTTCAGTGGGTTTTCTGTCTAGTCAAAACTATTCAATTTTCAGCAAAATTGAAGATTTGATTGATTGATCAATTGATTTTTTTATTGTTTCACTGGATAAGCACATGACAGATTAAAATCCAGAGACATCTCCTGCAACTTCTCATCCTCTGATTTTGAAATGTCCCCTGGCTACTTGCCATCTGAAGTGCAGGGTGTCACTATGCTCCGTGTGTCAGTTGAGGTTTGGGATGACTGTGGCCAGCACCAGATGTTTCTTGCATGTTCACAAGTGCCAGGAGGTCTCTTTCCTGCCATTTACCAACAGTTTATATTCACAGGATACTCGGTCCTCTCAGAGAACTCCAGCTCATTGTCCTGATGATACATTTTGAAAAGGAGTTCACTGTTGCTCTTTTGAACTTCCTCTTCCTTGTCCTCATTTATTAATGGATTTCATTCCTCCCCAGCAGTTATTCATCCCTGAATGCTTGAATTAGCTGGAAAGGTTTTTTCTATAACTGGTGGTCATTGAGAATCTTTGTCAATGAGCATTAATAGACAGGAATGTATTGAAAAAGACATGAAAATCATCTCTGTGGAGATTATCACATTTTATCTTCTCTGATTTGATATCTATGAAAGTGGTTGGTTAAGCACTTCATAATGAAGAACTTTCCACCATTGAAATTGTGAAGGAACTTTCTTCCTTGCCCCAGCTTGTTGATATATTTTATGTCTGGTTTTAAAAATATTATAAGTGTTTTTTTGTATTTTTAACCTCTAATTGTTAATTCACATCTGTATCCCAGGATGCATCATCAGCTTTCAGAAAACCTCTTTTTCAACACACCTTAAGGTACATTAGTACCTTTATTTTGGAAAATAGTTGCTAAGTGAGAACTATGTTTAAAAAACTTCTGTAACAGGATTTAAACATTTTATTCATGCATTAACATAGGCAGCTTAAAAATTATATTCTTATGATTTACTTTGGCGAAATATCTACCTGGAGTCACTGGTCTTGTGGTGATTGATCTACTCTCACTGTTTGTACTGGATTTAAAAGGGAGTGCCTCATTCTTAAACTAATTGCCTGTCATTTATTCCAGGGGAAATACTTTTATAAGGATAAGGGGCTAAAGGCCAACTTTTCAAAGGCATGTAGGCACCTTAGGATGAAGATAGGCACTAGGAAAGCACCGAGGCAGCTGAGGTGTTCCTGCGAAATTCTGTGGGTGTTTGGCTGTGCCTCTAGATGCCCACATACCTTTAATCTGTTCCTAAGACTTTTTTCTCTCCTTGGCCAGAAGAGGGGCTTCCAGAGAAGCTGTGACACAGAGGATCCCTGAGAGAGGCACAGAGAGCACAGAAGGCGCTCCCCTTTCTCTTATCCCAGGATGTGATTAAACTGAGTTGGGTGGGAAATGCAAGGGAGCCTCAGAAATGTCTTTTGTAGGAAATACAGCCTGAATCCTGGGCTTTAAATGATGTCACAGCACAGCCACAGAGCTAGGAATTACTCTCTGAGGGCCTGGATGGCATCACATCCTCGTGGAACACACAGAACTGCAATAAGAGGTGCAGTGAACACCCAAGGCTTGCAGGCTGACCCTGCCCCACCTGGAGACACTTTTCCTTGAAGGTTCCATGATGGTGCCAGAGGGCTCCTCACTGCACCTGAGCTGGTGAATGGCTGTTTCTACCCCCACCAGTGGGATGTGACACTCAAGGCTCCCCACTAAGTGCAAAGCCATTGCTTGCAGTGAAATTCAAATGCTTGCTGGCAGGAACAATGGGAAAATGTGTCCTACATCCTGTCTCACTTGTACATACATCCTGTCTCACTTGTTCCCTGCCTTCCTGCTCAGTCACACAGCACTGTTTTAAGAAAGGTTTCTTGTCCTGGTCACATTCCTCTTTGCTTTCTCTCTTGTTCCTGTGTGGATTTCATTCTTTTCTTGTAAGGACCTCTTTCCTTGTATCATCCTATGTCCTCTTCTGGTCCTCCTTTCCTTCTTCTCCCTCAGTAATTAGTTTCAATCTGTGTGCTGCTGCTGCACAATGCCTTAACTTTCCTTACTTCATCCTTCATCCCATTTCTCATTTCTATAGTTCTCTTGTGCTCCTTCCCCTCTCCCCTCCCCAACTTTCCTCAGGTTCCTCCAGATTTTTAGCTCCTTTTTTTTTTCTTCCTACCCTCTGTCTCTCTTTAAAAATTTAATTGGCATGCTTTCTTCAAGCTGTCTTAGAAAACCTTATTTTTTTCCTTCTCTCTTTTCAGCTTCTTTCCTGAATTGCAGTCACACCAGTTCTGCTTTCCTGACTGCAGAGTCACAGCAGCTGTGGTGCAGCAGAGCATCTGAAAAGAAAATGCTAATGGGGGTTTTTATAGAGTACAGTAAAAGGCTCTGATAAAAAAAATAATGCTATACCTCAATGCTACCTCTAGCCCAGACTACTGCTTCTTGAGAGTTTCCTTCTAGAATCTGCAGTAGCAAAGCAGAATTCATAACCTCATGTGCCATCTCCCTCCCTGTCATAACCACAGGCAAAGCTGGGTTAGTAATTTTCTTTTGAGGGAAGCAAAAAAGATGTATCTGTGTAATGGCATCTCCCCTGTGCCTGATAACAAGATCATAAAGAGTGTGCAAGGCAGCTTTATGGATGACCTGCCAATATGTCAAGTACTGATTTTACATGGAAGCATCTCATCAGACCCTTTCAGATCCAACTGGTTCTGCAAATATTTCTCCATGAGAATTCATTAAAATCCATACAGGAATTTGCTCCAGCCATACTAATGTATGACCCTCAGGTCAGCTTTCTGTGAGCATTCACAGTTTATTTATCACCAACAACTGGTCTATACACATTTCAGCCTTGGATGGGTCAGTATTTCCACATACGGACACTGGAGTTCATGGTCAACCAGCTCAGGACAAGGAACACGTCATAGACTCAGCTACACCAAAGCAAATTATTTCTTCTAGAAAAGAGAGAAATCTGTTTAAAACACTGCAATATTATGTAAATTATGAAAAAATCTCCTCAGTGCTGGATATTTTGGTAGAGTAGTGAGAATCTGATCATTTCCTGGCAGAAATTCTGTAAGAGGTAAAATACATTAAAGTAAATGGTTTCTCTCAAATTACTTATCCATAGAGCTACTTAAAAAAAAATCTTTGTAACCTAAGACAACCCTCAAGGCTTAGCCCATAATTTCCTCTGGTTTGATCCCTGTTAAAGAGGAGTCCTACTGGGGTCTGCTAGGACACCACTGAGCTTCCATCCGCTGCCGGCCCTATCCCACCCCGATGTCTCTCATGTCCACAGTGATTTTAACCTGCTCTTCTCTCATGCCCGGAGCTCCCTGAGTTGAGGAGGATTTGGTGGGCTGTGACAAGTGGGAAACGGGAGCCAAGCCGCAGAAACAGAGGGTCGGTGACTGAACTGGCGGGACACGAACGATGGGAAGGGATCTGGGCTGGCCTGCTCGTCCCATGGACTGAATGCAGGAACACCACCTCCCTTTGTGCAGTGCTCTGGGAGGCCAAGGTGGAAAAGGCTCTAATGGAATTCCTGCAGGGACAGTTTTCCCTGGCTCAGTGGGAGCTGTTTGCACACAGACGCCACGGAGTAAGCTGCTAGGTGTTTATTAACTCAGCTTGCAAGAGGAGGGGAAGGGCAGAGGAAAACCGCTGAGGGGAAAATGCCGGTTAAAAAGACAGACCACTACCCCCTGCTGTCCACCGGAGCTGAGGGAGCCGCGGCTGAGCGAGGTCCTTGTAACCTGTCTGGTAAGTTTTAAAGGATGTTTTCCCTCTCTCTAACTGGCTGGTGCGTGTGTGTTACGAAACAGCAATTAAAATATTCAGCCAAGGGCTTAACCCTCGACTGTTTCAGTGTTTCACCCCTCATTTAGTGACAGGCCCTGCTCAGGGGGCAGCGTGGGGGGCAGTGTGGGGCCCGCCGGACACCTCGCCCGCCCTGAGGTGCGGCCTTCCCTCTGCGGGGCTCGGTGGCACGCAAGGCGAGAGATCCTGTGGCATGAATAGAGCCCTTGGCCTGTCGTTTAGGCCATCCAGCCGCTCTGTGTTCTTTGTCAGGGCCAAACAAGCTCCATATCATTACGCTGGCATTCGCTTGCCCGGTCTCATTATTAGGTGCATTAGCTGTGGGAACTAAATCCATGAAAAAAAAAAAAAAAAAAGAGGGGGTGGAATTGGCTCACACAAAAAAAGGCTTTCCCAGCTCAGGCTAACAACTTGTGCCTATTAACTAAAAACGATCATTAGAAAATTCCCTGCAGACTTAAAGCTTCAGGAGAAGCTCGTTTCACGTATGCACTTGCCTTGTTACATGAACACATAACCAGCCTTAAAGAAACATACCCTCCCGCACTTGGATCAGGATTGGGAAAGGGGCTTCCAGGCAGGCTCTGCACTGCCTTTCAAATAAATCTTCTTTCTATCTGCTTCTTCCAGTAATACTGCTTAAAAAATACTGTGCCAGTAGGAGGTAATAAATCTATAGCCTTAAAAGGGGAAGGATATTAAAGGACAACCATGTCATGTTGGGGTGGTCACTGGAAAAAGAAAACAAGTGGTTGCATGTGAAAAGAGAGGTGTGCTATTGTCTTTACAAACAATTCCATGGGTGAGGGTATGAGTGTTAATGTCTTTGAAATGGGTCTTAATGTCTCTACAAACTTCTAGCCGAAGGAAGAGGGCAACATGTGGCTGGGAACTCAGGGTAAAAGGAGGCTGCACCCTCCAAAGCCTTGAGAGAGAAACCATTGTGTGTGCCCCGGTGGACTCTCTCCCTTTATTCCAATAAAGTTGCAGGATTCTTCTGTCTTCTTTATGGACTGGCTTTTCAGAGTGTGATTTTCCATGTGCATGGAACTTTATTTTTTTATATTCTAGTGATCTTTTATGCATGTCAAACCACGGAAAAAATCATTGGACATCAGGTCTCCATGTATTACATGAATATAGTTCTCTATAAACAGCAAACTTTCTTTGTGGACATTCATGGAATCTTTCCTAGCAGCTTTACTGTAATTACAACAAACCATGAGGCAACTGGTAGATCCATGGGGATCCCCAGGCTGCTCATGAGCCATGGGGAGTTTTCCATTGGGTGGGAATGTACAGACATCAGATGCCCTGGTTACTCTGGCTTTTGGTGCTCCTTGTGCTCTTGGCACTGGGAAAGCTGGTTCCTGGAACATGTTGATTGGTTGGTTTCTCTGGGATTTTTGTGGGTCCCACTTCCAGTGGTCCATGGCTTTGAAAGGCAAAAAATATTTCCCAGCTAAGCATAGAATCTGTTACTTGGTCAGTGGCTCAATTCACAGGCTTCTGATTAAAAGTTTTTCTTCCCAGGAAATATTTTTTTTCTTAATATTTCTTAATGCTAAGAATTTTTTAGGTTGTATGATAGTCTTTCTAGGAAATGATGAATTTTCTGGTTTCTAAGTCATGTGAAGATAAGCAGGACACATCTCTGGAGATTACAAGAGGCAATATTTTCCTGACAGCAAAAACAAATGCACAAGCCTTTCCCACCCGTAATGAATGCACAGTGGTTCTCTTCTGGCTACCAAGCATCAGAAAGAGGTCCCTAAATTCAGCTGATTTAAAGCAGTGATAGATAACCATGGCTTAGCTATTCCCTCTTCTGAATGCCCACCATTGACTGGTGTGATAGAGCAGGAAGCTACGGCTGGGAGTTGAATGATGCTCCCCATGGGGAGGTAATCTGGGAGCCAATGGGGTGGGCAGGGTGGTGTCTCACCGACCAAGGTGCAGCCCTGCAGCACCTGAATGCAGAAGTGTCACAGGACCTGAGTGCCAGTGAGCAGGAGCAGCCATCTGGTCAGTGATGACCAGGAAAATTTTGAGGAATGAGGCAGGAGTGTGGTGTGCATCAGTGAGATGCATGGCCAGGCACAGGCACAGCTGCTTTGTAGATCATGCAAACACCAAAGCAGAGGGTCTTAAGGGTGGCCCCCAAGGGAAGAGGAGAGTCTCCCACTGAGGCTTTTCCCAGATCTTTCCCAGCAGCCAGATCCAAGGTCACACAGCTGCATCACAGCTGAGCAGGGGCACAGGCAGCTGAACCCCAGGGATGTGCATTTGCCTCTGGCAAGAAGCTGGGTGGGTGCAGAGGTGACACTGTCTGCTGCTCCCACAGCCCTTCACTGGAAATGGTGCAATGGACACAAGGAACCCATTCTGTCTCCTAGGCAGCTTCAGCCATGCTTTGCTTGAGTTTGTCCTCTTGGGCTAAGGATGGAAGCAGCCACCCCGGAAGACACTGGGCTGAGCAAGCCCTTGGCTTCCTGCGCTGGCATTCTTTCCTGGTGCTCCATTTGGCCACCCAGGCTGTGAAAAATCTACCTCACAAGGATGCCCCATCCATATGGCAGCCTAAGGTCATGCTCGTGTGTGGCTGTGCAACCAAAATGCAGGGATGCCAAAAGCAGACTCTGTGATCTGCTTCCCTTTGGCTCATCCCTACCCCCTGAGGAGGCCAATCATGGCATGCACCTGGAATAGATGCAGATTTAGGGAACTACTTGACCAACGGTCTTGCATAGGTCTCATTCAAACACATGTCAGCAGTTTTTGCTCTAATCCCACTTCTCTTCACTGCTCCTGAATGATGGCCACGATGCCAGCAAGCACAGTCTTAGCAGAAGGCTTATCTCCTGCCATTTTCCCCTTGAGGGCACTTTTCTCCCAGATGACAGTGTCTTTGGATCTGTCAGGCTGAAAGAACTCCACAGTGCTCTGAATCCTCACTCAACAGATGGCAGGGAATGAGCAGCCTTGGTGCCCATTCAACACATTAGAGGCTGGGATATTTAAGCAACTCCTTTGCTGCTTCCATATGAGAAATCAGATCACAAACTACATATTCTTGTCTCTCCCAGCAAAGCAGCAGAGCCAAACTCCTGCTCAGAGCAGTGCTCAGCTTTGAGAGAAGTTAATGAGCAAGTTTTTGGATTTCTCATTGTCCCTGGACTCCTGCACAGGACTATTTGGTAGATTAAGGACCACACATGTTAATTTCAATCAAACTGATAAACAGAGATGTCTGGCACTGACAAAACAAGATAACATCCAAAACTGACCAGAACTTAAGAGACCAATTGACATAGACAGAACCCAATCAGAGCTGCTCACCTTCCTCCTCCTTCTCTTCACACCAGCAGGTCATGTTTCCTACAAAAGAAATGTAATATTTTGAAAAAAAGTAGCAGGAGCTAGGATATGTGTGTGCCATAAGGTCTTTCTCAGATGCCAAAGCAAGCAACTTGTGGAAATTTAAAAAAGGAAAAAAGTCTGCTGTAATAAACCTTCGTTGAACTGTTCTTTCATCCTGATTGTTGCAAGCATCTTTTGGGTCTGCTGACATTAAAAATTACAATATGTCAAAACATGCTGATTTCATATGCTTACAGCTTTTCAAAGCACCTTTTTTTTTTTCCTGAGAAGGATATTTTCCCATCTTAGTCTGGGGAAAAGTGAATTTCTAGAAGTTTCTAATGCCAAACGTAATTTTGTAAGAAGCTTTTGCATTAAAAAAATTCCTTCTTTAATGAAAAAGACAGGATGAGCTGTTTTTGCTATAGGAATGACAAAAACTAGCCAAGATGCATAGTATTTCATAATACAGACATTTTCAGGGGTATTGCCTTCTTTTTACTGACTAGCACAGTGTAATACACACAGATCTTCCTGCAGGACTTGTTTCTGATGGAGCACAGGGTGATCTGAAAAGTCCTGCTGTCTGTCCTTGGTGAAAAGTTTTGCCTTCTCAGCATCAGTGCCCGAGGGAAATGAAAGATGTTCATATTTTTGTCAAGTTCCACCAGTTCTAACAGGTCCCAGACAGTAATTTGGGAGTTCCTCACAATTTTACTGCATCAAGTTCTTTATATGATGTCCCAATGTATCAGTGAAATCAGAGCCAGAGAGTGAGTTTCCATGGGTTTATTGTAGATGTTATAAAAAGCTTTAGGCATCCCTCCCTCTGAGCACTTGCTCATACATCAGGTACTCCTAAACCATGGGATGCCCTTGATGCCAAATCCTTTTGGATCCTGCTTTGATCTCAGGGTACAAAAGGTTTGGAGTTTCTAGATCCAGCTGTTTTGACCATTTCTTTAGGGTTTTGGTTATTTGGGGTTTTTCTGTAGGAGCAAACTAGAAAAATAAAAAACTGTTTGCTTTTTTATTTTCTTTTTTTACAAAAAGAATGTTTTCTGTATTATCCTGCATTATTACAGAAAATAGTCTGCAGGAATAATTTCTTGAGCTACCCCTCTTCTCTTCATGTTCTGAGTTCAAGAGAGACCTGCTGAAAGAGGCAGGTGTTTCAGATGGAGAAAACTTCTTCCAGAATGTGATTTAAAAACATAATTTGAGTGTTATATCTAGTAAGATTAACTGAGATAAAAGAAATAATTTAATTGATGAACCTTCATTCAATTGAATTGCAAATGGTGATCATGAAATTCATGAAATTTCAGCTTTTGTTGAGTAATACTTTTCTCAGTGGTGTCAGTTTTTTCTTAGGTGTGGATTGGAGTCCTTGTTTCCTGACTAGCCCTGGAAGTTATCTCATTGACCTATTTAAAATTTATTTGTGTCACTGTTGTGATCCATACACATATCTCAGTGGTCAACAGAAATATTTTGCTGCAAATATTTGAACTTACAGCCAGTTTACTGGAAAAAATGTCATCAGAGCTAATGTCCCTGTTCCCTGAGGAATGTAAATCCTGCAGTTAGGTTTCTAAAGCAAATCACAAATGTTCATTCCAGCTGCTTCACAGAACTGTTCTGCAGGATTTGGGTAGAATTTACGCTGAAGCAGAAAAGCTTTTCCATAAAAAGTTCACTGAGCTGTTTGCTGTGAAGACCAAGCATGAGCAAGATGGAGAAGTGGGACTGATGTGCTGGAAATAGTGAATAAGAATTTGCTGAAAATTTACCACAATTTTCTTGAAACCACAGCTATCATGGAATCATAGAATGGTTTTGATTGGAAGGGACCTTACAGATCATCCAGTTCCAACTGCCTGCCAGGGGCAGGGACACCTGCCACTATCCCAGGTTGCTCAGAGCCCCATTCAACAAGCCCCATTGGCTTTGGACAATTCCAGGGATAGAGCAGCCACAGCTTCTTGGGAATTGATTTCCAAATGGGAATTGCAATAGGCATTGATTAAGAAATAGCAGTGACATTAATTGCTGTCAATATTAGTCTAACTAATATAATTACACAGGTTTTGATATTATTTTATTTTTTTCTATTCTGTTCTTTTTTTTTCCCATTGTTTTTCATGAGTGAGCC
>NW_005054414.1:1288790-1324195 GCF_000277835.1 Geospiza fortis | reverse complement strand
GCCTGAAAAAAATCACTATATCTTTTCTGCTGGGAAAAAAAAATCTCTCAACTTACTGTTAGCTCTCTGCTCCAAAAATAAAATGTACAGTACGTAACAAATTTGGTCTGACAGCATTTTCCCAGCTGGAAGGATGGAACTTCTTAATTGGTGTATAAATAAATAGTGGTTTGATCCTGCTCTTAAATATATGTTAAAAAAAGAATTTGGGCCTTGCCTCTAGTATGCATAGGAACAGATCTTCCTTTCTAACAGAAACAGTAACAGAAAATGACTCTTCACTAAGCCCAATTTGAAAGCTAAATCTAAAGTCTAAACACACTGAAATAAATTTAAGTCCTGCTGCTGCTGTTGAGGAAGGCCCATGAAGCTCCCTGTGTCTCTTGACATATGGTTTCCATACCACTTTAGTTCATAAATCATCATTTTTAATTCCTTTAAAGTTTGACAAGAGAACCTCGAGTGTTGTTGAATCATCAAATAAATATCTGCTTAGCAAGAAGATGCTCCTATGAATTGAGGTTTACCTTGTGTTTTCAGAGTAAAGGAAGTGATAATTTAGATGGGGAGTTCACCTAGAATAATTGTGTGGTTTTAACTTTTGCTACCTGGCAATAAATTGTAACTAAATGCAGACACCAATCTGCAAATCCAGAAACTAGAAGAGGGACGAGCACATTGGTCCAAACCCTTAAATGTGTTTATTTGGTCCTCAAGTGCAACATGACGTGCCATGAGGCTCTGAAATACTCATTCCTTGTGCACCTGAGCACTCCAGGTGCATTGCTTGGTTGAAGTTCTCTTGGCACTGGAGTTTTTACAGTAGGAGACATGCAGCAAACACCCACATCCTGAAGCTTCTCACCCCAACTCGTGTCACCTCTGAGTTCAAACCAGAAGGATCCTCAGAAGCCCAAGAGCCTGACCTTTCTGGGATGTGTCTTCTTTTTCCTCATAGCCTAATAGTTAATGAGTCATCTTGAGAAAGGAGAAGGTCTATTTGGGGAAAAGTGGGAGAAATCCATAACACATCTCCTAGCTCCTGAAAAAGGACAGCCCCACCAAAACCAGCCAGTAAACATTTTGTTTCCTGGCCCCATCTGTGTGCAGCACACAGACCAGAGGTTTGAAAAGCTCTCCCTGCCAGAATATGAGATAAACGTGTCATTAGGGAACTCTCTTTTTCTGTTTCTGGGGTGCTGGCACACCTTTGATTAAAATCCTTCAGTTTAAAGCACAGTGCACCAGTCTGGGCGTGTAATATTTGTATGGAGCTTAAGATGGTCCTGCCATAACACTTCTGTCTCCCCCGTTGTGCAAAGTTGGACCAGAAATCTCATGAGAATGAGCTTACTCATGAGATATCTGCTAATTCTGGCTTTGAGTTATGCTGTAAATAGTATGAGAACTGCCTTTCTAGCAGTTTTAGGGAATTTGGCTCCCGGCCATCGCTAGAAAAGCCCAAGCTGTGACCTAAGTGAAGAGCAGGGGGGAAAGAAAAATGCTCCAGATTTCCAGAAATCTCTTTCTTAGTGCCAGAAGCTTGTCTTCTCCTCTGTGTTCTTCTGCTCAGGTGGAATGGCCTCTGTTTGCAAGGACATGCTTTGGTGAGATCAAGGACCTTGCAGAAGGCACAGAGCCCTGTATTCAGGTACTTTGATGGCTGGATACAGCTGTTCTGTGGAGATCCTAAGGAATAGAAAACTATGTCAAAAGCTGCATGGCAAGCTCAGGACTCTCTACAGCTCTTCAGCAACTGAGACTCCTGATGCCATTGCTGCTTTCTCCTCTGCCTCCTTCAGAGGTGCTGGGATGGTGCCATTTTCCCTACCCTGTGATTCCCTGTCCTGCCAGCTACTTGCCTGCCTCCCAGGCCTCATTTTCACTACTGGGTCCAGGAACCCAAGGCTCTGCCTTGTAGCAAAGCCCTTGGGCAGTTCTGTGTGCAAACATGTCTCAAAAAGAAGCTGGGCCTTGGCAGACAGGTGGCTTTTTTAGTTTTCCCTCTATGCAAATAATCCAGGTACCCCAGAAAGCAATCTCTGCTTTCAAAACTAAAGGCAAAAGTCATGTGCTCTACAGGCCTAAACTTGAATACTGGATTCTATCTCATATGCAGATTATTCTTAGCCCTGGTATCAAAAGTACTAGTAAGCATGTACCTATAAACACTCATCAGCTTTAATTACACTGAGAATACCTGTGAGGGGGCTTGAGTTACCTTAGTGCACTACTCAGAGTTTATAAGGCTGACAATGTCACACAGAAATTATTACATGTATCAGAGATGAAATGTGGCATCATAGAACCATAGAATACTCTGAGTTGGCAAGGACACACCAGGATCATCCAGTCCAACCCCTCACCCTGCACAGATACCCTAACAATCCCACCCTGTGCATCCCTGAGTGCTGTCCAAACACACCTGGAGCTCTGGCAGCCTTGGGGCCGTGACCATTCCCTGGAGAGCCTGTTCAGTGTCCCAGCATCCTCTGGGGAAGAACCTTTTCCTGATATCCACCCTGACCCTCCCCTGACACAGCTCCAGCCGTGCCCTCAGGTCCTGTCCCTGGTCACAGATCAGGGCCTGCCCCTCCTCTTCCTCTTGTGAGGAAGCTGCAGAACTGCTGTGAGCTCTGACCTCAGTCGGCTCTTCCCCCGATGAACAGTGCATGTAACACAGCCTTGTTTGCAGTATTAGTAGCCAAGTTACTGTATTTTCATAATGACACTATGGTCCCTTCCAAATATTTTTCAACAGAGATATTGAAAGCACAACAGGTGGGTTTAAATTGCCGGGAAGAGATGGGTCCCTTCAGTAATTAATTAAGCAAGTAATGATTATCACAGAAAACATCTTGTCTAAAGCCTGCATCACACTTAAAAGATGGTTGCTTCTCTGGGCAACCTGTGCCAGGGCCTCACCACCCTCACAGGGAACAATTCCTCATTTCCAATCTAAACCTTCTCTCTGTCAGTGTGAAGCCATTCCCTCTTGTCCTGTCACTCCAGGCCCTTGTCAAGAGTCTCTCTCCATCTTTCCTGTGGGCTCCCTTCAGGCACGGCAAGGCCACGATGAGGTCACCCCAAAGCCTTCTCTTCTCCAGGCTGAACAATCCCAATTCCCTCAGCCTTTCCTCCCAGCAGAGATGCTCCATCCCTCTGATCCCCTTGGTGGCCCTGCTCTGGCCTGGCTCCAGCAGCTCCCTGTCCTTCCTGTGCTGGGCCCAGGGCTGGATGCAGCCCTGCAGGGGGGGGCTCAGCAGAGCAGGACAGAGGGACAGAATCCCTTCCCTCACCCTTGTTCTATAACTGTATCTGATTCAAACATCATTTATTAGTGTGGGGGTTTTGCCTCTGCTGGTTTGAAAATTAATTTATTCCCAATTCTAGGGCAAAACCATGTCAGCTGTCATTTGTAATTTACTGTTCATGAATGTGAATATTGTGCCTCCTTCCAGCTGATACAATATCTAAACCCTCAACTCTTTAGAGTGCTTATGTGTCTATTTTCAGTATTTTCAATGGGGTTTAGATGTCTGTGCACTTTAGGACTGATTCAGTCATCTTCTAAAATTTGGTACTGAAATAAATATCCTGATTGGCTTCATGCAACTGTGAGGGTCTGAGCAGATGGGACTTGAGAGTGGTTGTATAGGAGCCTTTGTGAAACAAGGACTTTCAGTTGGGTTTATAGGGAACACCTGTGGAAACTTCTGTGTACATGACACACAACCTCCAAACAATTTTCCAGTGACTTGTGTTGAGGAATGTTATGTACTGATATTTACTTTTCAAGTTCTTCATGTTGTAGCAAGTAACACACACACATACTCTCACAAGGTCTTTGCAAACATCTGTGGGGACATCAAATATGCAAATTATAGCCAGAACAAATTCTTCATAAATAGCCAAGAAGCTGAAACAGGTTTTCATAAAACCTTTGTTAAATGGTGAGAATATCAGCAGTCACTGAAGCCCTTTTATTCAGCATGTGTCCCCAGAAGGGCTGCATCATATGGAGAGTTTCAGTGCCCACCAGGACATCCTCTACAGGACCAGAGCCTCCTCCTTCTTTGTAAGACTCTTGTGAGCAAAAAGTGTGGCAGAATTGAGTAATATGTAGTTATTTGCATAGGCAGCCATCAGACATTGGGCACATTCAGGGATGTTTTTGAATTCCATTGCTGCAGTGTCCAAGCATCTCCCAGCTGTTTATGCATTGCTTCTTCCTTAAGCTCTGTGTAACAGGAATCATTCCATCCCATTTTCCAGGTCCAACACCTGAGCACAGCTGGGACAGTTCATAATGCCAACACTCTGCAAGAGCATAAAGGGGCAGAGGGACATCTAGTGGGATCTCTACTCTCTCTGCATTTGCAGGCCACCTGAAATCTCCTCACAGGGTTCGCCTCACCTGTGACACATCTTCAGAGCAGCACCCAGATCCTTCACTTCATGAGGATGCTGGGGCTGGACTGTGATTCAGGCTATGGATTTTGTGTTTATACTTTCTGAAGATTCACAGCCTGTTGTGAATAAAGGCAAGAGCAGTGACTAATCTGATTTCTGTCAGAGAGCTCACCTTGACAGACTTTCAGCAGCAGTGAGGTTGAAGGCATTTTGAAGGTTATCTTCACAAAAAAAGGACTGGCAACTTACACTGGAAAAAACCAAAAGTGTGATTAGAAACTTCTTTCTTGGCACTACTGATGGCTGAGTGATTACAATGCACTGTATTGCCCTTCTCAGCTGGTGTAGAACAACAGTTTCATCCACTGAAGGCAAAAGGCTACGAGAATTTACATTAGCCAAGGGTCTGTGACTAACTACTAGTGTGGCCATGCATCCAATTTGCAAGCTTTTCATTCCCTGCTACTGTCCTCAAGTTCTTTGTGCCTGAAGAGCAGGATTTCTCACTGGTCAACATATGAACCCCTTCTAGTCACTGAACTTGTCTTTGAGGCATCATGGAAACTGGCTTTTTTAGGGAAGCAATACCTGAACCAGAGGAGAATTCAGCCAGGTCCAGGTACAGTGCAGCATGGATGGCTCTGAACGCCCAGGACACATTCACCATCCTATAGGGACCATCATTTGTTTACATGGCAGTAGGACACCGAGGATGGGGCAAGGTGTGTGTATGTGTGTCATGGAATGGCAGAATCATGGATTGGGTTGGAAGTGATCCTAAAGATCACCTGATTCCAACCCCCTACCATGGGCAGGGACACCTCCACTATCCCAGGTGGCTCAGAGCCCCATCCAGCCTGGCCTAAGACACTTCCAGGGATGGGGCAGCCATAGCTTCTCTGGGCAACTGTGCAGGGCCTCAGCACCCTCACAGGGAACAATTTCTTCCTAGTATCCCATCTAAACCTACTCTCTGTCAGTTTAAATTAATTCCCCCTTGTTGTGTCACTCCATGCCCATGCAAAAAGTCTCTTCACACCTTTCTTGCAGAATCCCTTCAGGGACACAAAGGCTTTGGAAGGAGGCTGACCTGCATTCTACCATCTCATTGATGCTGCACATTATTGGCAGTGGGTTCAACTGACAGAGGCCTGACTGTCACAGCCATGTGGCAACGAAGTGACACAAAGATTTCCAGTGCCCCTGCTCAGTTCTGAATGAACAGCTCTTCCACAGCAGTGAGGCAGCGGAAGTTTCTGGATGCTCCTCATGCAGAGACGCAGAAGGAGCCTGGAAGATGCTCTGTCCTGCTTTTGCCCTGACCCTGCTGCCCCTTCTTGAGTGACTGAATAACCTGATAAGACACAGGGTAACCAAACGAAGAAATGTTTGCAGGATTAGCTCTTTACTTTCTCCAGGCATCACAATTGGAACTTACACTTTTTACCTGAATCTATTTCATTGGTATTTGCACATAGGACATTTGGTGTGGTCAAAGATGATGTAGAATCCAGAGATAGGGTGGAGTATTTCTGCATGTTCCTTATAGAGGCCTTTCCTCATTAAAAGTGGCCTGCAAAAAACCTGAGCATCCTTTGCTTTGCACTGTGTTTAGTCCAAGACCAAAATATGCTAAAATTTAGATGTATTTTCCTTTCAGTCGGATTATCCTTTGAAACTGTGAGCAAACCCTGCCTGACAACACAAAGGAATTTTCCCATGGATCAGCTAAAGCTGACTCACATGAAAGACTTGCCCAAAGTGGTCATGCCCTCTGAGCAAATACCACAGGCATGAGGATCTCTGCTCTTGGCCTAACAGCACTGTTAGGATTCCAGGGACCCAGCCTCGGAAGGCAGCTTTTATTGGAGGAGGGGAGGTCTCCTACCTGTGACCCAGCCAATCTACTCTGCCATTTATCTGTGTTGCTAACTCGCAGTGAAGTGAATGTTTTGCTCAGTCACTGCACCGTTGTGAGAAATTTCCTGCATGGCCCATAGCACTGGCTGTTTGCTTAAGCAGGTAGAGCACACAGCAAAAGGCACTGCTGTGACTCAAAGGAAGAAAGAAATAAAATCATCTGATCATGAAAGCTTTCAGCACCAGGTTTTAGTGCTGGAGTGAAAACCTAACGGAAGCTGTGCACCCTTCTAAGATAAATATTTCCTCTGCTGAAGTTGCTGAGTCTATCACAGATCAACAACCGGGAAGGCTTTGCTTACTCATCCCTGCCACGTGTTTCTGGAGTGGTTTTCTGCTCTTTTAATATTACTAAGGAGTGCATCCTCTGGCTGCCCTGGCTTGTTAGAAAGGCAAGTGCATGCTGAGCAAAGTTCCAGAGCAACCCACAAAGCACTGATGGAAATAGAGACAGAATTTCACACCACTCAGAAAGACACAGAGAGAGTTAAAGCTTCAGGCCAATGTGTTGCTGAAATTTTAAAGCTAAAAGGATTTTGAACTAACCTTTGTATTTTCTCCCTGAACTTTTTGTTTACTCTCTGCTCTTTTGCTCAGTGAAAGTAAAGCAGGCAAGACAACATCAGTTGCTGTTTCCAACTGACTTCTACTCTATTTCTAATACTCCTCTGACAGAGTTCTATTGCAAGACATTTTATTAATTGGGTATCTGTCCCTCACTTTCCATTTTCTTATCACTAGTTGCCCTCAATATTTGGGCTTATTTGTCATTTTGTATTTAATCTGGTCCATTTCTGTGTTTGAATTTGGGTTTTCAGTAAGCTCACATGTGATCTATGCCAAAGTAGAGGCAAAGTCTCTTCTCACATTTCTAAAATATGTGACACTGGGATTACAATCTCAAAATTATGTGGCAGCTTCTTTTAAACAGGAAAACTCCAGTGGGTTTCACTCAGCTGTATGTAAAAGCCAGTAGTACACTTGGTGGTAGTCCCTGTGTTATTTGTTTTAAATGATGTTCCATTTCATACTCTCTCCACATTCTCTGTTTCCAATATCCAGCAGATTTTTGTATTGACAAATGTATGACTTTTACAGGAAGCTGTTGTGAAGAAAGCCTGTGGTTCTTCTGTATGGGCTGAGCATAGTTGTGGCTTCTGACCCTCGGGAGGGCTGCTTGAGTTTGGGATTGTCCTAGCAGATGGATGCTTCTAATAAAACTCCCAGCAGCCAGATAGCTTATCTGTGTTACTACCAGACAGTTCCAGAGCCAACATTCCCCTCAGCATGAAGGGGGTGAATCCTGAGTGTCATTATTAATTTTGAGTGTGCTGTGGGCTCAGGTTGTAGCTGAGCTTCCACAGTGACTGCAGCTGATCTGAGCCAGGGCTGCCTTACCCCTTCTCACTCCCTTCCTGTAATCCACAAGGTAAATCCATCCTGCTAAACCTGCAGCAAACCCTTCTAAAAAGCAATCAAAGAATGTTTTGTCATCTTAGCAAGATGTTCTATGTGGTTTCTTATGGTTCCAGGAGAAACTACTGATAAGAGTGGCCAGATAACAGAAACTATGCCAGAGAACTGTGACAGAATTTGAATAAGGGAGCACTGTTTCTTGGAAACTGCTGGAAACACCCATCTCCCCTTCCTTTGGACTAAAACTGTGAGTGTCCTGCTGCCCTTGCTCTGCATCTCCTCTTTGTTTTCCCCTTGTTGTGATTTATTGGGTTGGGTTCTGTAGCTGCTTCTTGGCTGAGTGCAGCTAAGGTATGTAAATTGCTTTTTAACAGCTAATAGGCACCCACACTCCTGAAAAGAAAAAAAAAAGGCAAAATAATATTGTCAGCAGTGAGTTATAGGAGACCAGAAAAGCATCCAGAGGTGAAAGTCAGTGGCTGGCTGGCCAAGTCCTGAATACTGTCACAGCTGTGTTCAGAATAATCCAAGTGGAGAGCAAATTTGGTAGCTTCAAATTAGGATTTTAAAGGAAAGGACTGCCTCTGTGGTTGCAATACATACTGTGTGAACTGGACTTCTCTGAACCAAGCATATTTTCTTTTTATAGAATTTTCAAACCCTAGAGGGTTTCATCCTCCAGTGACATCTCACTACTTGTCCTGACTTGGTCCACTTAAATAAAGGGCAATGACCACAGCTCTGCTGAGCCCCCCCTGCAGGGCTGCATCCAGCCCTGGGCCCAGCACAGGAAGGACAGGGAGCTGCTGGCGCCAGGCCAGAGCAGGGACACCAAGGGGATCAGAGGGATGGAGCAGCTCTGCTGGGAGGAAAGGCTGAGGGAATTGGGATTGTTCAGCCTGGAGAAGAGAAGGCTTTGGGGTGACCTCATTGTGCCCTTGCAGTGCCTGAAGGGAGCCGACAGGAAAAAGGGAGAGAGACTCTTGACAAGGGCCTGGAGTGACAGGACAAGAGGGAATGGCTTCACACTGACAGAGAGAAGGTTTGAATTGGAAATGAGGAAGAAATTGTTCCCTGTGAGGGTGGTGAGGCCCTGGCACAGGTTGCCCCAGAGAAGCTGTGGCTGCTCCATCCCTGGAAGTGTTCAAGGCCAGGTTGGACAGGGTTTGAAGCAACCTGGGATAGTGGAAGATGTTCCTACCCATGGCAGGAGATTGGAACGAGATGATCTCTAAGGTCCCTTCCAACCCACACCATTCCATGATTCTATGGTATCTACAACCTTCTGGAAAGCCACAGCTTATGGAGTAATTTTTATTCTTGTTCTCAGAGCTTTTTATGGCTTTTCCACACCATGTGGCTCTTGATGGAGAATGAAAGTTGCCCACCGCTAGGACTTTGTCCTCCAGCATGTGTGTGAAGGCCCCAGGGTGTTTTTACAGTTGCTAAGACATTACAAATAAACATACTGAGTGAGCCCCATCTTGCCATTCCGACTGTGAGCTGCAGAAAGCCACCAACATCCCCAAAGCTCTTCTGGAAAAGGAATGTCAAGTCAAAAGCAAACAAATATGGATAATCGTTCTGCTGGCTAAGATGTGTTACAAGAATACCAAGAAATGACAAACCACAAACTGGAGTGATTCATCCAGGCACCCAAAAAGCACTTACAAGAAACCACCTGACTAATCATGCTAGAGCTCAGGGACAGTCCTGTGCAATCAACAGATGTAATTATACATGTCACAAAAACCAGCTCTTGTCCTCTCAAGGTAAATAATATCTGCTGTGCTAAAGGTTTTATTGAGCTAATGGTATGAATTGCTTGGAATAACATTCTCCTTCTTGGACTCTTTCTCCTGCTCATGTATTCTTTGCCCAACACCTGGCAAAATAGTTACACAAGCAACAAAAAAACCCCCAAACAGCACAAACCAAAAAGTGAAAGGCCCAAATTGCCACCTGCCCATGATGATTTTTGTGTGGTGGCATTTCATGTGGGGGGCTTCATTCATGCTACACACACAAAGGGAAAAGCAAACCCTGTCTTTTAAACTAAAATTTAGCGATACAACCCAGATTAGTGGGTTGGGAATCTGAGCAGAGGAGGCTGAGGAGCCTCCATGGAGTTGTAAATGCTGTCCCTGGAAGGGAGGTGAAAGGCTTCCTCATAGTGAGGAAGTGCTTCTCCTGTCAGCTGAAATATGGCTTTGAGGGCACCAAGATGCTTCCACTTTGGCAGGAAGAAAATCATGTCTAAATTTGAATGTGTTTGATGATACTACAAGATACATAAAGCTACAAGGTACTTATTACAGGAAACTCCTATTTCAGTTATTTCAGCAAAATTCCAGCACCTCTGTACATATGAAGGCCTGGAACAAAGCAACTGGGTTTCGACTTTCACAGTTTACCTAATGTGGCATTGATGGTGAACCGTATGGTGATGTAAAGGACAGAGTTATATTTGTTTAAGGAACCTTCAGGCCGAATTTCCAGCTTTGTGAGTGCTGAGAGAGAGGAAGGAGGGAAGTTCAGAGGAAAACAAATGCTTCCTGAACTTTGAGTTTCTTTGCTTTTATATATCACCAGATTTTTCTGTGATGTGACCAGCCGTCCTTTATAAACTTTGCTTTATCTCTGTGACATTTTGTGTCTAGGAAATGATTAAGCTGTCATATTTGGGAACTGGAAAGAGCAAAGGGCCGCAAGAGTTTGTTCTACCTGTCAAGTTACCCAATTACAGCTGAGTCCCTTTGCAGACATGCATTTCCACTAGCCTACACACACACACCGTGAGCTGGCCCTCGCCTGCTCCTCACTCTGTGGGAGCTGTAGATATCCAAAAAATGTATATACATCTATATGGATGAAAAATGTACCACCTGATGAGGAGGCTTGTGGGACTCAGCAAAGCTCCCTATTACTTATTAGCTAGCTAGTGGTCTGGCCTGTGTGTCCCCGTCCTTGGCAATAAAATGAAGATGAAAGGTAGCCGCTGACTTGGAGCCTCGCCTGAAAGTACAGTAGCTATCTCAGCCCTCGCCTTATCAAAGGCTGGAACAGCAATAACCGTGCTCAGGGAGCAGCAAGGACGTGGTAGGCTGGGCTGATAAACAGTTACACCTCGTGGGCAAACAGCAGTTTCACATCCCCACGAGCACCCAAACAGCACTGGCAGCTGAGGAGAGGCTGCAGCAGATGGTGCCCAACCATGGTGCCAGCCCCTTCTCCAGGACAGGCTGGGCAGGGCAGTGCCTTTCCAGCCAGGGGACCTGCCCAGGAGCTACCTGGTGAAGGCTCCTAGGCAGAATGTGTGCCTCAGGCTACCAAAAGAAGCTCAGCTGTCACCAACCTAGTTCTGCCAAACTGGGAAGATCATTTTGAGACCAAGAGTCTCACAGATCAGCTCCCAGTCAGGCCAAAACCAAACAGCAGCGAGGACAGTACTCTTTATGGGTGTTAAAACAGTTGTCTCTAGTGGTGACAGAAAGGTGGGACTTGGGAACAGTCACATTTGTGTTTTAGCAGAAGTGACCTTTTCAAACTTCAGGCTTCCTCAAGCACAATGTTGAAGCCATAGGGTTTCCAGATACTCCCACAGAGAATTGACTTGAATCAATAACTTGGACAAAGAAACAGGGCCTCTCTTGAGAAGAAATAGAGGTATTGAATCACTGCAGCTTTTGTTGGCTGCATGAAATGGGTTTTTTCCAAATCACCAAATTTGTCTGTACATGTCTCCAAAGCACTAGGGCTACACGTACCTGACAAATTGTCTTACACAATACAGCAAACGTGGCTTCAGATCATGCTCTGTCATGGACTTACTCAGTGAAGGCCAGAAAGACAATATTATTTTGGGTAGGTAAGTCAACCAAATCCTTGGAGCTGGGAATGCAGTGTTAGTGGTGGAGTTCCTCTCCACAGATCAGGATTTCAGTTAGGGGAAGGAAGAGATCCACAAAGAAGATGCTGAAGACACAACATACACAACAGAAGATATTGAACTGGCAATAGTAGCATAAAAATATATTTGCCCTGGGTCACAAGGACTTTGTCAGGAGAGGATGCAAGATCCCACAGGGTCTTAAATGCCAAGTTCTGTGGCAAACTTATCTTTCCACTACAAAGTAACGATGATGTGCTGGATAAATGTACATAGGAAGGACATGGAATGCTGGAGCAAGTCCAGAGGAGGCCACAAAATTGATAAAGGGACTGGAGCACCCTCCCTGTGGAGATAGGCTTGGAGACTTGGGGCTGTTCAGCTTGGAGATGAGAAGGTTGTATGGAGACCTCAGAGCACCTCCTCTAGAGTCTATAGGGAAGGGTCTATAGGGAAGTTGGAGAGGCACTTTTCATCAGGAACTGTAGAGACAGGACAAGGGGGAATGGATTTAAACTGACTGAAGGGAGGTTCAGATTGGATATCAGGAAGAAATTGTTCCCTATGAGAGTGGGGAGGCCCTGGCACAGGTTGCCCAGAGAAGCTGTGGCTGCCCCATCCCTGGAAGTGTCCAAAGCCATGTTGGATGGGGCTCTGAGCAAGCTGGGATAGTGGGAGGTGTCCTTGCCCATGGTAGGGGGTTGCAACAAGGTGATCTTTAAAGTCCCTTCTAACCCAGACCATTCTATAATTCTGTGCAAAACGTAGCTTGACAAGTTTTAAGGAACTTTTAATACAGTAACTAAACATAAAATTCCTGATGAACAATTTTCCAAGTCTGTGAGTGAAGCTTGAGGTAGCAAAAACTGGGGGTAGGAGGCTGCAAGAGGCCTCTCAGAAAAAAACCCAAACTTTTAGTGCATTTTCTAAATGTGTTTCAGTCTCACCTAATACAGCCCATCTGTATCACACAGCTGATATTTCTGGCAGCCTTAAGAGTTGCTGGATCCAGGCTCCACAGCATTATGTAATTTGCTTCATTTTAATCCTGATAAGAAAATTCTTGGAAGTCACTTTAGAAACAGTAACTATGGTGCTGATCTGTTTCATTTTGCTGCAATGAAGCAAAGTCCTGAAGGCAGCCAATATGATGGGAGAGATGATGCCCAGTGAGAGATTCTTCCTGTGTGTTTTTCCATTCCTTAGGGTAAACTCAAGCTTGGAGCATTCTTTTTACTCGTATCTGTCATGCTAGTGGTCAGCATTAATATTAAAGACCAAAGTTTCAAATCATGTGTTTAACCTGAAAAAGTCATATACCCGCTGAGATTTTTTTTTCCCTAAGTTAAAAAAAAAAGCTAAATAAGCCACTTTCTGTTGTGTTTTTAGTGTGAGATCACTTGTTCCATTTATCTTCATTTCCTTTGATAGAGCTAACTCGTTTCAGCTTTTGAAAATTATCACCTTGTGATAGTTGTAACTTTTAGGACCTACTTCCTTTTAACAGTTTTGAACATTTTGCTAATTTTTCACCCATCCTTTGCAGCCACTCCTTGTACACCTTCATTGAAATCCTTTTTGCAGCTCTTCTAGTCTGGGTGGACTATTGGACTTGAGTGACCTGAGCTGCATGCAGCATGCAAGAGTGCCTGCTAAGGAAAATATTATCCCTTATTTACAACCAGTGACCTACTAGTTTAATATAAATAATCTCTAAAGGCATGGCCACAGACTCCACACTGAATGAGTGCATCATTTAGTGCAGCAAATGGAGAAAGGATAGGAGCAATACAAGCTGGACCTATGTTAGCATCATCTCCTGTGGGTAAAATTAAAACAGAGATGCTTGACTATGTTTCCTATGGATCAATGGCAAGTGTATTTCTATTTCTGAAAGCAGTTTTGCCCCTAGTGAACACCCCAAAACAAACTAAATGAAAATTTCCTCCAAGATTGTCTTTTCTCTCTCTTCAGCAGCAAAAAGACTGAGAGCTCTCTTGCTGGAGTGGCAGGAGCTGCTGGTTAAAACAGAGAGTGGAGCCCAGCCACCAGTCCCTCATCGTGACTTAGACGGATAATTAGTCAGGTAACAATTCACTGTTGAAAAGCCTGTGAGGCTGGGATCAAACCAACTCAGCACTGCAGGCAACTGTCATGAGATAAAAAGATAAGATGAATGAGTTTGTATTGCACTTGGAATGCACAGAGCCCAATATAGATGTGAAATATTATTACTAAATGTGCTGAGGGCTCTGTCATAAAGAGACTTCCTGCAAAAGCAACTGAATGGATAAACTCCAGAGCCCTGGACAGGTCACAGAGATAAATCATGTCGGTAAAACACTACTGGTTCCTGGGCTGCACCCTGCTCTCCTGTAACAATGTCCTTTGGGCAAGGTTTATACCTGTGTGCCGTGGCCATAGCAACAGCAGTGATGACAAATACAAGGGCTCCCTTGTGCCAGGTTGGTGAAGCTCAGAGAAGCAGTTTCTGGGTTTCCATCACAGCAAGGTGCTGGGTTATGATCTTCTGGCAGTGCCAGAGAGCTTGGGGGCTGCCCAGTGGAGAGGTTCAGGGTAATCAGTGGGATGAGAGAGATGTTGGACCCATTGTGATTCTGAACACGCAACCACATGGCAGAAGGAGATACATGTGTCCACCAAAACATTCCAGAGCCCTTTGGTGGCTGGCTCATTTCTTGCATGGTGCCCTCCTGGCTCTCTGCTTTGCTCTGGTCACCAAGGTGAAGCAGGTGCTGGAGCAGATCCATGGATCCAGGATCCAACCTGCTCCAAGGCTGAACACCCACTCATGGACAGCGTGCTACGCCCAGCACTTTGCTGGCTGAGTTGCTGTGTGTACAAACTTTCCCAGGATCATCTGGACAGCTTTTCTCATCCCCTCAAGCACAAAGCTTGTAAGTGGGAACAGTGCCACTAGGACAAATTTCTGCTCGCGTGACTGATTCACATTTAGCACTGCAGTTGTCTGTTCTGACAGAGCCACTACAGGTTCTCTCCCAGAGCAAGTTTAGCTGATGATTCAGACATGTAAAGGCAGAAGCAAAAGGATTACTTACAGATGATGCTGGGATCAATATCCAAAGTACAATTCAGAATTCACCTTTGTTAAGGAATGAGTCCAGAGCAGGGACACCAAGGTGATCAGAGGGATGGAGCAGCTCTGCTGTGAGGAAAGGCTGAGGGAATTGGGATTGTTCAGCCTCAGGGTGACCCAGCTGTGGCTTTCCAGTACCTGAAGTGAACCTACTGGAAAGATGGAGAGAGACTCTTTAGAAGAGCCTGGAGTGACAGGACAGGGGGGAGTGGCTTCATATTGATAAAGAGGAGGTTTAGATTGGATATGAGGAAGAAATTGTTCGCTCTCAAGGTGGGGAGGCCCTGGCACAGGTTACCCAGAGAAGCTGTGGCTGCCCCATTCCTGGCAGTGTTCAAGGCTGGGTTGGGGCTTGGGGAAGCCTGGGATAGTGGAAGATGTCCCTGCCCATGGTAAGGGACCGGAACTGATTGATCTTTTAAGGTCCATTCCAATCCAGCCCACTCCATGATGCTATAATTCTTTTACATTGTGCTTTTAGAGTTCACTTTCTTTCACATCATGATCCTGTACATGAGAAGTTCTCACCAGGATATCTGACACCTCATACTTCTCTTCTGAGATGCAGAGACAAAAAGAAAGGCTGGCTGGCAGCTACCATAAAGTCACTGGGGTGGGTTTTTAATGCCAGGCAGGCTCCTTTGTACCCTTTGACACACCCTGTTGCTGCTGCTGTTGTGGTGCTGCAAATCAGTACCAGGCTAATTGAGAACACAGGCCTAAAAATAGATGTGTCTGGGAAGTGATGATTTTCCCACAGAAACATCAGGTTTTCATAAAAAACTCTAAAAACATGGAAGTTTTAAGTATTATGCAGAAAGGTTTTGGGTTACCAAGCTTAGGTTTTATCTACTTCTTTTTGACCAACTGTGAAGATTTTTGTTGGGATTTCTTTTTAACAAAATATATTGGTTCCCCAAAGAAAACCACAGCTACTGACAAAATAATTTTAAAAAATTGTTAAGATGCTAGGCCGAGCTTACATTTTTTTCCCCTGTTAATCTGCTTTCCTGCTTCTTTCATTTTTCTGTTTTCTGCCCTCTGCTTGTCATGTGCAGCCCACTGGGTGGTACTTACATGGCAACCAGTCTTTCTTAGAGAAACCAGTGCTTTCATCTTCATCAGTTCTTCCCTCACTTGTTTTTTTCTTTGTCCTTGTTTGTTACTGTTTTTTTCTGTCCATTTATCTTTATGAGAAGTTATCTTTCCTTTATCTTTTCCATATCATATTCATCCCCTCCCTTTTTTGTCCAGCAGTTAGATATCTCTAATAATCTTTGTTCCTTCCCGCTTCCATCTTTAATTCTCTCTGGCACCTTTAACACCTGTGCTTTCATTTGTCTTCTCTCTAGATATTAATGTATGTTGGCAATCTTTCCCACCTGTATCTCTGAACAGCACATGCTCCATAGGACTTTAAAAAGAATAAAGAATTTTCAATCACAATACTACAAGAGCCCAAAAAGTAAACATTATTCTATTCATTTTATATGTGGGAAAAACTAAAGACAGAAATATTGATTAATTCTTCAATAGATCTGATGTTTCTTTCATCCTATCCTGTGGTCAGGACTTCTGGAGGCTTCAACCCTACTTTTTTCTTCATCTTCCATCTCTTGAAACTTGTTCCACAAACTTTTTCATGTGGAGATCACCAGGCAGCAGCAGCAGAAGCTGCTGATTTTCACAACTATTTTTTCTGTATTTCTCACTGTATGGCCAAGAGCAAGGATCTCAGATGCTGCAAGTGGTGATTTCTTACCCAACTCCCCTCAGGCCCAGGGCACTGCTGGCTGATGGACAGCCTGTTGTCCACCAGGACCCCCAGGTCCTTCTCAGCAGAGCTGCTGGCCAGCAGGTCACCCCCAGCCTGTGCTGGTGCATGGAGCTGTTTCTCCCCAGATGCAGAATCCTGCATTTGCTCTTGTTGAACTTCAGATACATGCCTCCTGAGAGACATGGAAAGACACAGGCTCAAGTGTGCAGGTCATTGTATCTACAGAATCTTCATAAATGGCAGGATAAGCTGGGCTGTTGGGACAATAAGCAGCCTGCCCCTGAGAGGAGAAAACAAGAATGGGTTAACAGACACACAACATTTTCATTTTGGTTGCTGAATGGTTGGAGGCTGAGTTTCAGATTCACTAACCTGGGTGTTTTTCACATGAGTTGGGTTTCAGAATGAAAGCTGGCATAATGGTAGCAGGCCTGTGAGAGGAGAGGAGGAATTTGCCCCTGCTTCAGGGTGGGAAAGGTTAGTACTTGAAGACTTGAAATTACTTACATGTGCATGATGTGTGTCAATGGAGGATTTTTGTAATCATAAAACTAAAGTATGTATTTGAGTTCAGTCTGTTGGGCTTGCAAGTATAACAGATCTAGGAAGTTCTGTTTCTGCAGATGAGAGAAATCTGATAAAACTTGGAATGCACTTCCAAGCAAAGTTTACTAACTTTGAGAGGCCTCTGTGGTTCTATTTTGTGTTCGGACCATGTGTTAATTATAGATCTTCTATTTCTAGTGCAAGCTCCCTTCTCACCACCCCAAAATGAGTTCAGTATAGTTTCAAGGGAAGGAGATAGGCTAAGCACAGTCCAGATCAAGCATAGTGTGGGTTTTGTGCTTTTTCTCATCTTTTCTGGGAAGCTCAGACATTTCCAGAGGAGGTGGCTGGGAGACAGTAACATTCCTCAGGATGTTCAGTCCTGTCCTTGCAGGGCACGAGCCTGGGGTCAGCAATCAGTGCAAAGCACCCAGGCCATGTTTGTGGAGGCCCCAGAGAGAAGAGTGAATATCCAGAGTGAGCTCTCCTTGAAATGAACATGGTGCCCATCCCATAAATCCCACAGCACACCCCCTAAACACAGTTGTCCTGTGGGTCATCTGGACATGTTGGCATTGCCAAGGCTTTGTTCTGTGCCACCCATCCTGCTCAGGGCTCAGCCTGCCAGCTCCCATCTGCTGTGCAGGTTTGGGCTTGAGTGGATCACCAGGAGAAGGAGGCAGAGCTGGAGGAGGCTGGGCTGGTGACTCAGTGGGCACAATTCTTCCCTCTGAGTCAGGGCTGAGTCAAGGGGTGCTAAGGGGGACTGTGCTGCTCCAGCTACTGGCTTTGGGACACAACTGAGAAACCAAACTCCCAGCCTCCTCAGGAACATCTATGGTCCTTCCTCAGTAGCAGTGGCATTTACCCACTATCTTGACCACATTCCAGTCTGGAAAATGTATTTCACTCACCTCCAGCTCCCTCTGTAACCCCAGTGAAACACTTCATTCTTCACTACTGCAGCACAATGCATCAGTAAGGATATGTGGCCTTTTGGCTTTAACACTGGCCAAAATGGCTGGCACACACATTGCAAAACTTGTTTTCCATATGTCTCTTTTATGCATATCAGGGGATATCCTGGTCATCCTGCTCACAAATGCACAGTACTTCCACAACTGTTAATTAGGGATATGCACAGGTAAAGAGAGCATCACATCTCACAGCCCAGTTTATCTCAGGGCAAATAGTACAAGGGGGTAGCTATTGATTTAATAATGCAAAGTCCTTTTACGCCATCAGTTGACAGTGAAATGCAAGTATTAGTGTCACTGAGGCAACAGCCTTCAGCACAGCTGCCTTCTCTTGGTCTCAGATGTTCCAAACTCTTCACCGTGTCCTCTTGCTATTCCATCCACAGCAACAGTGATTTTTGAAGGCAACCAACTCTGCAAAGTTTGTGCTTGAGCTCACTTTGGAACCACAGAATACCCATAACTGGAAGGGACTCCCAAGGATCATTCAGTCCAACCTCTGGCCCTGCACAGGACACCCCAGCAATCCCACCCTGTGCCTGAGAGTGGTGTCCAAATGCTCCTGGAGCTCTGGCAGCCTTGGGGCCATGACCATTCTCTGGGGAGCCTGGTCAGTGCCCCAGCACCCTCTGGGGGGAAAACCTTTTCCTGATATCCACCCTGACCCTCCCCTGACACAGCTCCAGCCATTCCTGGGTCCTGTCCCTGGTCACACAGAGCAGAGATCAGAGCCTGCCCCTCCTCTTCCTCTTGTGAGGCAGCTGCAGAACTGCTGTGAGCTCTGACCTTAGTCTGCTCTTCTCCAGCTGAACAGACCAAGTGCCCTCAGCATCTTCATAACCCTCTCTTGGACACTCTCTAATAACTTTATATTTTTCTTATATTGAGGTGCCCCAAAGTGCCCCAGGACTCACTTTGTCCCCACTTTGCTCATGGCTGGCATGCCTCTGTTCATGCCTCCCAGCGATGGAGGCTGTGTGCCAGCATTGAGACACACATGCTGTCCGATACTTGCTTCGTTTGATATGTGATGACAGCTCTTTATAGGTGTCTGAGAAAAACAAATGAATGAAGAAGCAGTTCCTGGTGGCCTCTGCCAGCTGCTGACAATACCAAATAATTTGCTTTTCCTGAAACAGACCTGATGCCTCTTGTGGATGATGTGGCGCGTAGGTGTCGTGTCAATCAATAAAAATTAAAAGTTGCTGAAGGGCAGGAACAGCAGCTGTGAGACTTCTTACTGCTTTTCATTCACAGGGAAGTGGTATCAGACTCTGCTTAGTGGCTTGTGTGATTTACTGTCACATTTATCTCACATGCTTCAGCAAGGACTTGCACAAGCAGATTGATTTTAGACCCTTGCTTTTAAAGGTGGAAGACAAATAGTTAGTTCATAGAAACTTATTTTTGACTCTTGTTTAGCATCTAAGCTTTTTCCAGAGCTGCTGGTATGGGCACCTTTACATTCAGGAAGCAGTGCACCGACCATGTGATGCCCCAGGTGCCTCTATAGAAATGGGTCTTGGAAAACACCTCTGGTGCTAAGGAAGCAAGGAGAGAGTAAAGGGACATTGCCCAACTTCAGCGTTCTTGTGTCAGACACATTAGCAATGCCCTTGTGCCGGAAAACAGTGAAATAGATATAATTAGGTATTACCAGAATTAAAAAAAAAATTAAAAAGAGAGTTAATTTTTTGTTTGAAATCTCTTTACCATAAGGTCTGATTAAAATGTTTCTGTTGAAATTGTTCTTTGGCAGGAATAGCTGTTTCAGACAGAGCAGATCTCACAGAAGAGTGGATTCACTGAGGAAAAATTTCCTGCATTTCACTGGAAAGCAGAAATGCCTCTGACAAAAGGAGAGATGCTATGCCATGTGTTAACCCAATGGTACACACAAGGAATTCTGCTGGAGAGCCCTGGAGGTGACACCCCAATGTGTCTGGCATTGCCCTGTTGCTTTGTCTTTACAATAAGTTCTCTTAAGCCTCCATGTGTCACCAGCCTAATGAGAATCCACAACCAGCACCAGGTGGAGGACAGGCACATGAGGCACCCAGAATTACACTCTTATAATGTGGCATATCCATTTTGTTCCATATTTCATTTATTGGGCAATGTAGCTGAGGTTTTGGCTTTCAGTCAAAAACAAGGATTTTCCCAAAAAGAGAAATTGGATGAGGAATTAAAGAAACTCCACTAAGTGACCAAAACACCTCCCAAGCACCATTTTCCACTATTCATATTTGGAAGAATTAAATGTGGTTTTAGTGCAAGGAATGACTGTATGCTAGCCCTAGGGTTATGAACTGGATAAGCTATTAGGAATTTTCCATTTCTGACTGACTGTGATCTCACATCAGTGTAACTCTGCTCACTTTAGTGGAATTACTTCAGAATTGTTCTGATGGGAAAGCAGAACGAGTTCCTGTGATTCTATAACTATTTCTACTAAGCTGTTTGCATATGCCTGAGAGAAGCAGCTTTTAAGAAAATATAGTGGAATTTAGAGCCCATTTTTCATCAGTTCAGTTAATCAGTTTACTTTGGTCTACTGATCACTTCTGCTGCTTTGCATGTGATTGTCCTTATAAGTGAGGTCAGTTTTATAGGGAGGGAAAACACCCTTTATAAATCCAGATGGTATCATTAGAAGAAACAGACAAGTTTCTCTAAAGTTTTTGTATTTTCATCTTTCTGAAGACAAATTTTAACAGTAATTAAGGATTTATTGGTCTCTGTTATAGTTTATAAGAAATTACAGGTTGTTGTAAGACCCTAAGATCTTGATTTCTTTTGCTTCTGTCAAGGAAATTAATACTGACCTGTCTGGCAGGTCCTTGAAGGTTTTTAAAAACATTGCAAGATCCTCGTTTACAACATGACATATGGTTCCCATCCAACTAGAATCATAGAAATATAGAATATCCTGAATTGGAAGGGACTCACAAGGATCATCAAATCCAACTTCAGGAGAATAAGAATAGCAACATGCCAGTGTTTTATGAAGGACTCCTTTGAGCTCCCTGTCCTGCAACAGGATCACAAAATGCAGAGCTGTTCAACAGGCAAGTAGATTTCAGTGAGTCCAAGGAGACTGGGCAGAAAGGGTGGGAAGGGCTGAAGGTCCTTCTCACCACCTCCTTCCTACATGGAATATTCAGCATATACATGAATAGCAGCATCTGAGCCATAAATTCAGAAGGTGACAGAATAACTGAGATCCACAGACATCTGTGAAGTCCTAAGCTCCACTTAGAGACAAGCCAATTTCTGTCCTAAAAAAAAGAATTCCAGGATCTTCTCTAGCTAAGTTCTGAATGTCCCAGTATTGATGTGTATTAATATGTCTATTTCAAACTGATAGAGAGTAGGTTTAAATTGGATATTAGGAAGAAATTTTTCCCTGTGAGGATGGTGACGCCCTGGCACAGGTTGCCCAGAGAAGCTGTGGCTGCCCCATCCCTGGAAATGTCCAAGGCCAGGCTGGATGGGCCTCTGAGCAACTTGGGATAGTTGAAGGTGTTCCTGCAGTGGGGTGGGAATTGGATGAGCTTTAAGGTCCCTTCCAACCCAGGCTATTCTGGGATTCTGCAGTAGCCTGTAGGCACAGGACCAGTCATCTATAATGTATCAAAACAGAGATGGGTTTGAGAGCTGGGATCAGATGTATTTCAGGGTTAGAATAAGACTTCAAGTGGATTTAAGCTTCACAGATTTTGGAGAGGAATAGTTTAACCAGCCTAATTCCAGAGAGTTGAATTCAGCAGTTATCAATATCCCCAGAGGAAAAGAAGTAGCTGCTGCAGTCTTTTGATTAACTGAGCATAAAATGAGCCTTCCTCCCCTTACTGTTTTAATTAGATATGAATGAACCAGTTCAAACCACATTAAAATTGACTCCTGACTCCTCTGCATGTAAATTAACCACTAGGTCACAGTTTTATTTTTTTCCCTGAGAAAACCAGTTTTCCCAGAAGGGGGGAATGGCATTTAGAAGTACTCCCACTGCATCTTCCTTCATGCAAAAGCTTTCTTACACATGGCTGTTCAAGTGACAGGACTAAAGCTAGGTTAGATGGTGCTCTGAGCAACTTAGTGTAGTGGAAGGTGTCTGTGCCCATGGCAGGGGGTTGGAATGAAATGATCTTTAAGGTCCCTTCCAAACCAGGCCATTCCAAGATGTTGTGATTGAACAACCAGGAGCCATGACCCCAGCTGGCTGGTCAGCAAGCGCTGGCAGATGTCGATGCTTGGGTGGTCGAGGCTACAGCTGCAAAGGGAAGGAGAGCAGGTTTACACGTGTGGGCTGTTTGCCAGCCTAGAGGCAATGCAGGGTGGTTTTTGGAGGGGGTGGGTGTGCGGGAAAGCCGCGGTCGGGCGGCTGCGGTAGCGCGGGCACCGCTGCCCTCTGCTGGGTACCGTCCCGCCGGGCACTGCCTCCCGTGGCAGGAACCGGCACCGTCCCTGCTCCCTGAGCTCTGCCACAGCCTCAGCCAGACGGACTGCTTTGTGTGCCTCCAGTCCAGGGGCAGAGCAGCGGAGGAACACCTCCTGCAGGGGTGGGAGGGCTTATCGAGAGGGTTGAGTGTGATTTTCCATCACAGCCAGCTGCAATCAGCTGTGTCCTGCTGTTTTCCCAGAGCACCCTCTGGGATGGCAGCACGATTTTGCTTCTTCCTCATGGAGTGAAGAAGGCATGGATGTGTGTGTTTGCTGGGGAGGTGAAGTTGTCCATCCCATGGCTATCCATCCTAGAACCCTGTCTCAGATGAAAGTGACCTGGGGGTTCTCAACAACAGTGGCTGAACATGAGCTAGCTGTGCACAGGTGGCCAAGCGGCCAATGGCACCTGGCCTGGATCAGCAATGGTGTGGCCAGCAGAGCCAGGGCAGTGACTGTCCCCCTGCTGTAGGCACTGGGGAGGTCACATTTCAAATCCTGTCTCCTATTCTGGGCCCCTCATGACAAGGATCTTGAGGGGCTTGGCACCTGGCCTGGATCAGCAATGGTGTGGCCAGCGGTCTGGAGGGTCAGTCATATGAGAAGTGGCTGAGGGAGCTGGGGGGGGGGGCTCAGCCTGGACAAAAGGAGGCTCAGGGGGGACCTTCTGGCTCTGCACAACTCCCTGACAGGAGGGTGCAGCTGGAGAAGGGGGCAGCTGTTGGGGGGATTGGGCTCTGCTCCCAGGGTAAAAGGGACAGGAGAAGAGGAAATGGTTTCAAGCTGTGTCAGGGGAGGTTCAGGCTTGATATTAGGACAAGTTTCTTCACTGAAAGGGTTGTCAAGCATTGGAAGAGGCTGCCCAGGGAGGTGGTGGAGTCACCATGCCTGGAGGTGTTCAAGACTCAGAGCTCTGATCTGGTTGGCACAGTGGTGATTGGTGACATGTTGTACTCAATGATCTTGGGAGATCTTTTCCAGCCTAAATGGTTCTGTGAACACTCTCTCTGTCTCGCTGCCTCTTGCAGTGAGAATATGTACCCATAAAACCAGCTCCTCTGCATTTTGGCTAGCTGTAGAAAACTCCGTGTGGGCCTGTTTCTCCTTTGACAAATCCCAAAGAAAGCCTCACCCGTGAGCTTTAAAATCATGTAAAACTCATAATCGAAAGACAATTTTCAAAGCCTCAGCCTTTTAGATAAACCTGTCCAAGCCTGTTCACCTAATTAATGAACAAATTTGCAGGAGATGCAGAACCTTGAAATGAAATGTGAAAACTAAATTCAGCCTAGCTGGGGAGTCAGGTATGTAGCAGGAGCTGAAAGTTGCTGTGCAAGGGGTAGTTCTGAGAGTGTACAGTAGTCTGATAGAGGTCAGAGTTGGACTGCTGGTAAAATTGGTTTTATCTGTATCTGTAAAGAGGTGGGGGGGATTAAAGAGTACTGCAAGGCTCTTATGGAACAGAATGGAAACAGAGCTACAGATTGAGCTGCTGAAACTCCTGCAAGGAATTGCTAGCTTACATGAGTAAGAAGATCAAAATGTTGGCATATTATATAACAGCGCAGTGGGGATGGACAGACAGTACAGAGGGGATGGGAAATACTGTTTGGCAAAAAAAAAAAAGATTCTCAAACATCTGAGAGAGGATACTCAGAAATTGAACTACTCAGCAGGAGGGTGGAATTTGGAAAGCATTCAGTGCTGAGAGACTCCAGGGTGATAAGGGCAAAATAGACACAAAATCATAGAATGGTTTGAGTTGGAAGTAACCTTAAAGATTGCCTGGTTCCATCCCCCTGCCATGGGCAGGGACGCCTGCCACTATCCCAGGTTGTTCAGAGCCCCATCCAACCTGGCCTTGGACATTTCCAGGGATGGCATAGCCACAACTTCTCTGGGCAACCTGTGCCAGGGCCTCCCCACTCTCACAGGGAACAATTTCTTCTTCATATCTAAAGTAAACTTACTTTTAATTAAGCCATTCCCCTTGTCCTGTCACTCCAGGCCCTTGTCAAGGGTCTCTCTCCATCTTTCCAGTAGGCTCCCTTCTGGTACTGAAGGCCACAATAAAGTCATCCCAAAGTCTTCTCCTATCCAGGCTGAACAATCCCAATCCTCTCAGCCTTTCCTCCCAACAGAGCTGTTCCATCCCTCATATGGGTCTTTCATAGCCCATAGGATGGCAGCCAGCTTATGTATGGATCACTTGCAGCCTTCAGAGGCATCTGAAGGCCTACCCTGGTATTACACTGCAGCATTTCCCCAAAAAAGTGGGATACTATGGTGTTGGGTCAAGTGAGAGCTCTATGTGAAGCTCCTCCCACATGTGGGACACTCATAGGGCCTCTCCCTGGTGTGGATGAATGACGAGGGTGGAGTTGCAGTTGAAGCCCTTCCTGCAGTTGGGGCAGCAGAAGGGCCTGTCCTTTGTGTGAATCCACTGGTGCTTGAGGAGATTGGAGCTGCTCTGAAACCTCTTCCCACACTCAGGACACTCATAGGGCCTCTCCCCAGTGTGGATCATTTGGCTGAAGGTCATCCCACATTCCCCACACTTGGCCTTTCCCCAGTGTGGATCCTCTGGTGACAGATCAAGTGGGATCTGCAGCTGAAGCTCATCCCACATTCCCCACACTTGTAGGGCCTCTCCCCAGTCCAGAGGGAAAATAAGGCATGGAAAGGTTAAGTGACTTGCTTTGTGTTGCGCAATGAGGAATGGAAATAGCTCAGATCTTTTATTCTTAGCAGCCAGCTGAGGGAACCTCTGCTTGGATCTCAAGGGATTCCTTCCTCCTGGAAAGACTTTCATTTCCAGTAAAAGCAAGGAGGCTGGGTGGGAACAACACAGACATGCCATGCATTGTTCACGTGCTTGCAGCACTGTGGAATGTGAAGGCTGAGGAGCAGGAGGCAGCAGTGCCTGGCCAGGGGAGCAGGAGTAGTTCAGGTGGCCCTGGCAGGGATCCACACAGCAAGCCAAGGGTGACTTGACAATCAGTGGGGACTCAGCCGGGCTGTGCTGGACCATGCAGCCAACTGGTGGAGAGCAGTGCCATGTCCTAATGTCACCTCAATGTGGCTGAGTAAAGAGCAGACATGGCTGCTTAACTCCTAAAACTCCCCAAATTCATGGCAAGAAACCTGAAACCCAGCTCAGCAAACCAGTGACTTTTGTGCACAGGGCAAGCCCTATATCAGCTGCATATGAACCTCAGTTTGGGGCTCAGCCACACTAAAGGCATGGGGGCAGAAAGGATAATTAGGATGTTTAATTAAAGTGGTGCTAGGTGAGTTTTGGGAACAAATTTTAGGACATGTTTTCTGGGATTTCAATGAGCAAATTTAAGTGTCCAAGAGATCCTTATATGTCTTAAGTGCTGTGGGTCTACAGCCATCATTTAACCCTACTCAGTGTCAGTTTTCTTAACTACAAAATGTGAAAAATTAACCTTTCAGAAACTATTTTGAGTGCTGAAAGGCAAAACTAGGTGTGGGCCAAGGAATTAAGCAGTGGAACTGTCAAGGAAAGGATCTGGAAATTCTTTCTAGCAGTGAGGTCTGAAAATGTACCTGGATCTCAAGGGAGACATGAATCCATGTCACTTGGGTGAGTGAGGAGTGCATGGTCCTTTCCTGCCCTCTTCCCAAGGGAGTGGGGCTTGTCTCCTCAATCTAAAGGAGCCTTTCCATCTCTAATTTCCCCTTCCTTTGTTTGAATAGGTTATCTGATATAATTACACAACATTCAAGTGCAGGAGTGCAGGAAGAAGTGATAAAATCAAGAACAGCTTTAATGAGGCCAGAAAAGGAAGAAAAATGGAGTCAACTCAGGGGAACTTCAAGGTCCTTTTGGTGCTATTCAAGCAAAGAAATGGGAATACTGCTAAAACAGAATAAGCTGGGTGGAGTCAGAAGGCTGATTTGGAACTAGCAGAGCATTCAGCGGTTTCAGCAGGGAGCCTTAAAGTTAGATGGTGTCAGGAACACATGGAGGTAAGCAAACATCCCATTGAGCAGACTTGCACCTCTGCCCGCTGTCAGTGATGTGTCTGTTGCAGGGGAGGGACTGAGGGGAGTGACACAGATAAGGAAGGCTGGATGGCCACAGAGGAACAGCCGCATCCACACAGAGGTCTGGCCAAGACTGATGCTGGCTGAGATGGGGAGAGGGGGCTGCTGAGGTACAGACATTTACACAGAAAGCATAAATTTGCTGCATTCACTTGTATTAACTTATCATTTAAAATTAAACTGATACAAAGATGGGAAAGCAGGGGAATTTCATCTCCTATGAAGAGTGTATGTTAATATCCAGTTATTCCAGAGGAAGGTGAAGGATGCCATTGCCTGCTAGAGAGAAATTTTGATTTACACAGTAGTTCAAGGGCACTGGACACAGCAATTCAATTTCCAACATAAGGTAATGCAATCAGGCCCACTCAAGATACCCCCAAGCCCAGTGGGAAAACAGCACAACCAAACGTTGTCACCACAGCTCCTAAATTAATGGGGAGATAATTCATGTTCTCAGGTGCTCATGTGGGCTGGGCTGGGGGAAAACAGGGTGTCTAACACCAATGGATGTTCTTGTATTCTATTTATGACATCATTTACTAAGAGTATCTATGTGGTGCATCACAGCTGTATTCATAGCCAGGTATTATTCTGACACAAATGTCTCCCTGAAGCCTAGATGTATTTCTCAGTCAGCTTTTGGGTGATGATAAGGAAGCCTAGACCTTTCCTGCAGAGATAAGTGCTGCAGTTCCATTCTGGATGTTCCCATTGCTCTATTCCTGCCTCACACTTTTACCTGCCTTTACCAGGATAAATAACAAGAGCAGCAGGAGCAAGTCAGTACCAGCACCAGGACCTGAATTCTGACTTCACAACTCTCTTCTTGAAGTGAAATCACTTCCTTTTTCCTTTTTATCTCCCTGGCTAAAACAGGAATAATTTTTGAATCAGGCTACAGAGCTCATGGTCCTTCCTGTATTTTTCTCAGCTATTTATATTAATCTAAATTATTGTTGCAGCTTAGACCTCGCAGGTGAGTTACTGTTATCTCCAGCCAGAATAAACAAAAATAGGGGAAAAAGAAAATAAGGATATATAACTTTTACCTCTGTAGAATATCAGGGCAAGCATCTGTTTCCAAAACAAGGACAGTGTTTAATTTAGAGTGAGCATATGGACATCAGAATGCTGCATAACTACTATCAAAATAGATGTTAAACAAAGATTTCCCTCCCCACTATTTTCCCTGTGACTAGAAAATAAGTAAAGGATAATATCCATGGAATAAAACACAGTTATCACAGTGGTACAATTTTCCTCTGTTCAGCATCTACAATATTTTTGCTCAGATTTTTTCTGTTCCAATTAAAAATATTTAGAGCTGTTTTTCTACAAACTTAAGAAAGGTTAACTAAGCCACTGCCATTCCCTGCTATCCTCCATAACAAGCTAGGTGTAAACTTATTTATTAGTATTTTGGTTCTGGAACTAACTTTGCAAAAAAAGGAGCCAAAGTTCTTGGAAATATTATCAAAGCTTGGGGAAAAAGGAAAGCATTTGGCTCACATCGCTGTTAGTGACAATAATCAATGCCCAGACAAGCACAGCTTCAAAAAATGTGTCAAGAACTCACTTTATATTTTAAACAGACCATGAAGACATTCAAATTCTTCATCTGGAAGAGAAAAAAGAGGAGGGGGAGATGGCGGGAGGGAGAGATTTCCTTCCACCAGGCAGCGAGAGATCACTTCACGCTTCCCTTTGGTAGGTTAGAGGGGAATTGTAAAGCCATCGCATGTGAACAGATGGAGGCAAAGGATCTCAGCTTTCACGGGAGCGGGTTAAAGATCCGACGCCTGGGACGGTGGGCGAGACAGGGCCCAGCAGCAGGGGCTTTCTGCCCCCTGACAGTCAGACGTCTCCAGGGCCCGCCGGGGTGGCAGCAATCCTTGGGGAGCACCTCGGCAGGTTCTCAGCAGCCCGGCACCAGCTAAGCCCCAGACTTGTATAGGCACTTCACATTTAGGAGCATGTCTAATCCAATCAGGGGCAGATTGGAAGCTATCCGTGTACCTCCCAGATAGCATATTCTTGTCGGCTTGAAAGCAACCCTCTCCTCCTCAGCCTTCCCCCCTGTCTCCCTATCAGTCTGTGCAAGCAGCAGCCTCCCCCCTTGGGCACACAGAGCTAATCCTATTTACTCAGCCCATCAATTTAACAGCTTTAATATTCGCATGGGTTCGATGGATGCAGCTGAAAGGTTTGCAGCAGCCAGGGAGGAGAGAGAGGCTGTGGTGAGCAGTGGGAGGCAGCCTTCCCATGCTGGCCAAAGCAGAAAAAAGTCATTCAAGACCACGAAGGCTGAGGCATGTCTCATGCCCACTCACACAAACATACAAAGCAGACAACACTTGTGCAGCCCATTACACACCCAGCAGTGTCACTTTGGCACACCACAGCCCCAGGTTCTGCTGCCTGGTGATTTCCCTGGTCCCTCTGACAGTGATGGTGCTGGGGTTAGCAGGAGTGCTGTGGTCCAGTGGGATTGAGCCTGTGTCAGCATGAGGTCTCTCTCTTCCTTAAACTGGAAGGTGTGCATGGAAGGATGGACACAGGAACAAACACAGAGGGTGCCAAGCACCCCCTAATGAGAGTGGTGACCCTGAGAGCCTCCTCCTCACACGCAGGCAGTTGTGGAGGAGCTCAGTCTGATTCTGCTTGATGATTAACTGTTTCTCAGATCTCTGTTTATAAATTCCTGAACTGAAATTCCTCCCTTTATCTACCCTGAGCATCCTTTAGCATCCTTTAGCTCTACCTCCTGTGCTCTGGCTATAGATTAGAGCAATCCTGAGGAGGCAAGTCTTTTTAGGAGAATTCAAGAATGTACTCAGGAAGCTGTTCAGTGCTCCCAACCTCTTGTCACTGCTCCAAGTGATCATGGACTTCAGAAAGAACCAGCACCCACCTCTGAAACCCCTGCGGAGTCTGTGCCCCTCCTCCAGCACTTGGGTCTTTACTAATCACTTTATTCCAAATGTGGAACAGCTCTTGGTTTGTGGTTTAACTCACCTGCATGAGTCACACCTGAATTCCTCTCCTCACTACTGAGGTTAAATAGGATTGGAGTGGCTGTTGCCTTTCAGGGTATTGCAGTCTTTGATGTGCAAAGGACATAGATCTGTCTGATATTTCAACCTGGCACATTTTTTACTTTTAATCTGCTCTTTATTTATCTGTTTAGCTCTTGAACTAAATGTGGTTTTCATTGTGGGGTTTTTTTCAATTTGCTTTTGCTGCTTTTGTGCTAGAGATCATGTGTACTAACAAAAATCTCAAGTTTTCCAGTGCCAGCAGGCAGCCAGTTTGAGGATTTTCTGTGGGTATCCAGCCTTGGGCTCTGTGCCTAAGTCAAGCAGACACATTGCCATCATTCTGAATTAAGGCTTAAGTGGAATAAAAACAGGAAGAGCAGTGAATTCCTCCTTCAGTCATTCCTGTTCTCAAGACCTAAAGGTACTCCTCTATAAGAAATCCCAGTGTTTTGATCTAGTGGACAACACCCTTTTTCCCCAGGCTGAGAGCCTTGTGGGCAATGACTTTACAACTCAAGAGGGATATTCCAATAGCACTACAGAGTAAGTCAGATGAAGTAAAGGTCCTGTATTTGTCCAATTAGCAATGGGTGGTTATGGCAAAGGAGAGCACTCAGAGAGTGCACTTTCCAGCTGCTGGCATGCTGTGAGCCTGACACGCCCCAAGGAATCCAGAAAAAAATTCTTGAAGCATGAGAATAATTTTTCCCGTAGTTCTGCCTCCCCTTTTCCTCCAGGAGGGAGTTCCCAAGTGCTGTTTAGGGCTACATCTTGATTTCCCCATTGTCCATCTCAGCAATGTATGCCATCCCTGGATTTTGATGGAAACACAGACACTGTTTTTCCAACAGATCTGTGTTCAGCCCAATATCCTGGGGTTTGGGCCAGTTGTTTTAATCTTACCTTCCTGTTTTGTTTCTTGGCATTAACTGCTCATACTGTCCTCCTGCTTGGTGCAGTAGGACCAAGTATTCTCTTGTTCTGAAAGCATGGGGATGGTTTTGGTAGAAGATTTGGCCAGTGCAGCTTCAATTAATTGTGTCAGCCATGATGATAATCAACCATCAGGGAGCAACTCACTGGGGAAAGGCTGAGAACTGCACATCAGAAGGTCTGATGTAGGGAGGCAGAAAATCCAGACCTGAGGGAGAGTGATGTGTCTAGCACAGCTGGATAGGAGAAGACAGGTGGGACTGCATGGAAAGTGGGAGCAGGATTTAGGACTCAGGACATTCAGAATGAAGGCAATAGCAAGCATGTGCTTTTCTCAGCTGAGATAAAATGACTTTTAGTGGGGAAACCATTAAAAGTGATGACGCTCCTTCTTTGCTCTGGCTGCTTGTGCCTACTGTGCTGTAGTGCTGTGGAATCTCAGGCTGTGACAGGGTCAGGGGAATGGGGGAGCTAACCTGGCTGAAAACAAATAATTTACTATCCTGGGTTTATCTGTCAATGGATTGGGTCCCAGATCTGACACCCACACAGCTTTTCAAGCAAGGATGCTGGCGCAGGGGAGGGGATGTCATCAGCCAGAAAGATGGGGAGGTCCACATCATTTCCAGAACTCCCTCCCTGGAAGCATCAGGCCAAAACAGCTGATGGATCAGCACAGGAGGCTCGCACCCACCCTGCTGTGTGTGCTCAAATAGGCTGCAAACAAGCAAAACATACTTTAAAGTCTGAGCAGGCCTGGGCAAAACTGAGCACTCACTTCCCTCCCTCAAGCTGCTGCTCTTCAGAGATCGTGGGTTGCACAAGTCATGGCAGAGCCCACAAGGAGGTCACACAGGCAGCCTGGGCAAGAGGAGCTGCAAAAGGTGGTCCACAGGGTCCAACCTCCTCATTTCTGCTCTGAGTATCAACAGTCTGCACCCACCAGTGGCTTCCCAACAGGGAGCAGCAGTAGGGCAAGCACACATGTTCCTGACTGGATATGACTGAATTGGGCAAAAAAAAAAAAAAGAAAAAAAAGATGACCAGCTTCCAGCTTTAAACGGAGTGATAGAGAGATACATCCTGGCAGGCAAGATTAGCAAAACAGATAGACAGGCAGAGAGATTTCATCAAAAAGGGGAAACTTCTCAGAGTATTCTTTTCCAAATACTGGCTAGGTGGCTTTACTGAATGGATACCACAGGAGGTGAGCTAAATATTCACCTGGAGAAATGGGGAAGGTCTCCCACAGAAGAGGAGGACTTATCCCAGCTGAGACCCGACCCGGTGTGCTGATGGCAAGAGGCAAACTTTACATGAGTGTTCTGCTGCTGCTGCTTCTGTCTGAGCCCACGATCAACCCCTATGCAGGGAGAGGTCAGGGGACCACGGACCTCTGAGGCCACACAAAGATTTCATCAGAAGTTCAACGCCGGGACATCTTCCCTAAGCTGCATTCAGTCCCCCCTGCCCTGATCAGCTGCCTTTTGTAAGAAGTGACGGCTCTCCCTAGGAGAGGCAGTGTCACACTGGTGAATTGCCCTCCCTTTTTTCCAGAATACTGTTGTTTTTTTTTCTCAGGAGCTTTGATGTGGAGAGGTAACGACCAAATGTCCCACAGCCTCCCTGTCGCCCATCACCTGCCGCTGCGGGTTTCAGCACCTTGTGGTCTGGTGTTACTTAGTCTGAAAGCCTGGGAACAGGCACCCCCCACCTTGTGGGGTTTCACCTCCTCCGGTGGAATTAATCCCTCTTCACTTCCATTTCCTTCCACCCCGATTTTGCTCTCCTCCCTGAGTTTAGTTGGAGCCAGATCACACCCCCCGCCCCCCTCCGGGCTCCCCATCCCTGGAAGCAGGAACTGGAGTGACCGCGGCAAGCCCCCGGAGAAGAGAGACAATCAGCGAGCCCCCAGCGGCCGCCGTGGTTCTGCTGTCGCTGTACGCCAGCACAAGCAGCAAATTCCAAGAAGATGCGATCATCAGCAGCTCTGTGAAGACAGGAAAGTGGTTACAAATGCTCTCTGCCTCAAAGAGAGAGAGAAGAAACCACAGTCTGGCTGCAGCTGCACCTCGTGCTTTCTGATTAATCTGCTGTTTGGAAACATTCGCTGTGGTACCCGTGCATAGGTAGAGGTGAAGACAAACATGCCGATGGATGCAAAGGGAATGCTTTATCTCTGGCCAATACAAACAGAGCCTACTTCCAGTGGGGATACAAAGTCCTACAAAAGGGAACAGAGATAGAGGTTTCTTCCTCAGAGCTGTCTACATTGCACATTCAGGGAGAGAAAAATTTGCTAGAGCATATGGCATGACCATCCACGTGAGGGATCTACGGTTTTAAATGTTATAGTCCTCAGTGCTTCAAATACAGCATCTTTAAACACTGATGCTACTCAGCAGGCAAATATGTCTCATCATCACCATCATCATCATCATCATCATCATCATCATCATCATCTTTTCCTCAGTCTTCTGGCCTAAATTGTCTGCGTTTTCATAATGTGCTGCATAAGCATCTGTTTGCCCAAAGAAGAGGGAGCACGTATTCACAAGCAGCCCTATCATGACAGTAAATGGCAGAATGATCAAAGTTAGAAGTTCTCTGAAATGTTTAATTACCAGTTCAATGGCCAGATTTTCCATACAGCCCATTGTCCAGGTATGGTTCAGCTGGAAATTATTAGGTCGGTTGAGGTGCAAAGAGGTGCAAAAAGAAAATATTACTCATAAATCATAGAATGGTTTGGGTTGGAAGTATCCTTAAAGATCATCTCATTCTAACTCCCTGCCAGGAGGAACACCTTCCACTATTCCAGGTTGCTCAGAGCCCCATCCAACCTGTCCTTGAACACTTATTGATGCCTCCCTAGCCAGTGTGACCCAACCTTTCATGCTGTTTTACCAGCTGGAGCTATGTGTTCCCAGCACATCTCCCTATCTCCCTAGTGAGTCCCTTGTTGCAGATGCTTTAGGGGAGGGCACATCCCTGAGCTTCTCTCTATACTCCATTGCTGCAAAGCTGAATGGATCCTTTTTCTGCCTTAGTCTGAAAAGGCCAACCAGACCCACAGAATCTGGCCTTTTTATTGATATCTGACATTCCTTATTTTCATTATCAAAAGGTTTTATTGAAGCCTTGAATTTGCCACAGTGGGTATCCTTTCAAAATCCGCCAAGTTTGCTGTAGAAAAAACAGATAACATTACCTTGGTATTTGCGGTATTCCTTGTGCTGCTCTTCCCACTTCAGCGGAAGACTGCTGAGGATGTTTGGGGAAAGGCTAAGATAAATGTTCCTCAATATCAAAATAAACAATAGAGGCTAATGTGCAGCTTGTATTTTTCATGCTCATATTGGATTCCAGTTTAAGTTTAAAGGGAGCTGCTCCAGAGCTTTCAGGCTATGGCTCCCAAGTCCAGAAGGATCAAGGGACAGAAGTGAGGGCATATTCATGTACACGTGCATATGCAGATAAAAAAGTTTCCCTGCCAAAGTCTCCTTTTTGGCATGGAAGCATGTTACCAACATTCAGCAAGTAATAAATAATAGCAACAGTACAAGAATTCTTCCACAGGATATTTCACCAGCCACAAAAATTACCATAACTATCCACCAGTCTCTGGTCTGGCAGGGTAAAAGGCAGAAGCTTAACTTGCTGCACAAGAGGAAAAGAGAAAATCTCCAGGGCAGTCCCTTAGTGGTCCAAAGGGATCGTGGTTTTCCTGCTTTGAATTCTGTGCAAAGTAAAGAGTGAAGTCCAGAGCCAACCCACTGAATATTCAGGCCTAGAATTTGAAAAGGCCAGATACTGAATCCTTGATGTTTAGTCTCTCATGACAGGTTCTTGCTCCCACACAAGTATCCAAGGCAGTGGTTGGATGAGGCTCTGAGCAACCTGGCCCATGGCAGGACGTTGGAAAGAGATGATTTTTGAGGTCCCCTCCAACCCAAACCACTCTGTGATTCGATTTGTTGCATCAGGAGATGATGACTATAATATACCATCCTAGCAAAAAACCACTTTGGGTGTGGCAGTCTAGGAGAACGAGATTAAGGCAAATTATAGGTATTTCAAAATTCATCATTTCATAGTTAAGTGAACAGACAAAACATAAAATGCTCTTTGTCCTTTTGAACATATAACATGACCTGCTCTATGGCCTAATCCTGGAACTCCCACAGGATGCAATTTGATGCCTCAATTATCCTGCTGCTATTGAAAGGGCTTCTAAGAAGCACCTGATGCGAGACACTCTTGGTACAATCTGGAGCAAAAACAAAGAAGAAAGAGCTGCACAATTCTGGAGGCAGTGGGGCAAAACACAGCCGTGCAAAACAGATTCTCATTTGATCTCTTTCTCAGAAGGCATTATCTCAGAAACATCTCAGTATGTTAAGGCACTGCCTTGATGGCTTGTTACTCCTGCAGTGCCTGAAAAACTGAGCCTTCTTTCAGACATGTTTCATTCTGCTGTCAAATCTAAGTATTTGGGTTCAGATTCAGTTGTTGCCACTGCAGTGTCACCTGTGGTCCTGCAGAAAAAGCAGGAGACAACTGTTGTGGCGGTGGTGCCTCAGCTCCACAACACAAAACACTCCTGGTTTCTCACTTACATGGAAATAACTCCACTGCTTTCAACAGCGTAGCCTTGTCAGCTCCAAGTTTGGTCTGTTGACCTTACTGGATCTGTCTTCTGCTGGTGTTGTTGCTGAGGTTACAGGATGGAGCAATGATGACCCCTATCTGTGCTTTCCTCTTTATGGTGGACCTTTGAAATGTACCTATGGCAAATTTTGACACAGGAAAACCTGTTGTCTCCTAAGAAACTACAGATAGATTTAGCTGCTGAAGT
>NW_005054414.1:1259667-1288769 GCF_000277835.1 Geospiza fortis | reverse complement strand
TTGTCAGGAAAATCTCCACAATACCACTGGACATGGGCACTTGAGACCCCCCCATGAAATGTCACTTCAGACCAGTATTCCTTTGGGAATATCTGGTGATATATCAGGTGCTTCTTACAGAGGCACCTGGCCTTTATTTTTCATCCCAGACTCACTTACAGTTTATGAGGAAGCCATTCCTGAGCTCCCAGGATTTCTGCTGAGACCGAGCACAGGCCTGAAGACAAAACTTTAGGGATGCACATTGCAGGCTTAGGTATTCTGAGTGAAAAACTCTTCCCTGGCAAGGTTGATGAGTAGGAGGATTCTGACATAACAGTTCTTGTAGGATTTTACCTCTAAATAAATCCGAGGGAAACAGGTGCAAAACCAGACTACTGAACTGGCACAGTCCTGTGTCTAAAAGTGAGGAAATGACACTTCCTGATTGTCCAAGCCAGGGAAATGGGGATAAAGGGAGGGCAGGGGATTTAACATTTCCCAGATGATTCAACCTGGCACCTGAATTCGACCACTTTTTTGTTTTACTGTTGGACCACAGTGTTACAGATAATCACAGTGTAAACAACATTCTTTTAGTGCAGCTTTTGTCTCTTTTCTGTAGGATGGAGAGTCTTGTGAAATCAGCCTCTGTCATGCCAGGGACTGAAGAAAACACTGTGTTGAAAAAAGTGCCTGTTCCCAGGCTTTCAGACTAAATAACAGCAGACCAAAGGTGAAGGGGAAGCAGAAGCCTGGACAAGGGATTTGATGGAGTTCCTGCAGCAAGTCCATGCCCAGGGTGGAAGTGAGTCCAGACACCTCACACCTTGCTTATAACAATCAGGGTGAAGCTGCTCCCCAGCCCACCTTGCCCTGATCAGGTTATGATTTTCCTGCCTATTGCTGTAACCAGACACAACCAGATTTGTAACACAACCAGATTTGCAAGACGTTAAAATTATGGCTTCATAAATAATATGATACAATTTCTAATTGCTAACCACTCTTTTGTGTATTCAGGGTTACCAGGATTCATGATAACCTAAGAAGAACAGCATATGTTCATTTTGCCTCACTTCTGAAGTCCTGGGTGTGTTTATCCTTAACCATAATTCTTTCCCCAGCCTTGCTCTTACTTCCAGCCCTGACCTTATCTTAGGCTCTCAGAGTAGGAGTTTAAAAACAAAGGTGTAGCCAGTTTTCTTTTCTTTTTAATACAGCTTGACAGGGTTAAAATGCAGAACACAGACCTTCAAATTTTCGTAAAGTACTGTGATTGCCTTGTCTGCTTTATACTGTTTGATGCTAAAATCCATAGACCAATTCTAATTTCAGAGCAAACAAGGGAGCTGCCTACCATTCCACAGCAGGAGGGGTAAAAGCACGGGTAGGCTGATATTTTTTACCAGAAATATTTGTGTTGTTGAAGATTTTTTTACCAGAAGTATTTGCGTTAAAGACTCTTTTGAGGATTTTGTGCCATTGGAGTTGTTTTCACCTACAAAGTTGATGCTGGGCTTGATGTGTTTTTATTCTCAAGCATGTAATGAGGACGAGTGAAAGGAGTTCGAAGGTGACCAAGATGCCATTTTCTGTACTGTATCTAGTGTCAGTCACAGACTTCATGCTCTGCTGGCTGCCTGAGGACTAGGAAGAAACAGTCTTCACAGCTCCTTTGATTTATCACCCACATGGTAAAGTTTAAATTCACTTTTGAAGTACCGGCACTGCCCTGGCTGAAAAAAAAGGAGGCTGGACAAGCATGCTTATGCTTGTAGTGGTATTGGAAAATTTCTCAAGTACCTATGGGCAGGTGTGGCTCACATACTTGGGTTAAACCAATCGCCAGATCTAGGGTCAGGAAGGAATTTTGCCCTAGGTCACATTGGCAGGGAAGACTGTGTTGTTTTTGTTTCCCTTGCTTCACAGTGTGGGTTGCGGTTGGCTTCCTGGATTATCTACTGCCATCTTAAGAAATGCTAATGACCCAGGCTTTAGGTCCACAGGTGGAATTGTAGATCCAACCCTGCAGGTCTCAGGCCTGCCTCAGAGAGGGACTGCAATCACTTTGGGCCCCTGTGCAGAGACTCCAGCACAAGGCATCCTCAGGGCTCTTAGCATCCTTCAGATTGCCCTGTGGTGTGGGCATCTCCACCTAACAGAATCCCTGTAAGTGTGCAATTTGGAAATCTGGGCATGCTAGAACTCTCTCAGGTTGTTTCCCTGTGGTGCAGCAGGTTTTCAGATTATTTTGGGTGATGGAGCACCTTGTGATGAATACTGGGATGTGGATGCTCCCTGGAACTTGTCAGCCTGCAGGATGCTTATGATTGTGATGCCCTGGAGTTGTGGATGTGGGTGACCTTTCCTGGGGGGCACAGCACTGTCATTTGGTTTCGTGTGTTGCTGGGGTGGGGCAGTGTTGGTACTGTTCACTTTTTTTAGTGGAATTGAAAATACTAGAAGGTTTGCATTTAACAATTACTGTTCCCATACCACTTATGTGGGATGACTGGAGTCAGAGTAGGGGCATGGTTGCACCATACAAGAAAGCCAGAATGAGAGAGCATCACTTTGGAGAGATGGCAGTCTCTCCAAAGGCACTCCTGCCTTTTAATGAAAGCACTTTGGCCATAATTGTACTGTTAATTCATTTTAGATATGTTGCTGCATCTGAATTTCCCACTAACCAGTGATTAAAAAAAGTCATCTGGGGAGTGGCTTGTGTGATGTTGGTATTAATAGGATGAAAACAACCAGAAAGTTAGGGGCATTCTTCTGTGGTACTGAAAACCCTTAATGAGGCCCTTAATTATGCAATAACTTCTATGCAAGCAAACACATGCCTATTATCATTATTATTGTGCTGATAGTTGATATCCCACTGACATGAACAATTTAGAGAATTCCAAGTATTATGCAGCACTCCTGCCAGCTCGGAATAGGCTGACACAGCTACAACTACCTATTTAAGAAGATTAGACTGATTTTATTTGCATAAGAATTTAAAGCGACAAAACCACTTGCCACACCCAGGAAACGATCATTAAAAATGAATTACTGCACATTCTTTTATTTGCTGTGTGGTTAACTTCTGAGTGCCACAGTCAATGACAAATCCAAAGTGAGATGCCCTAGAATATCTCTCCCTAGGTTTTCCAGGTTCTCAGTATCACAGAATATTCTGAGTCAGAAGGGACTCATCAGGACCATCGAGTCCAAGAATCACATCATGTGCCGTCTCTGGATGTTTATTCTTCTAGGGGAAGTGGGCTTCCCCTAGGAATGACAACAAGCAAATATTTGCCTGCCTTGTGTTACCTGTACACAACTCCAGCAGTTCTGCATGTCTCTGTTGGTCATTACTCCGTAAAACACGGCGCAATCACTCTCAGTTGAGGTTCTCCTAGTCCAGAGAGAGCCCTTCAGGAAAGGCAAGGTATTTTATGCCAGCATCTTCTGCCGAACGGAGGGTGGTTGCAGAGGAGAATCCATCTCAGCAGCTCGAGCTTCAACAGGCAAGTGAAGGAAGAGAAGGAGCCAAACCCGATGGGAAAGAAAACATAGAAAACTTTCCTTGTTAAAAGCCTCAGCCACGGGCTGTTGCTATTTTCTGTCGCTAGAGCAGCAGCCAGGTGCCAGCGCCGACTGCAGCGCTTCGGGATGCGGGGAGCGGGATCCGCTCCGGCACCGCGGCCCGCGCGCGGCCCCTGCCGGCACTGCCAGCAGCTGCGCTCGGAGCCTGCGGGAAGTTTGGAACTTCGTGGAATCAAGGTAGGGCCTGGGTAGGAAGAGACCTCAGACATCCAGTTTCAACCCCTCTGCCGTGGGCAGGGACACCCTCCACTAGAAAAGGTTACTCAGAGCCCCATCCAACCTGGTCTTCAACACTGTCAGGGCTGAGACCTAGTGGTCTTCTTTCAAAATATCCAGGACAGAATCATAGTTCTAATTTTCTCTTTTTCCTCAAACTTAATTGTATGGGCATTAAAATACTGGAAAGAGTTTTATGTTAAGACTTAAAAATTTTTAAAGCAGCTTCAGTAATTATTTGGCTGACATTTTCTAAAATATAAAAAGATGCCTGAAAGAGATTCACCCTCCCCGTCAAAGGGGGAGCAGCAGCATTCCAGCCCAGCTCCCCCAGAGATGGGGGAATGAGATGCAAAAGATACTCCAAGAGAATTATAGAATGGTTTGATCTGGAAGAGACTTTAAAGATCCCCTCATTCCAACCCCCTGCCATGGGCAGGGACACCTCCCACTATCCCAGAGTCCCATCCAGCCCGGCCTTGGACACTTCCAGGGATGGGGAAGCCACAGCTTCTTTGGGCAACCTGCTCCAGGTCCTCACCACCCTCACAGGAAGAGTTTCTTCCCAATACCCAATCTAAACCTCCTCTCTGTCAGTTTGAAGCCATTTCTCCTTGTCCTGTCACTCCAAGCCTTTCTGGATAAACAATAGTGGTGACAACCCTTTTTTAAATTGCCTGTATGGCACCTACAAATGAAACTGCACCCAAAGTAGCCCCTGATCACAGTGATGGCACTGTCTGGCCCTATGTCTGAAGTGCATCGTTGAGGTGAATTGTACCTCAGGAGTTTCTAGCCTTTCCCAGCCAGGAACTGCACACCAAAATCTGTGTGTGCCAGAAAACATCACAGCAAAGCACACCTTAGAGATCCAGGGGAGAGGTGCCCTTGGGGCACAATCAGACACAGAGGTGCCAAAGCGATGCCTGAGGATCCCTGTTCCATCATGGACTGAGGAAAGCCTGGCTGGGCCTGTGACCTATTCCAGGGTGACCTGGGGATGGTTGCTCTCACCTATCCTTCCTTGCCTCTTCCTGGAGCAAGGGCTTCAGATTGTTCAGCTGCTCCCTTTTAATCACATCCTTGGTGTTGGTCATGCTGTGAAGCCACGTGCTTGCAGGGCTTGTGAACCAAAGGCTGCTTTTGGTTTGTGGTCCCAGGCAGGGGCAGGGACTGGCTGTGGGACTCACACAGGATACTACCAGGTACATCACCAACCTGCCCATGCATTCAGCAGCTCTTCTTGACACTCTCATGGCAATTAGGGGATCTAAAAGTAATCAAGTGTCTGACCTGAACTGATTTCCAGGAGACCAGAGCACCAGCGTTTGTCCAAATTCTTCAAAAACATGTGTCAAATGTTCAGAAAAAGTAAAACTGCTATTGTACAGAGAGAGCTTCCATCACAAACCCAGGAATCAGCAGGTTCATGCAAGGAACATTTGTATTTCTGTTTCCATATCTAAGCCTCTTGTGTGTGGCTAAATGTTTACTTCCAAGGTTGTCAAGTTTGTCATTTATATGGAATCTAAATTCACTTCCTTGTCAGCCTGAATCTCTCAGTCTAGGGAATGAGAATGGGAAAACACTCCACAGTGGTATGAAGACTGACGAAGGAAGACCATGGTTTCCTTTTATCACTGAAGCCCTCAGTGCTCTTGTTAGTGGTGTGGCACAGGATTCAACATTCAGGAATTTAGGGCTCCATACTTGTCTTGCCAGAACATTCTGCCATGAATTTAAGGAAATCACTTAACATGGAATCTTGTTCTCACAGCAACTCATGCCAGTCTTGCCATGGAATTCAGTCCTTTAATAAAGAAAGATGTAAAATGTCTCCTGACATCAGAGAGAAAGCACTTTGGGGCAAGATTGTCTCTTGCTTTGATTGTTGATGGACCTTTACTCCATCGTGGAACAAGAATAAGAGCTATATAATTGAATGAGAGAGAGAATTTAAGGCTCCGATTATGAGAAAAGAAAAAAAAGTGTTTACCTTTGCAGAGACAACTGGTACACACCTTACAAGCTCTCCACAGACCATAAGCCAGAAAAGAGAAACAGGAGTGCAGAGCCCTGCAACCAAGGAGCCAGATTGGTGGCAGAATGGGCAGACTGATTTAATGTTGCACGGAGGTCAAAACAGAAACTTTAGCATCAAAGAAAGGAGGAGTGCTGCAAAAGCCCAGCGCTCAGAAGTAGCACTTACCAGAGGTATCATATAAACTTAACCCTGCTGTCGGTACTCCTGTTGGAGGGAAAGGAGGTGAAGGCCACGACCTGTGAAGCAGAGGTCAGATGTTACAGACCATCAGACAAAGGAAGTGACAATGGGGAAAGGTTCTTCTCTGAAGCACTACCAGATGGTGCCTAATCTCAGTCAGGGGAGAAGGCATGGCCACCAAATCTACACCGGCTCCCTGAACCTGACACTCAGGCATTATCAAGGGAAAAGACTGTTCTTCCAACTGTTACAAGACAGACTATGCAGTGCAACCCATTCAGTTAATCACAGTACTGTGCTGATTTGGGACAGAATTTTCCAGGATCAGGCACACAACATGTATTTGCTTGTTAATTGTTTCTGCACCAAAGCTGCAATATTAAATACTCTGAAAATTTCTACCATGGTGGAAATTTTTCCTCCTGCCCCTCTGATTATTTGTGAAAATATCTTTGTCTCCTCATGGAGAAGGAAGCATAGTTAGATGGCATGAACTGGCAGAGCTCTGGGATCTGTACTGGGGTTTGTCCTGGAGACTTCTTTCACAATAGTAATGGTGGAAATGTTGTCTTTGCACACAGCTGGAAATCTGCTCACAGATTTACTAAGGAATTTCTGCTAGCTGAGCTCAAATAGGACTCGAGGATTTCCATGTCTGTCCTGGGGACGATGAAAAGACAAATGGAGATAGAGGTGGAGGTGAGCTCCAGAGTCCCAGAGAGGCATCTACTCGAGGCAGTAGGGCACAGACCAGAGGATGGAAACCTAAATGCTTCTCATGGGATTCATCACTACATGGGCTGCATTTAATCTTGTCTGAGCAGCTTATGTTTTCACCATGCTTCTGTTTCCCTGCCTGGGCCAGAAGGAATAGAGGCCCCATTGTTGTGAGCAGCTGCCCTGAGAGCTGCGTGCAGAATGCAGAGCTGGGATGTTGCTGTGCCCGGAGAGAGCCTCACATGACAATGACAGCCACTGGGTTTGTGTCCCTTCCAGCCATTTCTCTATACACAGGAATAACGGGACTGTGCTCTTGTTGTGTCTGTTCTGGACACCTCAGTGGTGTGGTTTGAGTCCCTCCATTTGGCAGACTGATCCAGAGGTCTGAAAAAATAATCCAGCCAGCAGAAAACAATTAAGGACCTCTATGAAATTCAGTGTGTGCTTAAGTGCTGAACTGGGTCTTTCATTGCTGCTATGGTCAGATCTCATCAGCATTATGGAGGTAATCACTATCACACACATTTTTTTTTCCACAAGGAAAAGCAGTGAGAGCATCATACTTCACATGCCTGTTACTCCTTACTTTAATATCTGGTGTTAATGTGGTATTACACCAGATATAAGCAAGGTCCTCACTTCTTCTGGACTGCTTGGAAACAGGGTCCTCAAATGATCCACTGTGCAATGCCTATGTGTTGGTATCTACCAGGAACAGCATCTGTATCAGGAACTGCATCCTGGTATCTACCAGGAACTGCATCAGTATGCTGCCACATGGGATGTGCATTTCTGAGCCATGGAAGTGAGAGCTGCAACACAGTTCAAGGAGGTGCAGCCTGGAAGAAACAAAACCCTCCTGAACCAACTGTGGTACACCCCCAAATGATCTTGCCATATCCTGGGAGATGTCTTCCCAACCATTTTCTGGGCATATCAGCCACCCTGTCATGAAGCAAGGTTAGGAATACAGCAGAAAATACAGCTTTAACCCATGGTATGAGCTATGAAACCACTCTGAACTCATGTTGCTTTCGCTCTTGGTACCTTTTAGAAGTTCTGCTTCATCTTTCAAGTTGATATATCAGTGTTTTCCTGTGCTAAATGTGCAAAGCCAGATGTGACAGGAAAGAGCCTTGCAAAGAGCCTTGCAAGAGCTTGCAAAGAGCCTCTTCTCTCTGTTGACAAACTTGAAATGCCCTTCAAAATTTGGGTCTCCTGAAGCTGGGGCATCTTCCTGATTTCTTTTAGGTGTCTTATTATTGTGTGAGATTGTACTCCGCAGGGTAAACAATCCTTTAAATTAGAATAGGCTGTTTTCCCCCCATACTGGAAGGGACATGGCCACAAAGTGACATTATTGTACAGCTGCAGCAATAGGACAGAGTTGGTTGGAACTCAGAGCTTCAGTGAAAACTTTCATCACAATTTCAGATTTTGTTTGACAACAGAACAGGAGATTTTGACTGAAATGTTTCTGAAAATAGCAAAACCCTCACCCACTCAGAGAGCTGAATGTGAAACCTCAATTTTTGGTGGGGAGGAAAAAAAGCGATGACATTTTCCTTCCACATTTGGATCAGTCCCAACAATAAACTTCACTTTTTATAGGAACCAAATAGTCATAATAGGAATTAAACTGTATATAGATCAGAAATAGAAAATACAAGAGACTAATAAAAGTATCAGATATACACAAGGCAGAAAGTTGAAAAGAGCAAAGAAAATGAGATTGAGGGAAAGGTACAGTTTATATGTGGAAAAATGAGACCAGAGTAGAGATGGAGGCGCAGATGTGAGTGGTCATGGGGCAGGGCAGAAATGCTCCCACCCCAGCCATGGAGAGTGCAGTCATGAACAAGGCAAGGAATACAAAGCGTGGATTCTGGAGCAAGTCCTAGGAAGGGAGACCAAGCTGGTCAGAGGGGTGGAGCAGCTCTGCTGTAAGGAAAGGCTGAGAGAATTGGGATTGTTCAGCTTGGAGAAGAGAAGGTTCCAGGGTAAACTCATTGTGGCCTTCCAGTACCTGAAGTGAGCCTACTTCAGGTTGATGGAGCCTCTTTACAAGGGCCTGGAGTGACAGGACAAGGGGAATGGCTTCACACTGACAGAGAGTAGGTTTAGATTGGATATTGGGAAGAAATTGTTCCCTGTGAGGGTGGTGAGGCCCTGGCACAGGTTTTCCAGAGAAGCTGTGGCTGCCCCATCCCTGGGATTGTCCAAGGCCAGGCTGGATGGGGCTCTGAACAACCTGGGATAGTGGGAGGTGTCCCTGCCCATGGCAGGGGAGTTGGAATGAGATGATCTTTAAGGTCCCTTTCAACACAACCCATTCTGTGATTCTGTGATTCTGCTATTCTATGATTCTATGACTTTGTGACTTTGCACTCTTTACACACCAGACCTGAGGCCTTGGGAAGTGCTAACTGGGAGCAGAAGCCATCCATTGGAGAGGCAGGAGATGTTTTGGGAGAAACCAGCAATACCTTTGACCACAGGAGCTGCCTGGGACCTGAAAGCCAGAGGTTTTCTGGCCTCCTTTGGTGTCACTGACCCGGCTCTTGCTTCTCTGACTGGAAAGTGGAAACAACAAAATCATCCCCCTCTTGTTTATGTACTGAAGCCCTTTGGAAGCGGTTCACGCTTTGCCCTGGGCTTTGCTCCCTGTCTCTCCACGCTCGGTGCCGGGGATCCCAGGGTCACCGCCACAGGACAAAACAGTGGGAACAACAATAACTGCGCCGGCCTGGCACAGGAGGGGGGACGATTGTATTCAGCCTCCACAGCCCACGACTGGTGGTACAAATGACAGATACAATCAGGCCTTGGGGTTTTCCTTACATTTATATGTCTGGGGAAGGGTGTCAGCTGCTGTTCTCAGCCACTCTGGCAAACTGAAGCTAAAGATTCGGGCAAGTGGGGGGGGAGAGAGAGAGAAATGCATTGAATTGCCATCGAAAGAAACATGCATAATTTCTAGAAATGCTTTGTGTCAGTTTCAAAGATCCTACTGGGAATGCAGCTTATTCTCTGACCAACACGTTTCCTTTGCAAAAGGCACAACTTTTTTTTAGTCTCCAGCAGCAGTCAGTACCTATGTTTTCTTCAACTGACATGCCTGTAAGTTCAATCAGCTGAAATGGTTTATGTGAAGCAAGGGATAGGGCAAGTTCACATGGCACTCTAAGAGACCTTGAGACAAACTGTAGTCTCACTGATGTAACTGGAGGTTCTTTTTCAGATCTCTGCTGATCTGAGAAGGATGGAGCAGAAAAAATTACATACTTAACCCTTCTGTTAGAAAACACCATGCAGTGAAAATAATGTAACATTCCTCTAAAGCCCCACTGCAGAGTTGTGGTTAAATGTGATTAAAGTTCTTATCCTCCCACTGCCTTTACAAGAGTATAAAAGTGGTACCTCTGAAGTTTTGCTGGAGTTAGAGTTGACAAAAAATAAACAAATAAACCCCTGCAATAGTTAAACACTGTTACTTAATAGAGCTTTAAATACTTACCAGCTTCCAGTGTAAAAGTATCAACTTTAAACCCACTTTTTTTTTTTGCCATGGTTAAGTCTAAGGTTTAACCTCAACGAATGATATTTGTTCTTCTGCCTAAGCCTTGATGTGTTTATGGCACACTGCTTGTGGTAACAATCATGCTTTCAGTAGCAATATCTCTGCAGCAAAGCCAGGTCTGTCATCTCCTTTCACTGAACTCAGCAGTTTCCTGAGGAAAATTCTGTGGATTAAAAAAAAATAAAATAAGAAACTGTTTTAAAAACAGCCCAAACCCAAACATCTTCCTGAAATTATTCAAATTTTTTAAAAGAATGTATCTTTCATGTTTTACCCTGCCATTATATCCACCAATGTCATCACTGCATGGCTTCCGCTGAACCAGACAGACCACAAAGCCTAAAGCCTTTATCCACTTTCTCTTTGATGAACACTCGATGCCTTGTTTTGGAATTTTGTTTAATTTCTTTCATTCAGGGAAGTGCTGGCACCATCTGCTGGGACTTTTGTCACTGCAACCACTAAAGACAGAATCAGAGAATCACAGAATGGGTTGGATTGGAAGACCCCTTAAAGATCATCTCATTCCAACTCCCCTGCCATGGGCAGGGTCACCTCCCACTATCCCAGCTTGCTCAGAGCCCCATCCAGCCTGGCCTTGGACAATTCCAGGGTTGGAGCAGCCACAGCTTCTCTGGGCACCCTGTGCCAGGCCCTCACCACCCTCACAGGGAACCATTTCTTCTTCATGTCCAATCTAAACCTGCTCTCTGTCAGTGTGAAGCCGTTGCCCCTTGTCCTGTAACTCCAGGCCCTTGTCAAGAGTCTCTCTCCATCTTTCCTGTGGGTTCCCTTCAGGCACTGGGAGGCCACAATGAGGTCACCCCAGAGCCTTCTCTTCTCCAGGCTGAACAATCCCAGTTCTCTCAGCCTTTCCTCCTGTGTTAGGATCTCAGTCCTTGCATCTATAAACGTACCAAATATTCCCAGTTTGACTCATATGGGTACTTTTTTTTGTAATTATTTTTATTTTTTCCACACCTTTCCTAGATTTAGATTGCATTCACCAGACCTCAGCAATTCCCTGCTGTCCTGGGTCCTGCCTGGGTTTGGGGAGGCAACTAAAGAGTCTTCTGTACAGTTTGGTGCTGAGACTAAGCAGATTAATGAGCGTGATAGGACAAGGTTTTAAACTGAAAGAAGGTAAACTCAGACTAGATATAAGGAAGACAGTTTTTTATAGTGAAGGTGGTGAAACACTAGAACAGGTTGTTCAGAGAGGTGACGGATGCCCATCCCTGGAAACATTTAAGGCCAGGTTGGAGGAGGCTCTGAGCAGCCTGGTCTGTTGAAGATGTCCCTGTTCACTGCAGGGGGATTGGACTAGATGACCTCTGGAGGACCCTTTCAACCCAAACAATCCTATGGTTCTATGATTCTATGATTCTATAGACTTGAGTCCTATTGTCCAGGTCCTGTAGAAATGGATTTTACTTGTGAAGGAGGTCACTGAGTTTAAATGGAGAAGACTGAAGAAACCTCAAAGAAAGACTGAAGCACTTTCTTAATTTGTGTAGGATTCAGGAAACAGGGATCAGTCTGCGACAATATAACCAAACTCTTTTTCTGTAGATCTCAGAGCAAGATTTTAATAAGCTGAGAACCACAGGAACAGGGACTCAAATTGGCAAAGATGTTTTTATAGCATTTTCAGTCTTAAATATAACCTCGTAGCTGGAAATTATTGTAGTCAATAAATCTAGAATTACTACAGAAATTAGATTCACAAGATTGTTGGGAATGTAAAGCTAGGAGAATGTCTAAAGTACCATTTATGTTTGTCACATCCCTCATAATTTTAAAATAGTTATTAAAAATGCATACAAGAATATGCATCTTTTATATGCATAAAATATATTGTACGTATAATACATTTGTGCATTACATATCTTTTGTATATTTATATATACTACTACATATGTATAAAATAATCACATGCAATTGTCAAAGCTTTAACTCCCAAACATAATAACACAGACATTTCTTACTAATTTTATAATTTAACTAGCTATGTTTACTCAGTATTTTATGTCTTGTCATAAATTAAGAGATATTTAAATCCTTATGATAGGTGATTCACACAGTAAACCTTAAATATATATAAACCTGTTATATTTTGAGGACAGCTTCCCATTTGAATCTCCAGCTTCACCAAGGAGAGCGTGATTTCTTTTTTTCTATGGATCCAAAATGAAATTACCCAACTTCAGGGTTCAAAAGCAGCTTTTAAGGTGGAACAGTGGACACATCAGACCAAAATCAATCGAATGAGCGTCACTCTAGGGTGACAAAGTCACTGAGTTCTGATTGCACACGTCATGTAAACCAGATGAGCAGGAACTTTCTACTGGAAGTTACAATGTCGCAAGTCTCTCTGATACCCTGTACTGAGCTGAACACCAGTGATGGCCAATCCCTGCAGAGAATTGCCATTTTGGGGCATTTTCAGGAACTCCTAAAGGGAGGTATAATAGTGGTGTGGTTGAACATGGTACATGAGGTCTTGTTTTCAAGCTGAATTTCATCTACTGTATAAGCATGCACCCACATTTGGAAAACTTGAAACTGGGCAATTCCCAGTTGAGCTTTGCTATCTTGTGGATTTTTAAAGCACCAAAAAACTTGATAACAGTTGATGTAATTTGGCATTAATGATTTGAAGCAGGTGCCAGACCTACCTGCACAATGCATTCTGAATAGGGCTCCTGGGGGGCAATGGTGGCAGCACCTGCCAGTTCTTAGGAAAACAGTCTGACATTCCATTTTTAGGCCCGTTTCTTCAGTTCAGTCTGAGACACTGCTCAGTGCTTCATCCAGCCTCATCCCCACTGGACTGTGGAGCACATTGTCCTGAGGAATCCGAGGGCTCTGGGCAGATGGAGCGGTGATGTCATCCGACTTTTCCATTTCTACTTCTTATGAACATTTGCCTTATTCTTACATGCCAGCTCTTTCTCGGCATGTTTTAGACTAGAAACATTTTTTTTTCTGGGTGTAGAGAAGGAATCACTTCTTTTTGATTTCAGACAAGATCTGGCAAGTGAGCTCTTGTTGCTAGTCAAAGAAAAAACCTTAAAAAAATTAACACAGAATCTGTGTTTAGCAAAGTGATTTGCATAAGCTGTACACTTGGTTCTTAGAGTTGGAACAGTTCTAACCTATGACAAATTCCTCTGTCTGGGCTGTCTTCCAAAATCATTTTCATCTACCCTGGCAAAAGAACTGAAGTCTGCGTTCTGCACTAATTAAAGGCCTTCAGGAGAAGGGCCCCAGTTGAAATGCTGACACACTTTGTACACGCTTTATTTGTGAAAGGGGATACTGAGCCCATTTGATGGCGCCTCCTGCTCCGTCAGGCCGTGCAAAATTTTAAGTGGGGAAACAAAATGGGCACAGTTATGTCTTGTTAAGGTTCTGAGTTACTAAAACACTGCAGTTTTCTCTGTTGAAAAGCATGATATGGAGATTTTTTGATCTTTGAATAATACTAATAAGCAGTAAAAAGGCTAAAACCCATGGCAGTTCCTTAGTGAATATGAACTGACACTCACAATTTTTATTAACTACTATGGCTTAATGGAGCTGAGTCTCTGTCTCCCTAAATATCTTCATTTTGTAAACAGCAGAATATACACCCAACATCCCTTTTACATAAAACTGGGAACTGCTGAAAAGGGAAGGCAGGGAGAACAGCTGTCTCAATAACTCTCTGGAGTTTTTCCAGCAGGACTACCACTCCAGTAGGTTTGCTTTCCATTCTAGATCATTGACAGGCTTCTCAGCAGTTTAATATTCCCAGTGTATTCAATGGAAATCAGAGTCCATGACTGAGGAAGGCACCCAGAAATTCTTTTTTTCTGAAGTTGTTGTCCTGAGTATTCACCACCTGCTTTGGAACACACATGCTTGGGCTGAAGAGAGATTTTAACTACTCTGGATGTTAACTACTTTATCCAAGTGCCCAGCAGGAGGCAAGGAAAGAAACTCTTCCTCTGTGGGGAGTCTCACCTAGTAGGAAGTGCGCTCTGAAAACATGGATTAGACTCAACTCTGCAGCTGAACTACACGGAGAGCTCCTGCAGAGAGTAACAGAGCTTAACCAGGGTTCAATGCACTCACCCTGGCCAGGGAGAGGAGGGAAGTACATCTATCCAGCAGCAGATGTTCGGATGCTTAGTGACCTGTGGGAAAACACTTGGGAGAGGCAAGGGCACTTAGGCAGCTGCATGGTGTTTGTGGAATTTAAGGAATCCCAGCCCATGTCCTAGGCTTTTCTCTCTGCTCATTTGCAATGAGTGCAGAAAAGAAAAAAAAAAGTAGGAGCAGGAGGATTTCTCCCTCAGATATTCTTTCAGCATTCCTCAGGCTTCACCCTGCGTGTCTGCTGCAGCCCTCACTAAAGGATTTTATTGTAAAGCAGCAATGCAGGGATTCCACAGCCTCTGAGACATATTCAGGGTTTTTACTAGCAAATAAACTCACAAACATAATCAACATTCTTTATGAATCCTCATCCTTTCCTTAGGAGGATGAATTTCTAGCCTGTTTTCTATGAATCTTAAATGCAAAGTTTCCACAAGGGCAAACGCTCCAGTTTTTTCTGCCTTCTTGGGCACAGGGGACAATCCTGTCTTGTTTTTGTCCCTAAAAGTATTGACTGTATTAGACAGTGGCACGTGCTTTCGAAAGAAAAGAACCATGAATGCTTGCATGTCCCTGTATTATCGGCCACGTGCTCCATCCCTGGGAGACAAACGGGCCACTGAAATGCGGCTGGCCTGGACGTCCCACATACCAAGCAGATGCAAGCAGAATGCCATAGGGAAATAAGAAACACATTGTATGTGATTTAAAAGGCTTACAGCTATGGAATATCCCTCTGAAAGCCTAATGAACATCTCCAGCACATAGACAATCAAAGTGCAAAACGCGCCCTGCATCAGGATACAAAACCACGGAACTGGAGATAATCTCGGAAGAGACCCACAAAATAAATCTACTGACAGCAGCACCTATAAATCATGCAACTCCACCACTTGGCTTGTCAAAATGTCTCCAAGCTCAGGATTTTCTGTGGAGAGGAGGGTGTCCACACAGATTCTTTCTTAATTTTATGCCTCTGGGTGAGCTTGTGTCCTGGGTTTGGGGTTTGTCTTTGTGTTGCTTTCTTTCTCTCCTACTATGTCCCAGACTGACTTTGACAAAGATAGTGATTAGAAACTCAGATTTCTTACCACAAGGCTGGAAAAAAAAATACAAACACTTGTTCAAGTGACTGAAAATACAGTCACTTTTTTTTACCTGGTGACTGTTGGAGTGATTGGATCAATGTTTGGATACAGTGGGGAGAATATCTAGGAAAAAGGAAGGGGGGAAGGGGTAAACCTCTCAGGATTAATCTTCTGGGGGTACTTTTTTGCATGGACCTCCCTACTTATGGCACATATGAGCTCTTGGAAGTACGTTTGCAGAGTTTCCACCAAAAGCTGAGCTGGCAAAGGAGAAAGTGGTTACAAGATAATTTCATCCCTCATTCTCAAAGGGAAACAGCTCTGAAACAATTCCTTCTAGAAATGTGTTAATTCCCAAGTGAAGGAATAGCTGGTGTTAAACCTGTATTGTGAGGTGAGAAGTAGCATTAAGCAGGCCAGGCTCAGTGGCTTTCTATCCACAAGACTAATTGTAACAAGAGCTTAGACTGTCTACTCTGAAGTTTGAACCCAGTGTATGTAAATAGCCTTGGTTGTGTTATTCCTGCTTATCCCTGTGTCCCATGCCTTGCACAGAGGAGCTCTGACATGCCTTAAGGAGCAGAAACTATTCCAACTCTGCTCCTCCATAGGCTGCTGAATGCTTGTAGGACTTTGGAGCATGCACAGCATAACATTTTTGTTTGCAAATCCTGGAGGGTGTCCCAACTTTGGAGACAAAACTCTGGGAAAACAACACCATAAAAACAGCACAAAAATGCCAGCCTTCCCCAGGTTGGTCCTGCATGGACAGATGATCAGGACAGCCAGGAACAAATTGTGCCCTTTAACACAGAAGAGGAAGAGTGGTGGCAGATAGACAGGGATAGGCTGAGACTCAGGAGACCAGGCTGAGAGACCAGCACTAACTCCTGCTCCACCACTGAACTGCTGCAGGACCTGGGAAACTCAATTTGCTTCTGTTTTCTTGCCCATTCATAAACTCCTGAGGGTGTCCTTTGCTGTCCCTTGCTGTACATTTGAACTGCACAACTGGAGCTCAGTTCAGGCCTGCTGCTGTTACTGCAGTTGAAATAATAACACGTAAATAACTTACACAAACCAACCAAATAAGCTGGAGGAAGAGTGCAGATGGGCATGAAAAGAGATATGGGTGAAAGAATGTGAAGGAGCAGAAAAGACAGGGAGAAAGAATTGTCTGAAATGAAAAAAAAAAGTGAGAAAAGGGAGTCAACAAATAGCAGAGGAGCACAGACAGAACATGGTCATTCCAAAATCAGCTGCTGCCTGCTGTTCCCCACTGTCCAGAGGGAGGTTTGAAATGGTTTAAACACAGAAAGAAGTGAGCAGGAAAACCATCCTGCCCTTCACCAGCCCTCTGCTAACCTCAGTTCCCCATTCATGCACTCCTAAAAAACCTTCAGTAATCTGAACTGGTAAAACAATTGGTTTAAGGCAGTGGATTCTCTCCTTAAGGACCCAGCACCACCATATCCCCAGCATACCACTCTGCCAGCATTTATTAGTCCTGCTGGGGTCATCTTCTACCTGTGCTAATGTAATCCTGCTAAAACCTTCTGGCTGTCTGGGGCCTGGCTGTCTTCAGCAACACACTGGTGTGAAATAATTATGGATTAAACACAAAATTAAAATGCAATTTTCAGGTATTTTGACAGGAAGTCTTTAGCTCTACTTGTGGCTAAGTGATAGATTCTAGAAGGTTGCAAGTAACAGCTGAGAGGCTCAGAATACTGTGATAGAAGGTGAAGTCCATGCAGAAGCCCAAGCTAATGCATTTTCAAGCCAATGGAAAGATTTCTCTGCCTCTCCGAGTGTTGAATTGGTCTGCGAAGGACTGGATGAGATCCAGCTGAGGCCCATAGTTACCAGAAGTTGCTACCAACCAATGATTACTTAGAGGGTCACATTAAGGAAAAATATGGTTGCAGTAACATGTTTAGTGACCAATGGCTGCAGACACAAAATATTTTTCATTCTTCACAGTTGTCTGGGGTTGGAAGACCAGGGAGGAAAAGGCATGAAGGCAATAATAATGAATTTATCAGTCCACACCTGCTCCCACTGAGGGGTCTGGAAGAACAGTGAGTTGTAAACCCCATTCTGTTTCCCAAAAGATCCAGGGAGGTGCAGGCTGGAGTCACTGTGCTGATCAGGCTGACTCCCTTTACCAGCACTGAACTGCTGCTTTAAAATAAAAGTCCAAGACTTGACCTATAACTACTACACTGCCAAACATAACTGAGATTTCTTAGAATCTGCTTTCACTGTGAGTTTTGTGTAAAATGTTTCCCAAGATGTCTTTGTGTGGCTATTAGTTATTGCAGTTGATATGCTGTGAAAGATTTTAAATGGCAAGTCCCAGTGTTTCCTTGAGAACTATTCTGTCACGGACAGCTCTTAAGTTAAACTGGGAAAACAGAACAACAACAACAAAAAGCAATAATGAGGCTGTAAAGGAATGGGAAATATTCCTAGTTTCCACCCTCACTGATAATTAGTCAGAAACACAAGCTTTAGGTTCGGCCTGAAGGAAGACACTGGAATAAAAACTGCTTAAGATAAAGGATCAAAGTGATTCTTCAGACATTTTAAATCTTTCAGGAGAAAGCTAAACTAAACACTGCAACACATTTTCAGAATAAATTGTCTAGAAAAATAATGGAATTTTTAATTTTGGAGAATTCTAAGCAAAGATCAGGCTAATGCTTGCTAGGAACAATTTAGGTGGTGCTGATGCTATGGTGGAGCAGGGGAATAGACCAGAAGACCTCTTCAGGTCTCCTGTAAATTTATCTTCTTGGATTCTGTGCCTACAAACAGGACTGTTTGCCAAGAACATGCTAAACTTGGGAAGGTGTGCAGTAATGTTTTAAATCCATTTATATACAAACTAAAGTTTAAGAAAATATACATATGAGATGAAGAACTGCAAATGAAAGATGACAGAGAAATAACACACAGGCATTTGAAATGTGGGCCGAAAATAAAACAGGATTCAGCCTGGAAAATGCATACTAACATACTTGGGGAAATATAATCCTAAATAATATCCTCAGTGGGAAAGCAAAACCTGGAAATCATTTATTTTACAAAGGAATCTTCGGGCTGATTGAGGACAGTGAATCAGATAGATGAGTTTTAAGCACCACCATAACAGCTGGAGCTCAGCTGGGACTTCCAAATTCAGGTTTGCTGCTGCTGCAACCTGAGGCACACAAATCCCCCAGCACTCACAGTAGGAGTCTACCAGGTGATTTATACTTTGATTGAAAATGTGAGTCTCTGAAGCTTCAGCTGGAGAGCATCAGCTGTGCCTGGAGAGAGGGCCTGATGACAATCAGGCTGGACACTGTTTCCAACAGAGCAAGGAAGCAGGCACCCTTCCACCCCTCCCCAGTTTACATGTAGTAAGGCAGTTTGAGGAAGGTCTTGACTCCCTGACATTAGTAATGATTAAACTTCCTCTTGCTGGCATCTAGGGACACAGAATTGTACCAATACTGGATATTCAAAATTTTTGAGAGTACTTGGAAGAAAACACTAGGCAAGTAAGTGGAAAAGAATTCAAGTGATGAGATAAATCACAGAAAGCAGCATGAAGAACTGGCCAAAAAACCCACCACATACACAGATATTGACAATAACTCTTGCAAATTATTAGACACAGTCTCTTTTACCTGCCTTGGCTACTAATTCTGTTCCCTACCTTTCTGTTCATAAAGAAATCCAAATCCATTGAGGAAAATTCCTTCACCACCTGATAAGAGCAATCAATTCCAAGGCCCTTAGAAGGGAGCTTAAAATCTGGCTAGACAGAGATGACAGAAATCCTACACCTCACCTGCTATATGGGTGGCAGCACTTTTTTACCCAGTTACAGAGAAAAACAACAGTCTAATTTCAGAGACTTACTTCCACAGAGTCCAGGAGCAATAACTTTGGTGTCAATGTTTTCTTTAACACAGTTTTCCATTCTGTCAGTGGCACACGCAGCAGCTCCTGCCATAAGCACAAGTCCAAGCAGCTGATGGCAGCAAAGGGAAAGTCTGTGTTTGCTGCGTGGGAGATCTCTGGACTCCCACAGCGAATGTGCAGGAGTTCAATGTCCATTACCAGATATTAAAATAAGCTTGGTTCCCTCTGCCTCCAATACTCACTTTGTGGTGGTTGTGTTCTTTCCTAACCACTCCAGCTGGATGTTCCTGTGGACCCCTGACTGCTCTTACCTGTCAGGAGGCAGGAAACAGAAGGTGATCTTTCCAAAGGAACTGACCTACAACCTGAGAAATGTCTCCTGGGTCTGTTGAGGTGATAGCCATGGAGTAAAGCAATCCTTCCCCCTCTCCCTGCTCTTGATACTGTTTCTCCATCCAAACAGAGCTTTAATTAGATCTCCCTGTTTTAACTATGTCATGAACTGAAATGAAGGCACTTGCTATACTCTGGCAAATGAGGGTGATCTGTGTGGTCCTCCAACACAGAGTGTTTTTCTCCATGAAACTTTTCCTGTTCCTGAGAGGAATTTCATTGTCTGATATTTTTTTATTGCTACTTCTGTATCTTAGAAACCCTTATTGGAAAGTGTTTGATGTTGGGTTTCACTAGATAAGCGCAGAGAAGCTGTGTTGGACAAAATCACTGAATTCATTGTGCATGATCCTCCCTGAGGACCATCGATGGTGGAAAATACAGCACAGCCGCTGGCACAAGCCATGCCAGCTTCCTGCTCCTGCTGAGAAATACAGGATTGGCAAAATCTGCCCATGCAGGGAGCTGAGCCATCTAGGAGGATACAGCCCAGGCTTCTCAAGTCTCCTCAAGTCCCCCCTCTATGGTCTCAGGTCTGTCACAGAGCCCTTTAGGGTGCAGAAGGTCAGTTTGTCTAATGAACTCAACAGAGTCAGAGGATCATAGAATAGCCTGGGTTGGAAGGGACCTGAAAAATCATCTTGTGCCAGGGGCAGGGACGCTACTTCTACTATCCACCTTGCTCAGAGCCCCATCCAGCCTGGCCTTGGACACTTCCAGGGATGGGGCAGCCACAGCTGCTCTGGACAACCTGTGCCAGGGTCTCACCAATATGATCAGAAGAATGGAGCACCTCTGCTACAAGGAAAGGCTGGGATAATTGGGATTGTTCAGCCTGGAGAGAAGAAGGCTTTGGTCTTCTAGTGCCTGAAGAGAGCCCACAGAAAAGATGGAGAGAGATTCTTGACAAGGGCATGGAGTGACAGGACAAGGGGGAATGGGCTCACGCTGACAGAGAGCAGGTTTAGATTGGATATGAGGAAAAGATTCTTCCTTGTGAGGGTGGAGAGTCATTCCAGATTGAGTGCTAGTGGAAACCTGCTCAAACTGGGGCAAATACACATTCAGTAGACTGTAAGGAACAGAAAGGTGACTTCTCAATTCACTGGCCTTCTTTGTAACCTTAATGTTTGTCTCCTGGCTGTGCAAATGTTCATAAAACAACACAGATGACTGGCCAGGATCAGCTACAAAGTACACAGATATAACTCTTGATGAAGGGGAACAATTACTTACTGGTATTTACTTTACCTCTGTTGTTTTACTTATGCTTTCTAGTACATTTCTAAATAAATGCCCTTCTTGCTTGAATATTTCAAGATCTCTTGCACAAGCAGACAGCATTTTATATGTCTATTCATATGAAATCTTGTAGTCTGTATTTATGTTTCTTCATTCAAAAAAATCACGTCCTGTAGACCTCTATCATGTCTTCTAAGTTCATTGATTCAGTATTTCTGGTAGTTTCTTGCACTAGATTTATTGTTCAAGGAGCAATCTTTGTGATTCTATGAGTCTATGAGTTGGATACTTGGAACACATAGCAAATTAGCAACATGGGTAAAATGTTTATACTCATAATATTTATAGTGTAAATGTTTCTTTGTTACATGGCACTGCTCTTAGAATGTTTCAGAAACATTTCTGAATGCAACATCTTAATTAATGCAATAAATGTTAAAAGCAAATATATTTATTACCTTTAAAATTAGACCCAGTGAATTTTTGGGGATACACAATATAAAATAATTATTCACCACCTTTCTGCTGAGCTAAAGTGATGGATTTTTCTTTATTCCTGTTAGTTAGGGTGGATATTAGGAAAAGGGCACTGGAACAGGCTTCCCAGTGAAATGGTCACAGCCACAAGGCTATAAGAGCCCACGGAATGTTTGGACAATGCTCTCAGGCACAGGGTGGGATTGTTGGGGTGTCTGTGCAAGGCCAGGAGTTGGACTCGATGGTCCTGATGGGTCCCTTCCAACTCAGGATATTCTGTGATTCTTCACAGAATTACTCAGATAACCCAGTGTGTTCCCTAGTGGGTTTTTTGCCAGTATTTTGGTTTGTTTCATCAGCAATTGGATTTCCAGACCTTCTGCTTTGCAAAGAAAAAAAAATCTCTATTTTTATTAACTTTCACATTTGCATTAATGCAGCACTGGATATGTCAGTGTTGCAGATATGGGACCTTCTGCTTTGCAAAGAAAAAAAATCTCTATTTTTATTAACTTCCACATTTGCATTAATGCAGCGCTGGATATGTCATTTCTGGGCTTCTGCCTTTCAGGCTCAGATTTGCATTAATCTGGTTCTTCAGCTTTTTTTTTTTGGCGGATATTGACATATTTTGGAAAATGTTTGGAAAGTGCTATCATGAGACCCCTGATAAGACAACCCAAAGGCAGTGGGACCTGCTTTGCCAGCATTGCCACTTTCTGATACTTCCTTGCTGGTGCTCTTCTGGTACATTAGTTGACAATCTATGAGCAATTACGCAGTCACAATTAAGCCTGGTAACAATATGGCTCCATCCCAAATTTCTGAACTCCAGGGCACGTTCTTGGGTGATCTTTTTTAGCTTCCTTCTTGCTTGTGATTTTGAGCACTGTATGCATTGATTTTGGTGTTTAAACCCTTGATTAATAATGTAGTTACCACTGCATCTGCACAGCTCATTTTTTTTCTTTTGGCAACATTTCAGTTTTTATTGCTGCAGACCTCAATTCTCAGCCTTTGCATCAGTTCTTGAACCTGTTTTCACAGAGACATGTTAGGTGTTATCTCCTTCAGGTATTTCTCTGTCAAGGTAGAATGGAAATGATGCATCATTACTGCAGCCTTACAATTGCCTGGGAGGAACGGAATTTGCTTTGCTGAAGAAATAAAATCTGAATTAAACAAGAGCTTTTCTGCTATGTCACGTAAGTTTTTTGTACAGGGGTCTGAAACTACAGCCCTAGGAATGAAATACAAACTTTAATTGAGTCTTTTCTGACCTCATGGTCTTCCATGAGACCACTGTGAGTGCATAAATTAGTATATATTTCCTTAAATTATTTGCAAAATTAGTCTTGGCCAAAACATATTTGTGACAGCACTTTTCCTTCTCTTGTTGTCCTACCCTTCTCTTGTAGAAAAACTCATTTCTTTTGACAGACTGGTTTATTGCTTTATAAAAATGTCTTTTTGGAAGGTGGAGTCTCTTCCATATTTTAGTCTTTAGTATTTAGTCTTTTTCATATTAACACATGTAACATTTGCTGATGGACTATTTTTGTCTTTATTTGTACCCATTCCAAGAGATTTATGACCAGGCTTTCCAAGAACAGCAAAACATGGGTCAGGGCCATCTGACTTTTTATTAGCCTCTGTATGTGCCATTGCAATGACAAGGTTACAGAGTCTGTTGGGATAAAAGGAAACCTCTTCTAACTCTCACTTGCCTTCAAGAAGTGGCCTCATCCTCTGTGTCCTTTGGCTCCTTTGGATTTGCAGTGGTTTCTGTGTTCCAGTGAAAATCTGGTGGCATCCACATTTAATGTGTTCACCACAGACACTGAATCCTCCTGGTGATCTGCTGCATTGTTGGAAACTCTGCCCCTCAGCAGATGGTTGTCCTGAATCCCATCACCCATGTGCTTTTCAATGCTGAATGAACAACTTCCAGGGTGTTTTTGAAAGCAGCTCGAGAACTGGAGTGAATGACATTCCTGAACCAGTCTCAGGAAAAAATAAAATGGAGATGCATGATTATTCCTTATCCACATCTCTTGGCACAAAGGCTCTTTCCATGTTAAGAACCTCTGTGTGAGTACCAGGTGAAATTCTGATTGGACTTAGATCAGTGAGATATGCTGTCAATGATAGCAATTAGCCCCACCAGTAGCAGAAATTACTTGTGTACAAAAATGAATGAAGATTAGGGGTGTTCATCATCATGCCACTAAAGCTCACCTCTCTTTTCCTGTTTAGGACAGATGTTACTTTTTAAGTGATGATTACTGCTACTTGATAGGCTCTATCAAGGAGCAGTAATCCAGGAATCCAGCAGGGAGCAGGAGAGGATCATTTTCCATCCACCAGCTCTTGATGAAATCCTAATAATGAAGGTCAAAGGAATTCAGCTGTTATTAGGTTTGGAATGAAAGGTGCTATTCCAGAGGGGAATATTCACTTGTTAAAATTCTGCTGGATAAAGGAAAAGAGGGAGGAAGCAGCTGAGGAATGAATGGGTGAATTTTTGGTGTATTCAGGAGAAGATGTGGGAAGGGGCTCTTAGGTAAAATACACCTCATGGGTACCACCAGGAGAAGCCCAAACTGCCAATTTTTCCAAGCTCAGACATTCCAGATGGGTAACCAGTGGTTATAACATCCATTTATATATTCCTTAAATGCCTAGTGCCTTGTTGGGAAGGGATAATATTTGGAACGGAACAAATCCAGGGGTGTAAATCCTGATAGTAAAGCCCTGGGGGCCCAGGTTTTCTTATTCTTCCAGCAACCAAACCCAACAGAAGGAATCCTGGAGGAGGTGGAAAACACTGTCACTCTTGGTGGAATTCCTGGGAAATGGAAAGCAGCAGAAGCAGGAAGAACAGAGCTGGAACCAGACTCCAGCTGGGTAAGGCAGACACCAAATCCTTTGGAATTACACTTAGGCAGAGGTGAGAAGAATTAATTGCTGAATTTGTACCACACGGATTCCTGAGCGGGATCCCAGCAGGGAAACTCCATGAGAAGATCCAGACTGGGGACTGTCCAGATGGGAACAGTGAGCCTTGGAATTGTCTGAAGGACAGCACAAGGATCAGCTGTCAAACGTGGAGATGTTATCAGATAATTACTCAGGAATGTTTGTTCTCAAGGCAAGTCAATCTCCTGTCTTTTGAAGCTCAGAAATCTGGGAAGACTCCAAGTAATGTAGGGAATTGACTGGTAGATAAAACTGCTGGGGAATGGTAGGGAAAGTCATCCTATTAGGGAGACTTGTTTTGTATAGGAATTGTGCAAAAATTATCCAAAAGAACAGGAATCAAATTGGATTGACATATTCCTTGGAGACCACAATCCAGTGGGAAAACTGAGAGAAGGAAACAAAGCTTAAGAAGGCAAATGAGCCAAATCTGCCAAAACCCTCAAATGGCCACATTTCCTGGCATTGCTGAGGAATTCAGGCAAGCTCCAAGAGAAAGGTGAGTCCATATAGAATCCTTTATGGGAAACCATATCCAGCTGTGACCCTTCCTGAGGAAAGCCATAGGTATCCCAGTTTCAGAGAATATGTCATTTCCTTGGGAAAATCACTTTGCATAACTTTAATGGTTTAGCCTACGCAGTAACCTGGGATATCCAAGTCCATCCTCCCTGGTGGGGAGACCAGGAGTACATCCAGACATGGAGAATTTCTGGGAGAGCCCCGGAGAAGAAAGAGGCTCCAGCTTTGCAGGTCCATGTCATAACCCATTGTGTCAGCCACTCCTGTTTGATCCCAGTGGCTTTGTCCTCTTGTATTCAACCTCAGCAGCACTAATTGTTGGGAATTAAGCAGCCTTTGGTACTTCTTTTCCACAAAACCTCTCCATCCCACCCTTACAGAACTTCATATTTTCCCCTCTCCCCTTTCACTTTGCCTCTTCTTTTCCTGCAGGCTTTGGGCTATCCAGTCTTGGATGTGGATTAGGCAAAGCACCTTGGAAGCTCAGCTCAAGGTGGGATTGGAGCAGTGTTAGAACCACCATGGGTTCTCCCAAGGTTTGGTGTGAGGAGCTGCATCTTGGGAGGGACTGGGATTTTGTGCTGTTCTGGGCTTTTTTTCTTTTTTTGCCTTTTGGGCCACCTCAGAAGAAAAGCTGGAAACCAAACCAACTGAAGGGGATTCCCAAATTCCTTTCCAGACCTTCAGAGGAGGCCCAAATCCACATGGAGCTGAGAAGGAGGATATGAGGAGAATGGGAATAATTGAGCCTCAGGACTCTGCACTTCCTTCTTTTAATGTGTTTGGAGGTGCAGGAAAAATCAAATTGCAAAGAAATTTTGTGTCTGTAACATCAAGTGCAACCTCTTTAAAGCCAAGTCCTCAGAGCAGGGTTTTCCCCAAGGTTAGTCCAGATGTGACATGGAAAATCCTCAGCAAGTATTTCCAGCCTCGACTACGCAGCCTTTGGAAAAGCTTAGTAGCCAAACAATATCAACTTTGTATCAGATTTGTATCAAGTGTGGTGTTTATATCTGGGACCATTTAGTTCCCTGGGTGTAAAAGTCCTTCAAGTAGCAAAGCTGAGCCGTTTTTGAGAATTGCAAGTGTTGTGTCCCTAAGATTTTATATCCCCAATATTTAAATGATTAATATTTAATTGAGACAATATAAAGTGGATCTGTTAGAGTGGCAGAAATGCTTTTTTGCCTGGAAGTGTGTTGGGATAATCAACATTCCTTATGTCAGAATTAATTGGTCCTCCTCCTTTTCTTTCTAGATTGTGGATAATCAGGGAAAACATTTGGGATAAAGAAATGAAATGCACGAGGGAATCTTCGTGTTCCCAAGGGAATGCTTTGGGGATGTGCAGTTTCTGAACTGCACAAGTAGAGTCAGGCTCCCACAGAAACCTTCCAAAGCTGTAAGGGACAGGGAAGAAAATTCCAAGAGTGGTGTGGGAAGTGCTTTCTCCCAGGTCTGGACACCAGTGAGGTTGGAATGACTTAAAAATATTCCTTGTCCCTCTCTTGTTCCCAGCCCAGGACTAAGTTGGTGTTCCCTGCGTGGCTGCAGCTCCCTGGATGTGGAGGGAGGAGGTCCCTGCTGGTTGCTGGGTCCTCACTGGGCAGAGAACTCTGATCTTGGCAAGATGGGTTTGTGGGTATTGAACCAATCCTACCTCCTTTTAAATGAGTTGTATCAATTAATCAGCAGCAGGGACCACTTTTAGCCAGCTTTAGTTAAGTATCTTTTTCACAGATTTCTTGTTGTTTTGATCATGACATCACCAAAACCTTAAGTTTGCTAAATTAACCCTGAAAAACTTCAATGAACAAATCCTGAGGGAATTGGGGATTGGATATCTGGGCTCTTATGGCCCTTCAAGGCCATGTTAGGTTTACCCACTGATTTTGGTTTCAAGGGCAACTCCAACTTAAGAATAATCAAAATATGAATCAGTTCTCAGGAAACTCATCTTTCCAAAGCTTTATTTAGGATCAAAAAAGATGGAAATGCCTTTGGCAGAAAAGCACCTCTCAAGCAAAGTAGACTTAAAATGTCTGTAAGAAGATTACAGAAAATCATCATGTGTGTGTATATATACACATATAGATAGATAGATAGATATAAAGTAGATATTTTATAGCAGTTGAAGGTAAACTGTCAGGGTTGGGTTTTGAAATATTGTTTTAACAATATAATTATGCATGTGATTTTTAAACATTTAATATAGAAGACTAAATCTCTTGCTAGTTTTAGAGTTTTGCATTGAAAGCCTATGTGGTTTCTCCTCTCTCCCTGTTCCAGGAGAGTTCTTAGGAAACTTCTGTCATCTATAAGAAGGTTGTAACATCAGAACTGCTGATTTCAGTGCCTTTATCTGAACTTGATATATTATCTTATTATTGTTTAGATGCATTGTTTTACACAGAACTAGGGGGCTGGAAGAGAAAATTGAAGGAAAAGGTTGTAGAGAAGGGGCAGAGAAATAATGTAGAGAAGCTAATTTAGGACTGAAACCCATCATTGTGCTGGGTCAGTCTCCTGGCAGGAGGTGGTGAAGGAGATCAGTCGGTGTTGAACACAGGTGTTCTGTGGGTTTGTCCCAGCCAGATGAGGGTGTGGGGGACACTCAGCACCCCAGCCAGGGCAGGGAGGGCTAAGAGGGATAGGGGAAGTCTCCGCAGCCTGCTGGGAGCGGTGTCACACGAGGCAGGTGCCTGCAGAGGTGCACTGTCCTTACGGAGATGGGCCCGTGCTGTCAGTTTGCCATGTACCTGAGCCCCTGGCACGGGTCTGGGTCTCATTTGTAAAGAGTAAGTGTTGCACAGAACAATTCTGAATTATAATTTGGGCTGTTGTGTGCTGTGAGCTTTGGGGCATGCTCTTTTGTTTGGAACGGTTCACAGTGGAAAGTTGTGTATAGGTGGCTCTGATCTGCTGGGTTTTGTGCTGCTTGTCCCACTGCAAGCTCTGAGAAAAGGAAGGACATGGCAGCTCTCTCAGAGTTGGCATCCTTGCCTTCAGCAGTTGTGGAACCAGCAGGCAGGTTTCTTGCCTGTTGAACCACTTCTTGTGGTGTTAAGGCTGACATCCAGTGCTAAAGAAAATTCCTCTCTTTTCATGTGACAGCAGCACTGACAGGAGAGGGAAGGGCTGGGGCAGAGTCCTAAAAACCTCAGAATTTCAGGTCTGACACAAAAGAAAGCTCAGAGTGCAAAAAGGGAAATGTGTGCCCAAATTGCCTCTGGAGGCAGTTTTGCTGTCTGTCCTCATGCAATTGTGTCTTCTGAAAAAGCGACCATTTTATTCATTGTGCTGTACAAAACACTTCTCATCATTACAAGGAAAGAGAGGATACTAGAACTCAAAGGAATTTGGATGTGTAGAAACAAGCTATTCTTTCTTCTCCAGTGCAAGGTGCTTGATGTTAGGAAATACTGAAAAGCAAGGAAATTGTTATAGTTGACTTGGTCTCTCTTTATTTATTACCCCCTTTTGTTTTAAACAGAGGAGTAACTGGGAAAGTTACAGGATCTAAAGCTGGATGTAATAAATCCCTAAATCTTAATAACAAAAGAAGCTTAATGGAGAAGTTAACAGTCCTGTAAGGGGATTATTTTTTAACTCAGAGGAAGTACACACTGCAGAACCATGAAATGCCACCTGAAGGAGCCTAAGTCAAATTGGACTTTTTTGTCATTGCGTTGTTTTTCCTATTTTTAACCTCAAGGGCTGACACTGTCATGCTTCTCCACAGTCTCGGTTTCCCCAGCAGGGCATTGGGTGGATGGATCCTTCTGTCCCCGCTGGAGGTGCAGCTTCACAGCCCAGGGGAGGAGTCGCTGCTGGGGCAGGGGAGGCCAGAGCTGCCGCCGGTGAGCTGGCAGGGGCGCCGGCCTGATTTAAACAGCTGAACGCAGCAAAGTCACACAGGGACTCTGCTGCTCCCCAGGCTCCTGCCAGCGTTGTGGACACGGGTGGAAATTAAGGCAAAGTGACCCAGATGGAGCTATTTTGTTGTGAAATTGTGTTTGTTAGG
>NW_005054414.1:1258328-1259657 GCF_000277835.1 Geospiza fortis | reverse complement strand
AAGGATGAGAAATCTTGGGGTGAATGGGTTTTTTTCCATGAAATACCAAAAGCAATATTGGGAAACTTACTGATTCTCTATTGGTAATGGCTATATACTCCTGCACTTATCCTATTAGTTTTCCTTTCAAATACTGGAAATTCAGAGACTGTTCAAATGGAATTGTCTCTTGTCCATGGTATTTTCTTGGTTGTTAAAACCAACCAACCAAACAAACAACAAACTTGATCAGTAATAGTTAAAACTCTTGAAATGCATTTGTTCATGACCAATGAAAATGGCTGTATGACAGGCAAGGAGCAGGTGATGCATTAATTCTTGAGTGTAGATCAACCTGTTGTCCATAGTGGGGAAACTTCTCTACCCCTTGAGAGCACAGGGACTGAATTTGGTTTGATTTGAACCAAGGCAGTCCAAGCTTTCCCTGCCCGCTCAGGTGGGGCAGCCACCAGCCTGTGACACCGGAGCTGGGGAGGAACTTCAACCCTTCTGAGGGCTGACCCTCTTTATTGTTCCAGCAGAGAGAGCCCTTTTGTGGGGATGTACACGTGTAAATTGTTAGAGCAACGTGCTGCTCTCCAGGGCAGTTTGACTCGTTTTGACTCACCCTTCTTCGGGGGTGGGGACTCGGGGGCTCCGATGTCATTTGGGGCACCCCAATGTCCCCGGGAGAGCCAGGATGCTGGGGAGGAGCAGGTGAGTGGGGAATGAGGGAGGTCATGCTGGGTGCCCTCCCCCAGAGGGACCCAAAACTGCCAGAAAATTCACAGGGAGGGGGTGTGTGTGTAGAATACTAAAACCTGTCACGTTTTTTGGTTTTCATATATTGACAAGTATTATTTATATATAAATTCATTTAAATCTACTTCATTTCTATCTACTCTATTATATACAGGAATGTAAGAAGCTCTGAGTAGAGATCTGTAGGGTTTGAAAGCAATGACATAACGTTTTTATATATGAATGAAACAAATTGCCTGAAAGCATAAGAAAAGGTGATCGGGGTGAAGGAAATACAAAGGGCTCCATCCCAACTTTTCCCTCAGGTCTCTCGCCACCCCGCTGAGCTGTGCGGTGGTGCTGCCGCCTGGCGGCAGAGAGCGGCACTGCCGGCCCCGGCACAGCGCCCTGACCGCCCCCGCTGTCCCCGGCTCTCCCCTGCTGGGTGACACGGGACACCGGCGTGGCTGCCGAGCGAGGCGACGTCTGGAAATAGAGTGGAGGGGTGAGGGAGAGTTAGGAGAGCAAACAGTCAGGGCCACGAGCGGGGCCAGGCGATAGAAGGAGTGCAGGGCGGTGGCTGAAAAGAATGACAGCCGTGGCGCCGGT
>NW_005054414.1:1257857-1258191 GCF_000277835.1 Geospiza fortis | reverse complement strand
CCATGTCTCCGCCTGCTGCCGTTCGCGCAGCTCCCGGCAGCTCCCGGCGCCGTTGACGCTACCACACGTGTCTCTACACCGGGAAACACCGCTAAAAGTCGCTCTGAAAGCGCTGGGTCGGCATAGGAGTCGGGTGTGGGGATTTCAGGCAGCCGAAAACACAGACGCCCTTGTGAGGAGCGGGGGGGCCTTAATCGTACCACACCAAAGATGGCGGCTTAGCGGAGATGGCTTCCGCCAGCACCCAAGGTGGCGGCGAAGGGCGGAAGTCACGTGATACCACACCAAAGATGGCTATTCGTCAGGCTGTTACGCGTACTTCCAAATATGGCGC
>NW_005054414.1:1254503-1257793 GCF_000277835.1 Geospiza fortis | reverse complement strand
GCGGGGACACGGGCTGTGGGGAGACGGGCTGCGGGGACACGGGCTCTGTGGGGACACGGGCTGTGGGGACACGAACTGTGGGGACACGGGCTCTGTGGGGACGCGGACTCTGTGGGGACGCGGACTCTGTGGGGACGCGGGCTGTGGCCCAGCGGCGCCGGCAGCAGGCAGCAGGAGGCAGGGATGCAGCTCCTCTCTCGCAGGAGGTGCGAGGTGGCGGCCGGAGCTGCGGGCAGGGTTTGCCAGGCAGGGCCAGCAGGGAGAATTCCCGCTGCCAGCCGCTCCCTGGGAGTGCTGGGCGGACTCGGGCTGGGGAGCTGGGAGGTGTGGGGGGTGTCCCTGTCCCCGGGAGCTGCTGAAATGGCAGCAGCCTCGTGTGTCTGTGTGGAACCAGCCATAGCGCTGACAGCCAAATCAAATCTCTGTCAGATTTGTATCAAATGCGGTGTTTATATCTGGGAATGCTCAGTTCTCTGGGTGTGAAAGTCCTGGAAGCAGCAAAGCTGAGCAGTTTTTGAGCATTCCAGATGTGCTCTCTGTGACCCCCAGAGCAGGGGCAGGGTGAGGGAGATGTGGATCTCCTGTTTGCTGGGAATTCTGTGGGACCACCTGAAGGAACCGGCCAGGTGGGCGCTGCGTGGGGACACGGGCTGTATGGATGAGCAGGAGATGAGCAAAAGGCAGGGAGAGAAAGGGATGGACCTGAGGGATTGCTCAGACACACTTAAATGTTCTTCCTTCTGAGGAAGCCTTTCAGCCCTAGTTTCAGTGAAATCCCTTAGGGCTGGGAACAAGCCAGCAAACCAGGGCTGTGGGGTTTGGTCAGGGGGGGCACTGTGGGGCAGCTCTGGAAGGGTGGAAGGAAGGAAATGCTGCTTTAGGGCCTGGGGCTGACACAGCAGCACCCAAAGGCTTCGATGGCAGCTCAGGGAGAGACAAGGTGTGAGCGAGCCCCTCCCTGTCCTGCCCAGTGGAAACAACTGCCCCAGATGCCAGGGCAGGAAATTGGAAATCCAGGCAGGCAGAACCCACTGGAAATCTGTGGGATTTTCATCAGGCAGTGCTGAGCTGCTGACACAGAATTCTGCAGGTTCCCAGGAAAAGTGAGTTTGGATGGTTCTATTCTAGGATATATTTGGGGCACAGAGGAAGAGAAATGCATTTATGTGGTAGCTTGAGACACCAGAATATGCAGTTCTCAAAGCTGAATTGGCTTTTTGTTTGAAGAGAGACAAAATGAATATGGTAGACTGTTGAAAATGGTGAAAAAGTGGAATGAAAGGTTCTTTTTGACCCAAACTGAAAAGGCTTTTTTGTTTGTCTTGAATTGTGTTGCCTGGCTTAGGGAAATATAGCAGATCTCACTCTTTTTTCTCCAGTTGAGTGAAGTGTTATCTTTTTAATTCAAGAAGGGTTTGCTGTATGTGTAATATTTCATCTGTAATTCCACAGTGGGGCAGAGCTTGGAGCAGTCAGACTGAACCCAGCAGGCCAGGGAGGGAGTGCTGCCCTTGTCCAGCTGTGCCCTGCAGGCGGGGAAGGGGAGGAAATCCCAGTTGGATTGGAATTCCTTTTTCTTTGGCATCCACAAGGCACCTGAGTTTGGAGGGAGGAGTTTGAGTGTGTGCTTTGTGTGCAGCTGGACTGTGCAAAGGGACCTGTGCTGAGGGTTGTGCTCCTGCTGGGGCTTCCAGGACACTTCTTTGCAGCCAAGAGCTGAGGTGTCAATAACTGTGGTACTGAGGGTGGCTCTTTGTGCTAATTTGGGGGCTCCTGGCTACTCTGAAAAGAGCAGGAGCACGGCAGGGACAATGTCTGTCCCAGGGCTGTCGTCCTGGCAAATTTCACTTGGAATTTTTCTTTTCTTACATGTTACCCATAAGGACAATTTGCTGTGGACGATGTGAAAGGCAGGGAAACAGGGACAACATCTATCCCAGGAGAAGAGACTTGAAAAATGTGTGTTTTATGATTGGCTTTTCGCAAATATTAAAATGAATATTATATGTGTTGTGTTAGAAAGTTATGCTGTATTAATTCTTAAGTAGTGTGTTATAGTTTTAGGTTATAAAAATGTTAAAATAGAAACTATGCTATGCAAGATACTTTTTTTAAAGAAAGTACTCACACTGAGATAGCAGCCACAGGACACCTAAATCTTTCAGACAAAAAGAATTTATTGCTCTCTTATCGAGTTCTTCCCGCCTCACTCAGCCCCGAAGGCGCTGTTAGGATTCAGAGGAAGAAGCTGACACTGACCAGACAGAATCCTGTGTTTGAATGGAATTTATGCATCATGTATGAGGTGTATGAATATGCAACAGGCTGTTGCTTTTAAGGGTTAATCCTGTGTTAACATGGGTCCTTTTTTGGGCTTATTTTGCCCAGAAAGAGGTACCTGGACTGTCAGTAACATTTTGTTCTTATTGTCTCGTATTGTCCTAAATCCTAATTGTCCAAATTTTTATTACTCTAATTATATTACTATTTTTATAACCATTTTATTGCTATTAAACTTTTAAAATTCTAAAAGCAAGTGATTGGCATTTTTCACAAGAGAAATCCTCCCCTCCTCTCCTGTGAGCTGTGCTTACACTGGCTGCTGTCTGGGGAGATGCTACCTTGGGAAAAAGCACCTGATAATTTCTGTTCCAAGATTCCATCCTGCTGTTTGTGGTTTGCCTGTGCTGAGAGAGGTGGAAATGTGTTTCCCTACGAGTGTTGTCTGCCAGTCACTAAAAACAAGACTCCAATCTTCTTGTGTAAACTGAATTCCCCTTGTTTTTCCTAACCTCACTGAGAACACAGGAATTGGAGAAGAGAAATGATCCTAATTTTTTCCCTGCTCCATACTGCATCCTTAGCACTTGATGGTCCCACCAGGACCTGTGATGGGGTGCATGAGAAAAATAAGTTATTTTGCTGATATAATTGGATTCTTGGTATTTTGCTGTGGTTTTGAACTCTTTTCTAGTAAAGCTTATAAATCTTTTAGATTAGAACAGAAAGCATGGAAAAACAGCCTGGCTTGAAGGGTTTTTAATAAATAAAGTGGCGGGGCTTTTTTTCTCTCCTTTATGGACACCGGCTTTGCATAGAGTGATTTTCCATATAGGAGAAAACGGAAAGAAAAAGGAGGGGGGAGAACAAAAGGAAAAGGGAGAAAAGGAAGGACGAGCAGAGGCGTTAGAAGCGAGCTCCGCGCTGCCCGAGGGCCGGTACCCACAGCCCGTTCCCATCGCACCTGTGCCAGCCCCGCCCCGCCCATGAATCCCGGCGGATCCGCGCCC
>NW_005054414.1:1251571-1253874 GCF_000277835.1 Geospiza fortis | reverse complement strand
CGGGTGAGATTTAGTGCTCTCCCTCCTCTCCCCCACTTTCTCTGTGGCTCGCACTCCCCGATGGAAAAACCCGTGGGTTTAAAAAGCCAGTGGAAACTGTTTGCTCTTTATTTCTGGAGCACTGGAGAGTTTGAGTGGGAAAGAGACACGAGGATCATCAAGTCAAACGGTGATACGTGATTGATCCATGTGGGGATTGAATTCAGAATCTTGACCTTGTCAGCACCCTGCTACAAGCACCTGAGCCGATCTCAGGCTCATGAGGAAGGTCCTGCCTGGGATGGGGATGGCTGCTGCCAGCAAGGGAATTCCTGTGCAAAGGTAACTCCTTCTTTCCTGCTAGTGCTACTTTACACACTAGCCCCTAGACTGGCTCTAGAGCAGAACTGGCTGGTACCTGACACAACAGCACAAAAGTCTTCCAATAACCCTGGTTTCCTGCCCTTTCCAGGATTTACCCAACAGCTGTAAAGGTGCTCATTCCATGTCCCTTTCCAGGGAGAAATGAGCAGGACAAGTCCTGAGGGTTCACTTGGTCCATGGCCAAAGTTCTTCTGGAGAGTGTCAGGGCTGGTCCCAGCTGCAGAGGGGCGTTTCCTGCAGTGAGTGTTCACAGCCCAAAATCACTGCAGGTGCTGAGGCTGGGGCCACTTTCCTGGCCCAGAGCTCCATGGAGCCCTTGGTGACTCCCACTCCCTGCCAGGAACGTTCCTTGGTGTTTCTTCAGTGTGTCCCAGCTGGCTGGGAATGCGGGGCAGGAGGAGGCCGGGAGCCCCAGGAAGGGAACCAGCCCCTCTTGTCCTCGGTACCTGCAGGGGAGGAGCTGGGCCTGCAGTGTCCTGCCCGTGCCACACGCACACCCTGGGGATGGTGCTGGAATGGACATGGATAAAGGGCTGCCCACGGCTCCTCAGCCATGCTCTGAACAGGCACCCAGAGATGCTTCAGCCCAGACAGACCCCCTGACACCCCAAAATTACCCCGAGGAGCAGCTGGCGTTACCTGGGAATGTCGGCACAGGGTGTTTGCGGAGGGGCTCAGACAGCAATTCCCAGTGCCGACCTCCCAGAGCTCCTGCACACCCCCAGGTATGTCCCAGCCCCACAAAGCCCTTCCCTTCCAGCCTGGGGACATCATCCATCAGCAGTGCTAAAGTCAAGGGAATCTTCCCTCACAGGAATGAAACCTCAAGCAATGCCCTTGGAGATGCCTTAAAATAAAAGGTCAGAGTCAGATGAAGTTTTGTTTGGATAAAGTTTGGAGTTTTTCAGGGAGCCAGCTGGAACCACAGAACTGATGGAAAGCTTTCACAGGTGGGTCGCACTGGAGGTGTGCTCTGAGTACAGAAGCAATCCCAAGGTTGTTGTCAGAGCTTCTGGAAAGTAGCTGGAACAAAATAAGGTAATTCATCTTTGTTTTCAGGTGATCAGGGACAGATGGAAGGCTGAAGAGCAATATCTTTCTCTTCAAACTTGTGTACTCCCGAGTGAATACTGGTTGCATTCTGACATATTTAGAAATGTGGGAAAAGAACAAGAGATTGTGCACAGAAAGGATGCTTTTTCTCCCCTCTTTTAAAAATTCACAAAAATGACTGGTTTTGCAAACAAACATTTTTCCACTTAAGACTTTCCCACCAACTTCATTTAACAGAGGTACATCACACTTGAGACACCTGTTAAAATAGTACAGAAATACCATTGGTTCCTGCTGGTGGTGAGAAACATGGCCCAAACCAAAATATTCTGTTCTTTACTTCCTCCATTAGAAACTCTCACACAAATTCTTCTTCTTTTTCTTTTTTTTTAAGTTATTTTTAATACCCTCTCCCTTACATTTAAAAATTTCCAGTAACTTCTTTGGGGGCGACTACACTTTCATTGTACCAACCAGTACTGCAGGACAATAACATTACACCATCTTTTTTCATGGCTTGTGTTAAATACAGTACAGAGAGATCAAATTATGGCCAGCCACATGCCTTTGGTAAAATTAAAAGTCTGGTGAGATCACATTTTAAACTCAGAGAAGCCACATGTTGAACTCATGTTGTGTTTTGAAGTTCAATTTTATACAAACTTCTTCAAAGCAAAGTTAAACAGCTGTCACCCCACGCAAATGGCAATTTCTGAGCTGCTCCAGAAAAGAGATGAAAGGTTTGAACTTCAGAGAAGCTCTTCACATTCCTTGATCTCCATTAGATTTGTGTTTCAGACAGGGGGTAGAAAGTCTAGTAAATATTCACAAACCTACAAGTCAAAACAGTGATACCAGTGATAAATATTTTCAGTTTTTAAAAAACT
>NW_005054414.1:1251276-1251524 GCF_000277835.1 Geospiza fortis | reverse complement strand
GTTTTTTCCGGGGCTGTACAAAGTCATCATCCGAGTCATCAGTAAGCTCTGGGTTATCTTTTTCACTCTTGCTGCTTGGCTGTACAGGGAACTTTCTCTCAGGATAAAGATTCCTTAGAAGGTCTTCAAAGTAGGCTTCGAGTTTCATGCCAGCATCAGCCACTTCTGAATCAGGCTGTGGGTGAATGAACAACATCAGTGCACTGTGAAATAGCTTTGGAATTAGATCACATTAGGTCTTTTAGGTA
>NW_005054414.1:1249682-1251235 GCF_000277835.1 Geospiza fortis | reverse complement strand
GGCCCACAAAGAGCACAGAAATACAGAGTGAGGGCAGATCTTCCAGCCAACAACCACCAATGATTTTTTTTCTCTAACCGGTGACCACAGAAGCCACTCACAAAAGCCACATTGCCTGGGTACTCAAAGCTGTATAAAGATTCTAAAAACTCTTAAATCCTGACTGGGGTGGGAGCAGGGGGACAGAGTTGTGTTGTGCTGTGGAACACACAAATATACCCTCAGGGTGTTAGAAACTTTTCTAGCTTACAGATCTTTTTAGTTATTACTTAGTAGATGATGACTGTAACACAGAAGACTGAGCAGTCCTAAAGTCATCCACAACCACCACAGGTACCAATTTCCTGAAGCAGGTATCACCAGTGTAGGAGTAAGTCCTAGCTCTCAGGGTGACTGGATGAGAACCCCACAGAAGCCATGTGGAAAAGCCTTTATTCCCATTTTAATTCTCTCTCATTTTGTGGTCCACTCAGAACCTGCATCCCTATTTCACCACATACTCCCTTTATATGCAGTAGGGGATAATAACAACTGCATGCAACTTGAAATCATAAGGGCTCCCAGAATTAAAATCTCACTGAATTTAAGATCTGACACAAGCAGGATGAAACCAAATTTTAGATCATAACGCCCACCATTAACCTGTATGATAAACATTGTCCTTTTCTTTAGCTGCTGTTGGGCCATTCACCTGGGTTTGTTACCCCCTCCTCCTTTTTCTGGAAAGATCTGCACTGCAGAGTTATCTCAGACCACAGCAGTGTCAAATCTGATCTATGTTTTCACTGCAGTCTCATCATCAAAGCAAGTTTAATACAATAAATTCTTGTGTTTTAAGTTGTGCCCCCATTACAGTTATACTGAAAACAACTAAGCCAACAAAGCTGATAAAGTATCTACTTTTCTAACCTCATTAAATTCAGCACAGTTTTGGAAAATCAGTCTGAAATCAGCCACAAAATCTTCTGGCTTTGTGTAGAATGAATTGGTCACTTCAAGTCTTCTCTTGATGGTTGACAAGTCCATAGGCTTCTTGATTATTCTGTAGTAATCAGGGACCTAAGTGGGGGAAAAAAGTCCAAAATGCAATCATGTTCATAATTTATTGTTTCATAAACACTTGGATTTGAGGGAGTAGGCAAGATTTAGTCTCATCTTCAAAGTACAACTCAAAGATACAAGAATTGCACTTCTAACATACATGCAGACAGTTTGTGGATTAACAGTGATGTATGACAATTTGTTGGCTAAAGTATAGTCTTTCCAATGCCTATTTCAAAATCAAAGAGAAACACATAAAAAACTCCACTAAGTACACATAATAGAGCCAATGAGTTGGTTTGGATGTTATTTTCAGGTGTAGTCAAATAAGCTCTCTATTAAGTTTCACTCTCAAGATCACCATATGAAATAAGTCCTTTGAAATTATGGCAAATTTCAGAGATATCACTGGTTTTCATACCTAAACTGTGGCTGTAGGATCAAGAGTTTTTTTTCTTTAGAAAGAATAAGAAAGTAAGTAAGAATGAAAACCGGTAGTAATATATTTGTAT
>NW_005054414.1:1249531-1249672 GCF_000277835.1 Geospiza fortis | reverse complement strand
TACATTCTCTTATTTGAATTCATGTTTTTAATACCTGAATTTAGTAACACATGACCATAATATGAATAATCAATTAATCTCTTGTGCTATTTCTTATTATTAAACTCTGTGGAATGTTCTTCAGAATTCTTATTCAAATGG
>NW_005054414.1:1211240-1249485 GCF_000277835.1 Geospiza fortis | reverse complement strand
CTTGTCATGAAGAACATCTTTTCATCTGATCACAGTGGTAGCTTTTTGTAGCTTTGGACTTCTACTGCACCCACGTACTGTTTACTATTTTAAACTAACAAATTTCAAGTCAATAAGAAATTCAATTTCGTATTAGTACTATGGAGTATCCCAATTCTCAAAATCAGGTAATGTTTAAAACCCCCAAATATATCCCAATTTACCTTCTCAGTAATGTAACTCAGGGTATAAAGTCAGCAGTGTTAGAACTCACTTTTTAAACTACTTTTGAAGTATTAAGTAAAATCAGTTATTGTGGAATTTTACTTGTAAATCCCCTGCCAACCCAATGCTTCAACTTTTAACTTCCTCCTTCTGACAGTTTGCATAAAACTAAGCACGTTTAATGCATTGAATGTCTGTGGAGTTTGACTTATGATAATAGACTTTAGAATGCCACTAGAAACATGGCAAATATGCTGCTAACATAAAATAGAAAGAAGTGAAGTACATACTGTGGGAGGAACTGGATCTTGAAAGGCAGGACTCATTTCATGACAGTAGAGGTATAGCAGCAGTCTTTCACACTTCTGTGCCAAGAAAAATAGATACCAAATTAATTCAGGAATCCTACATGTTTATTCTAAAATCACAAACTACAGAAAATACAGAACTCCGTATTCCCCCTTTTTCTTTGTGTATACAAATATATTAAACTGCATCTTGAGCCTTAAAAGAGATTCTGAAAAATACTTCTGTGTGATTTTATGCTTGCTGATCCCTTATTAGCATCTTTACAGGGCTTATAACTTACATTTAATGCAAAATACAAATAGAGCACATGTAAATAATGTTGCAACATGGTCTGTCCTACACACACACACACAACTGATGGGCAATGTGATCTGTCCTAAGATAAGAACTCCAGGTGGGAATTGAAGGAGGAACTGTCTGGATGTTTGCATAATTAATGCATTCCCTGGGTGGGGGAGTGGTGATGGCTGTGACTGATCCTGGCACACATGGGCCTGCAAAGGGCACAAAATGCTCCTGGAGCCTGGGCCAAATGGCAAAGTGACCTCTGAGGCTGCAGGGCAGCTTCCAGGTGGATCCCACCCCTGCAGGGACACCTGCAGGGTACATCCAGCCCGAGAATGGGAACACTCAGGTTTGGACAGGGGAGTAAGAGGTGGAGATAAAATCCTAATGTAGCTCCATGGGTGCTTTGCTGCTTTGCAATTGTGCTTTGTGCAAATCTGCATGTTTCCAGCTGGCCCTGTCTATGTTACAGCCCTTCAGACCTGCTTATATGATACACTGCATTGGCAATATTTAGATACTGTGTTAGCAATAAATCTCATCATATCACCCACATAATCAGTGCCATACATCATGAACCTGGGCGTCTCCATCATTCTACATGTAGACTAAGACCCCAAATGAAATACTAATTTCAGCATATTTACACAATTTGCCAACTGAAAACAGGTAAACACAAAAGTTTCTAACACAGTTCAAAATTGCTTCTGCTTTAAAGTTTTAAATAATAATTTTATCCTTACCCTGCGGTCTATGGGTGCCAAACCCATGGTGTCTTCCAATTTTCTTTTTTCAGAGCTGTGAGCAGGTTTATCACAGTCATATTCAACTTCTGGCTTGGACAAATCCCGACAGAATGTACAGATCCACTCACCACTAAAGAAGACAAACAGACACATTGACCTCAGTGAGGGAGCACTCCTTTGTGGAAGGCTTTCCACATATTTCTGGGTATAGAAATCCCTCATCTGGGGGGTGGGATTTCTCTGCATCTCTGTTGTTTCCTTGGTGGTGGTACAAAAGGCTGCTGGCAAAAATGTTTTACTACAACTTGTTTCCTTTTAGTGTCACTGGTGCCATTATTGGTGTCCTAGCAGAAAGACAGACAGATGGTCTCTACCTTTGTCAATACTGAGTTTTTTCACTTGAGCTCACAGGATTTAGGGACAGCACTATGAAAGCCCTGTATAACTACAGAGGGACTGAAGGAGTCATATGGGCTAAAGAGAAGGCAAAGTGTTAGTATTATATGGTGAGAACCATGTGCCCTCTACAAGCTTGATCCTACAGCACGTTACAAATCTACAGAGATTACCAGGATTCTTTGTAAAACTGAAAATATTTCACTCCCTAAAACTTTCAGATATTCGTGATTTTACCAGTTTGCCTAAGACAGTACTGGAGATTTACAGGTCAGCATGAGATTATAAGATAATTAGTTCTGCAAGTTATATCTACTGATTGTTAAACACAATTTATAAACTTGAAAATTTTGAAAACAACTATGAAGAGTCTATTTTTTTACTATAGTTCTCTACAAAAAGAGAGAAACTGCATGCTTGCAGATAACCACCAGAGGGCTGAATCATCACACAATAGACAGAATCCAGCAATAACCAGCTGTGAGACCAAATGCATGCATCTACCCAAAGGTATGTTAAACAGTCTTCATAAATGGGAAATAGTTTCTGCAGCATCCTTTTTTTCATTTCAATAGTAAGGCAGAAAATCTTACTGTTTTCTATTCAGAGTGATCCAAAAATTTTCACCATCTGCCAAGTTTTAGCATGCATGGTGAATGATGGGCATTTTGCTTCAAGAAGCAGTTTTGCTTTCTACTGTCTTAACTTCACAGAGTGATTTATGACAGTGTCACCTCTGTGCCTGGATTAGCCTCACAGAAATGATGTGGCAGATACACAAAAATTAATACAGGCTATGACCTAGAGATCTTGAGATACAAGAAAACAAGGAACAAATTAGAGGAATGATGTATTAAAATATCCAAGAATCAGGAAGAATGTGGTAGGTTGGAGTGAATGAAAAAAGCTGCTGTGGCCTTATGAATCTACGTGGGAATATTGTTTTAAACTGAAAGAGGGCAGATTCAGACTGGATACAAGGAAAAAGTTTTTTACAGTGAGGACTGTGAAACACTGGCACAGGTTGCTCAGAGAGGTGCTGGATGCCTTATTCCTGCAAATATTCAAGGCCAGGTTGGATGGGGCTCTGAGCAACCTTGTCTAGTTGACGATGTCCCTGAGCGTTGCAGGGGGCATCAGATTAGAGGGTCTTTAAAGGTCCCTCCAACCCAAAAAGCCCTGTGAACAAAACACTCTATGAACCTATGAAATTGCTCTACCCATCTGAAACAGGAAAAAAAACCAACCATGAAAGCAGCAGACTGACACCCCTGACACAATAATAACAATTTTTTTTGTGTGTTTGGAGGAACTGATGCTAAGAGACTAAAGTTTGTTTGGCAGACTTAAGAGTTGAGAGAAAAAAAAGTAAGCAACCCCACAAAGATGAGAACAAAAACCTGATACATCAGAAGTCAGGAGGAAACTTCACCTAACTGCTCTGGAGCCCAGGAACACAATGCACCTGTAGCAATTTGCACCTTTACAGATCTGAACACCCGCCACCAAAGTGGGCTTTGGCTCTCTTGCCCTCAGACATTATCTCAGTTTCCACTGAATGATCCAGTAAAAATAAAGCATTTTAAAGACTTGCTATTGAATATTTAATTTTAATAGAAACAAAGTCTTGTAATGCACAGTTATCTATCTGCTTCAAGATTACTTTTTGTTTCCTTGCCAGAAAGAATATTTATTAATTTAAGTGCTTACTGTAACCTTACTGGGCTTTCCTTATGGCATAAAGCTGTAATGTAGCATTGTTTTAATTTAAAAAACCCTGGAAACTGAAGTTTCAAAAAGCAAGAGAAAGACTTTTATGTGCCATTTCAACTGACATTTAAAAGAAAGACATACTTCCAGAATTATGCCTGTTCAGAGTAGCACAGAGATGATCAACCTGCTAATCTAAGTTGCTATCCAAATGTTTTACACAGTAAACTATGCTGATATTTAATCAGAAAACCTAATATTTATAAAAGCATTAACCAATGAGCATGTTATGACCAATGTTTTTATCCTTTAATGCAAACAAGCTTATTGCATGACATTTCCAAGCTGGGCATTGACAAATGCCCTTTATTTCAATCAAAGACACTAATTCCAGAAGCAAATGCCCGTAATGCTTATAACAATAATCTACTTAAGGCTCGATTTTGAAAGTCAAGAAACTGAGCAATGGTTTTGTAACAGCCAACCAAGAAAGCCCAATGCTTGTTTCAACACTGACTGTTATAAAATATGTCAGTCACTACACATCCCATGCTTGGAGTGTAGTCATGTTAAGCACTGAAGTAATATATTTAATACTATATTAATTCAGATTTTTCCTGTAGACAAGTCTTCATTTTTCTTTTTTTTAAAAAATCATTATTATTAAGGAGTTTAACTATTTTCACTCACTCTTAAAACATTTTATGACAGATTGCTAATTCTGTGTTCCAGTTTTAATAATAGATGCCCTAGATGTGATCTTGCTTAATTGTCAAATAAGTGAAGAGTTTTACTAGATTTTGTAGAAAAAGATACAATTAAGCTGAAGTTTCATGAAAATTCAGATTTTCTCCAAGTAATAAAACTCCTGGATAAAAGACTTTAAAGAAGGCACTGCGCTTCCTCTGAGACTGAAACTTCTTACCCTGGGTTTCACAATTCACAAGTGTAATGTCTTCTAGTGCAATTTTAGATGGAATTTAAATTGTCAATTACCTTGGAAAGCTCATCAACGTAGGGACATGACAAGAAAGATGGAATACTTTGGGACACTTCTCACAGCAGAGGAGCTTCCCTCCATTTTGGCATACAGCACACCAATCTTCATTGGGATCATCCTCTTTTCTGCCCTCGCCAGCGTGGGAGGATCCCATCCATCCTGTTTTCCCAGGGAATGTGTTCTCCTGCAGTGCCCCTGGCTGGTCATCTGTGCTGTCTGGTGCATCTGTTCTTAGCATGGCTTCCTCAGAAGTGGAATTGTGACTGGTATCCAGCAGCAAGGAAGTAAGTATGGACTGCAGGAAGAAACAAAGGAAGTCAAGATCACAGTTATTTACGTGAATTTACATGACCCTAAAAACGTGCTAACTGACCTGAATAACAGATTTATATACCAGCAGCCACACAACGTGCTACATGCATGCAGAAATTACTAACACTCTATAACACAGGCAAATGAACACCAGAAATTAGCTATGAAAGGATATTTACTGCTCCACCAATAAAAAACTAATCTCAGACGGCCCAAAAAACTAGTACCTTGTTTATGGATATTCCTGCACTATCACTAGAAACACTTCCTAGCAGCACCTGAAAATTTCATCTCTGCAAGTTATTCCTGGATTTCCCAGGTTTTCAATGGATAAAAGCAGTCTGATCACACCATTTAATTGGCAGTAGGCTAGTTTGATTTTGAATTTCACCTCTTCCTTTTACTTAGCTTTTTAGTTTTCCCCTGAAACAGTTCCCAAGAGAATACAAGTAAATTATTTTAGTCCCCATAAATACAAAATACCCTCCAGAGAGAAAGGAGCTCTTTCCAGCTGCAAACATTACATTCCGAGGCCGGGATTCCTCCTCCTCTTCCTTCACGACAACGATGGGGAAATCAAAGGCCTCGTTTGAGGGACTTGACTCCTGCTTAATTCTGATGGGCTCCAACATAACAACAGGGACTTTGTGTGTGGAATCAGCTCCTGGTGGCCTGCTGGAGGAGCCAGAACTGCAAATAACAGGAAGAAGCAGGAAAAAAAGGAAATTGAGAGTGAGAACTGGACACCTTTTGTACACTGATGCTTTCCAAGACCTCAGGATGTGAATCTACTTTGTTTCTTTGAATCCTGAGTAGTACTCTCTTTATGGAATGCAACATCCAAGCTTATTTCCTTTGATGTATACTGAAAAAGCATTACCAAATGGGAAAATTTTAATGGCTCCACCATTAAAATTTGAGAATTACTCATGGTTTGACCCATTAGGGCAAAATTTGCAAAACTCAGTTTCTTTCAAATCATGCACAAAAAAGCACCTTCACTGGACACTGTAAACTACACAACCAAATAAAGCAGATAAAATACATGTTTATATTGTCTTGGGAAACTTTCTTAGAGCCTTGCAGCTCCACCAAAACTTGGTCCCTACTTTTAGAACTAGATCTGTCTTTTTTTCATGTATTTAGTCCTAACAAGATGAGAATGGACAATAAAACTTTAAAATATCTGCTTACCTTTTTAAATAAAAGTGAGGAATTTAAATCTAACAAAATTAATTCAAGCAGCAGCATATCAAATCACATTTTTAAATGCAAGTAAAGACTCTTCAAACAACCATTTAAACTGTTCATTTAAACTGTTCTTAAGAGTCCTTCACAGAATTTACCATGTAAATGGAATAGAGCAAAAGGTATTTCAGATTAAAAAGCACCTGCATTTACAACTCAAGTAGGATGAATGTCATCTGATTTTTCTCTGCATGAAAAATTAATCTCATGTCAGATGTATGCTCTAATTTATTGTAACGCATTAACAGATCTGCACTCTTTAAACAACGCTGTGTAAATATATTTGTTCATTAATATTCCATCAGTAAGGGATAAAAACATTTGGGTAGACTCTCAGTAGATATCTAGTGCTCACTTAACTGTATTGCAGCAGAAAATTCTTAATAACCCTCTTTGTAGCATCAGTTCCTTAAATCTGGAGTAATTTATAGTTCCACAAGGGCCTTCAATATGCAGCTTTCTCCTTTAGCTGATTTTTCTGAACTTAAAACCTAATTTATAAATGGTATTCTTTCAATAACGCAAACCTAACCATCATTTACAGAGTCAATACATTTTTAGATGTTCTATTAATACATTACAAATTAAATTACTGCTTTTAGAATGCAAAGAGTGCTATAACAACCATCAGGCCTGACCTGTTAACAGAGAAGGTGAGACAAATCAACATCTTTATGCATTAAAGAGAGAAGAGACTCAGGCATGTTCTGTGGAGGTGGAAGTTACATTTTCTTCTCTCACACTTTCCTTACCTCTCTCTGCTCCCAACACTGGAGGCACTGGGTGAACGAATTGGAGGGTGTACGCTTGTCACACTGACTCCTCCTAGGACAGAAGAACAGATTAGAACAGAACACAGGCCTGAGATGTGACTCAGAGACATACACACATTTTAGGGAAAATTTCTCCTACAGCGAGAAATATCTCATTCAACACATTTTCATGAAAGGATGAGAGGCATGAGCTAACAGAAGGAAAGAGGACTAAGAAAGGGCCCATACATGCAAGGAGGCCGATGGGTGAGTACCTTGCCTGGCTGACCTCTCCACCTGATCACTGCAGGCTGTTTTGTCTTACTAAATTCAAGCAGATCTCTCAGGAGAACTGCCAGGAAACTTGGAGCTGCAAGAAGGAAAAAGTCTGGGGGACAGATATGAGAGAGACCAAAGGTCTGGGGCCCAGAGAGCCAAAAGCCTTATGGAGCAGATTGCTGAGCAGCAGCCCTGAGAAGGCTGAGTGGGCTGTCAGTGCTGCCTGTGAATGCACCACCCGCTGTCTCTGCTGTCCTGCAGGAATGTGGGACCACCCCATGAGTGCATGAACATTGCACAAGTGCTCCTTGGGAGTTCCCACTCACACAGCCTTCCCACAGCTCAGGTCAGAAAATGGAGCAAGGAACAGCTGCCACCAGCATGGTGGGCCACTAGCATGGTGACAGGAATCCCCTGGATCCTCCAGCTCCACCACATTCAGCCACCCGTCACAGTAACTTCTCTGGCCATCCTGTGGCAGTGCTGCAGTACCCACCCAAGGCACCATTTCTAGTCTGCTGTTACACCCTCTCTCACCTTCTCAAATACTTGTCTCTTATCACAGCTGCTAGGTTTTAATCTGGTGTACACCTGGGAGTGTCACTTTCCTATGGATTTCTATCCAATTTGCTAAAATCTACTCCCTTTTTTCCTCCCTGTTTTTAAGATCTAGATGCTTAACTTTTGATCACAATGCTAAAATATTAACTCTACCTCCTACCAGGGTTTCTACAACTTTGCATTCATTTTCTTATTTCTCATGTTTAATATAAAACAGAATTAATTCTGATGTCAGTGTTAACATTGCCACATTTGATTTTTCAATTGCACCACTTAAATACAAAATTGCACGACATTCAATTACCTGAGAGGCCTGGTGATGGCACTGAGGAGTTTGGTGACTGCACAGTCCTGTTTGAAGGGGGTTTTGGCTGATTCTGCTCTACAGTGCCATCCTTCCTTACAGCATTATCCAGTGTGATGTTTCCTGAACAATCGATCTAAAAGGTGGGGAAGCAAAGGGAAGAAGTTAGTGTTGGGAAGGGAAAAAAACTCCAAAACAATAAAAACAAAACCAAACCAAAAAGCCTCTGCCATGCTGTTATTTTGAGAGTGAAGACCAAAATGCATTTCACCAAAGTTTACCCATCCAAAAGTGAGATAGTTAACTTTAAAACATATAATCTTGATTTCTTTTTTTAAAAGAAAATGAAATAGCTAAATCCAGACAGTGCTTCATTTTAAGAGCAGATAATTCTGTAAGTGCCCATTTTTCTCCACAGGCTACAGAGAAGGCTCAACTCAAACATGGAGCTTTCACACATTGAAATAAGTTTATCTCCACACCTTCTTTGGACTTGCTCACATTAAATACTCTTGAAAATAAAATATGCTATACACAAACTACCCCTTAATCCATGGGTGTTGAACAGGACTGGAAGAAACTCAAAGGACACTCAATCCCATCTGTCCCACATAACCTCTGGACAGGAGCCATGCATATTGACTCAAAATGGAAACAGCAAGCCAACACTTGCTCTTTCCACCATGGCTCAGGCCAGACAACTGAACTTTATTCCAGGGGCTCCCAATGCAGCATTCTAACTTTGCATTAAAACTACATGTTCTGGTTTGATGAGGACGAATGACTTTTTGAAATGTTTGGTTTCTCCCAATATGTAAGATAACATTGGATAAGATGTATCCAAAGTGGATGCAGCAGCCTTGGCAAGGTCAGCACATTTACAGTGATTTGGGCCATGTATCTTGAAAGCATGAACTCCATCACACGCAAGCAGAAGAGTCCATAATACTATGCACAGAAACAAATATACTAAAATGTCTCACAGACTCAGGGGTTTAATGACCATGTTGTGTAGTTCCCCCTTTAAGCCTGACAAATACTGTGACTCTGTAGCCTATGTACTCCATTTTAATAAAGAGAATACACAGTATGTAGGTAAAAACAAAGCATGTATAGGAGATAAAGTAATAGCAAGCTATGACTAGAAAACCATGACACTTCAGATACCGACAAACCTTAGACCACAAAAAACAGGTCAGGCAGTTATGTGGAAAAATAAAATCACCTAAGACTCAATAACTCTAACATGGACCTCTGGCAAACATGTACCATTCAAAAGATACTATAAAAGAGAAGCTTAGAAGGTTAAGAAATTATGATCTTACTATGCTGTTTCTATCACCAGTTCACAGGGACGTGAGAGAATATATGAAGAAAAGAAGTGCCAAAAGGAAAAGTATGGTGACCAATAATACCTACCTAAGATAGCTCTTTTAATAAGTTAAAAACAGATTTTAGAAACGTTAAAAATATACCAGAAATGCCATCAGCAAACCACTGCTATCTATAGACACTAGTCAACGAAAGCTAAGCTAAAACATTTTTGTAAGATTTTGTAAGGATCATTATGAGGGCTACAGAAAAATATGCAGCATACAAATAAACATGTCCAATTACAATTACAACTTGTAATCCTACTTTACTTAGTTGTCCTAACAGCTGTCTCCCAGAATGGTTCTGAGTATTTCCAGCAATGTGCAGGCAACTCTGCATTGTTTATTTCCCAGAACTGTTTCATTTTGACAAACAGAATTTCAGTCCAAAAGATTTCTATTTCTCACAAACATTAAGACTTCGAAATAGAATCTGTAAGACATTGCCTCTATGTCACACTCACATCAGGGAGGGATGGCAGATTATAGGAGCTGCCCACTGGGGAACTCAAATCTATCACAGGGGGGCCATAATTCTTCCCATCACATCCAGCAGCGCTGGTGACTGTGGGGCTGGATGGAGTCGATGTGGAGCTGCTTGCAGTTGAAGGGATGGATGAAGCTTGTCCACTACTGATCTGCCACTAAAGAGAAGAGATAAAAATCCACAATTCAGCATTTTTTTTCTTTGCAACAGGTCACATCTAACTGAATATGCTGATAAAACCAGCAGCTTAGTTCAGGAAGCTGACTTCAAACATAAAATCCTGATTTACTCTGAAGTCATCTAATTTCATGAACCAATCTCACAAGAAGATGACAAGTAGTTGAAAACTATGAATAGAAGAAATGAATGCAAATTCTTAAATTCAAAGCTATGCCTCAGTGTTAAGTATCTATTAATATTTCATGCTGCATTGACAGTGTTGTGGAAGAAAAGTAACAGTTTTTGTTAAATAAAAGCATTACAGGTAATAGGCTGAAGGCACAACTGCTCCAGTGCTTTACCAAATAAACCTGCATGCCTTGAAGTCTTTGATGTTCCCTTAACAACATAAAGTCATTAAGAATTTGAAATGCTGACTAGATCTCCATCCATATATACATTTAACACCATGATATGAAGTGCACAGTCAAGTCAGACCAAATTTCTTTCTCATCTAGCTGTATGCAGTTTTCAATGACTTTAATGGAATTTCCTGGCAACTGCAGGCAAAATCTGACTCTGCTCAATTTCCTTTTAGTCAGTCATTCTATTTACTGGCCCCTAGTTTCAGAAAGACATTACTGAATTATGAAGTATCTTGAAAGAAAGGCTTGTAGACAGGCCAGCCTTCTTTTCAGAAGCACAGAATAGAAGTGACTTTTTATTCTCACAAGTTCTCTTAGACATTGTTCAGCTTTTTTCCATTTAGTTGAATTAGTTCTCTGACATCATAAACGTTGCAAACATAAGTGGTATTACCCCACTTTTCAGGTCACAGATTTGTTTGATTCTTTCCTGCTTACCTACACCCAATAATAATATGGTTTTTAATAAAGATGAGCCTTCCTAAATGCCAATGTATTTGCTTCTGCCCTAGTTCAGCTGCTGATCAGCTGGGCATTGATCAGTCTCACTCAGCAGAGGTCCCACAATTGTGGACTCTCTTTTTGTCCCTCACCTGTAAGGGTTCAGATTTGCCATTCCCTGGGGGACCATGGCAACTCTAGCTTCTTAGTCAAGGTTTCACCTGGTTCCTGGTGAAGTCACTGTCATCTGATTTGCCTACTCACTGACTGCAGTGTGCAGACCATGGCCATGCTAAGTTTTGCAGAAATGGTCAGAAACCACAGCAACAGCAAGTAAGAGAATGAAACACCTGCACAGCACACACAGTGGCTCACCTCCCTAATGCTTCAGCTGCTTAGGACTGTCAAAATGAAAGCAACTTGACAGTTACCTCATGAAGAAAACTATGGGTATTTTGCCATGGAAAAATAATGTAATCTCCGTTTTAATTGAAAAGCACTCTAGAGTGTAGGATAAAATATTATATAAGGCACATTTGATGTTTAATTTCTAAATGGAGAGTGAAAAGGGAAAGACACTCTACCTGTTTTATAGCTTGCTGTGCCAAGATTGCCATTTGCAATGGGTTGGGCTTCACTGCTGGCCTTGGTAGGTTCTGATTTTGGGGAAATCTCATCTGTTGTCCAGGAAGAGCTGAACCATTTGGCTTAGGACTATGATTCTGAAAATGAATCAAGCGTGGAGGTGCCTGCATAAAAACAATAAAAACAGTTCTGCAAGTTAGCTGAGGTCTGGTCTATATTCCACACATTTTTTACTAAATGTTCCTTTTAAACTTCTGAAACTCCTCATAAATTATATGCAAATAAATAGTACCACACCATTTATCTGAATGATCAAAAGCATTGAATTTCAATGTTAAAACCTAGCAGACAGTTTTGAATTATTTTATTATATGAAGAGACATAACAAGAGCCAGTACGAGTGTTTCCAACTTTGGAAGATACATGAGAGAATCACTGGGTGTTATGCAAAATAGATGTAGCAAAAAAAATTAAATGACAGTAATTTTTTGATCACTTGACAAAACCACAAAAATGTTGCTAAGCACTGTATATGGTTGGATACAACAAGATTTTATTTCTTTAAAGAATAAATACAGGCTGGGTGCTACCATGGATTTTGCAAGGCAAGTTTAAAATGCCCACTAATTTCTCAGTAGAGAAAATGTCCTCTAAACCAGCTACACAGCTACGTGCTGAAGATGAAGACAGCTAAACTTACATATCTAGGTTTGAGTGCTTTTCTTTTCTTCCTATCTTACTTCATTTTCTCCTTCAGTGCCATGGAAAAAACAGACTCTGCAAACAGTCCTGACTTACCTGATGAGAAGCAGGAGGTTGTTGCATGGCTCCTGGCACTCTAGTGTTTGGCAGAACTGCAGGTCCTGCTCTGCGCTGCGCTTGCTGCCTCTGAGCCATGACCTGCTGCTGCATGTGCTGCAGGCGCAGCTGAGCCAAGCTGATCTGGGTTGGGAACTTGGAGAGCTGGTTGGGAGGTAAGCTGCCTGGTGGCTGCAAGTTTGCTTCCATCACAGGGCTCTTGGGCATATGTGGTGGAGTTTCCTTATCTTCAATTACTAAAGAACCTATTTTAACCAAAAGAAATAAAATCAATACTGAGGTATGGCAGTTAGCAGAAATGCCATCACACTGTCAGTGACATGCAGCCTGACTAGAACTCAAAACCATTTCTGAAGTAATTTGTTTCTTTACTCAGACTTTATTTTTCTTCACTGGTTCTTATATCTAGCTTATCTACAGAAATCGAAATGTCTGATCATAAACAAAATGGCCTGAAGGCTGTGATTTCTGAAACTAGATAGACAAACATGATTTGGTCACTTAAAGTCTTACAAGAGCCCCAGTGCTGGTCTATACAGGTGCCATTTCTATTGTAGCACTTTTCAGAATAAAAGGGGCTGCATTTCAGAAGTTCATGAAACAAATATACACAAGAAAAAGAGTCCACCAAACACAGGAAAAAGTCAGCCCATGACAAACATCTCAGCTGAGCAGCAGTTCAGAGTTATCACCACACAAACTGACAGCTGGTTTCTGGAAACACATTTCACTTTCAATTCCTGTCTCTAAGAAAATTATTTATAAAGAAGGAACTTGGAGAATTTCCTTACTACCATCCAATGTCCTCATGCCTGGGAAAAGGAGCTTGTTTGCTTTGAAGAACTGCCATAACACTTTCTGCCTCTGACATTGTAGAGAATCACACATTTGCACCCCTGTACACTGAGAGGGCACTTTCTGATGAAAGGCAGAAAATGTCCCACAGACATCTCACTTCTGCACATGACAGAAAAACAAAAATGCCCACCAAGATAACAGTGGAGAGAGAAAGGAAGCACATCAACAGTCAAAATCCTGAAAGATCTCTAAAATCTTTAAGTCCTTCTGCCAGGCTGTTGAGCTCTTAGAGTGCTTATCATTGTGGCTGAAAGCTGTCCCATGGGAAAGGACCTGGGAGTGCTGGTTGACAGGAGGAACCCTTTCTTCGGATGTGAAATAAGGTTAAAAACTGTGTTCCTTGTTTTAGAAGCCAGAAGTTAGAAGTATTGACCAGAAAACTGAAAGCTGCTATTTTCACCATCACATATACCATTCAAACAAGGTAAGTTTGTTAATACTTCATCAACAGTATTCATAAATAATACTTTTCCCCATGCAATGCACTTTAAATGTTTCTCACAGTTAGGGAAATATATTTAACAGAGTAAATGAAGAAATGAATAGCGCAGAGGCTGTTGTCACAAAAAGAAAGCTGCTTTCAAAATAGGATCAAGACACCAAAAGAATAATAAAAATGTATCATACCTAGATTGAAAATATTCTGAGCCCAGAAGCTAGGATCACAGTGGAACTGGATGGTATTGTTAGTCACTGGGGAAGGATCACACCTTGCCCGGAGGAGATACCGTAGTCGATATGTAATCTAGAACAAGAACAAAAAAAGGGTTTTTTTCCTCCTCTGGGGCCAGAGCCAGGTATCTGAACAGCACAAAAAACCCAAAAATACACCCCCCCCCACACCAAACAAAGCAACCAATCAAAAAAACCCACTATCAAAAACCCCCTGAACAAGCCCCTAGAGAATTGAGGTTAAAAATAGAGAAACTTGTCCAAGCTACAGATGAAGAGGTATTTTAAACATCTTTCCCTTATTCCTAAAGTAGTTTTAAAAAGTATTAACTACAGCCTAAACAAAAATAACAATTCTTCCCTGTAGAATACATATCCTTCTATAAACTTGGTCATTATATTCAATGACTTTAACTACTCAGATTTACACAACCCATTGATGTTTTTCCCCCATGAATCTATTTTAGCCCATTCATTTTTCTTTCAAAATATGCCGTTCGTTTGGCAACAACTATGATCACAGGGAGTTTTCTTTTGTACTAAATTTAAGTTTTCTTCAGACAGCCAAAGAACAGATTTTTATAAACTGTATTTGAAAACTCAGATTCACAGATATTTTCAGATTTTTCCAATGCCTTAATTCCAAAGAACTGGACTGTGATTACACAAGAGAGTATTCTACCAAATGCTCACAATTTATCTAGTGCCTAGAAAGAAAACGTTGTCTTGCAGTTGCTTCACTAGAAATGTCAGGAATTGATATACCAAAATCTAACAGGCACTAATTTTAGAATCACACACAGCAGATCCTGAAAAAAAAAAAAAACTTGAGGAGTTTGACTCCTGTTTTTCTTGAGTGACAGATTATTTCCTGGAAAAGAGATATACTTGGCAAAATCATCTTAACTGTTTAAAATGACACAAGATTTTTTCTTTTAATTTTAGGCAGGTCAGTTAAGAACCATACTCAAAAAACATTTAAATTGACTCAAGATTTTTAAATGACCATGGAAAAATTTTAAGTGCATTATGATTATTTTGGATAGAGATTTCCTTAGGATTTTTGTGTATACCACCAGAATGAAGTAGATGACACTACAGAAATTCTAGACTTTTGTCCTGTTACCAGCACTGGTCACACACAGTTCTGCCATAGTTTGCTCCACTATTTTCCTACTACTGTGCACACATGTGTGTTGTAGATAAACACCTGCCTGCTGTTAGTAGTGAACAGTGCAGCCTGAGAGTACAGCCCCTGAGCTCTAATGCTGCCTTTAAGTCTGATGGGCATTCCTTCCTCTCTCCTGGATATGCGGAGCACAAGTCTCATATGCTCCTCTATGCAAAACACCTTGGAAATAGATTTTTCCAAATGCCCACGGATGGATTATCTACTCAACTCCCAAGCAGCACCAACTTTCTAAAGCTCAATCTGTTCTTTTGAAAAATACTTTTCATTTGCTGAGGCTTCATGGGCTAGATGGTCCTTTCTTTCAGCTGCCTAATGTTTATATGATTAAGATGTCTGAAACACAACTTATTTTCTTACTCATGTAGCAGAGTCTTGATGGCAACACTAAGCAATTATAAACAATATGACTCAGTTTGATGTCCTTTTTCTCTATTCGATTAAAAAAATGACTGGCTGAGGCAGTATAAGGCAGATCAAATGAATTTAACTACTTGAAGTTGATAAAAACAAGCAATATTCTGCTATAGCCTGCAGTATCAATAATGGGTATTAAAAAAAAATTATAAAAACTACTACCAAAAACCAACAGTAAATTCAAACCCAAACAAACAAACTCCACCAAATACCCTGGTAGGTTCTCAACTAACCAATGAGAAAATAAAGAAAAAAACTTTGTGAACTGGTTTATAGGAATTGGGGAAAAAAAAGCATTTAGCACCTTTCCTCAGCATTGCCCCAGATTTCTGCTATCAGGCAAGTACAGTCTAGTAACCTTTGGAAAAATCAAGGTAAGCTTTTGGGTTGATTTTTTTCTTTCAAATTTTCTAGGATTTCTGTCCATCATGAGCATTCAGCTTAGTGAGACAACATGCCCTCAGATATTAAGGGTCATTACAGCAATGAAATATTTAGCTTTGTAATTGTTTGTATGGACAAACAAAAACTTCAGTTTAATTTTTATTGATTTTGAAAGTCTTTCAGTGGGAGATGAACCTGACAGAACAAAGACATACAATAATATTTACATTAAAAAATCAGATGCCAGGCACTATCATATACAAGTACTATTTTTCATGAACTCAGATGCTGTAGCAAGTATTGTAAAGAAGCACAATGATGATGTAGGCCACACAACATTTTTTCCAGTGTTTCATGGCTTCACGGTTTTCAGCCCACAAAAAAGGAGTTGTTCCTACTTCTGCAGATCTACAATAGTTCTATGATATTGTAACAGGAGGGAATGATGACCAGAGAGCTAAATTAATAGAAACATTCTGTATTTATGTTTAAAAGAAAACCAAGAAAACCATATATAAATATTCCAGTTAGTAGAAAATCAATAAAAATTCTAATACCCTAGTACTCCAGACAAGCATGTGCACGCATATCTGAGTTAACCCTATCTCTGGGTGAATGGAGAGAGCTGTCCTGCTAACCTTACCAAACGTTTACTGTACAACAGTGCTGTGCTGCTCCCACTGGAAACTGCCCATTTGGAAAAATTCATGACATGTTCCAGCTGTTTAGAGAGACCTGCCACTTCCTGTTGTTGCTGCAGAAGTTTCATCCTGTGCTCTTTTGCCAGAGTCTGCAAGTAAAAAAGCAGTTCCAGTCAAAAGGTTCAATTTACAGTTAAAAGGCATTAACTTTCATACTGGTAATTCACAACGATCAAGTGGTTTCACTTAGCTCCTCTAAAAAGGACTCCTGCCCCCTGATGCAGCAGCTATGAAACAGAGAAGTCAGTACACATTAACTCAAGATATCAGGGCTTTCTGTGCCAATGACACATTTTAACATATATTTATATATATGCATGTGTGTGCCTCTCTACACACACACACTCTCTCTCTTTTTAAAACACAATTGGAGATATTATTTTTCCAGGTACCCATTCTACACAATTCTCTCCTGTGATTTGCTACTGGATTACTGGATTTATGAAAAAATATGACAGAACACTTTTCATGCATGATGTGTGGAATTATGAATTGCAAAAGCATGGAGAAAGAAACTGGCCACCCCTCAAAAACCAAATTTTCCTCCACCAAAAACCCCACTTGCTCAAGTACTTTTATAGGGCATCTCTCCACTTCGGAATCATGACAGGACATGCACAGAGGGACTAATGCTAGAAATTTACTGTAATGTGAATACATAGAAAAAAAATAGTAAGATTGAAAGTTTTTCTTTCTTATGATAGAAATGAAATTACCTCCAACTGATGCAGCAGAGCTTTTCCCTTTTTATTTATTTCTACCATCAGTGTAAATATGGCAACTTTAATATCCTGTTCCACCTGCTTTTGATTCTGATTCACTTCAAGAATTCTGTAAGCAGACAGAATAGAAAATAATGTTCTTTAGCTCATAAACCCATCTTCTAAACAGTATTTTTTCAAAAAATCTGTTGCTTAAGACTACAATACTTCTTGGTCATATGCACCAATTAATACATGTTTCATCAGATATTAATAGCCATGAAAATTAGTGGGAGAAATAGAGCAAGTAACAGTGACCTATGACAGACTTACTGAACTGGTGGCAAACTCTAATGCCATAAGTCTGACATCTGTCACTATTAAATGTTCATTGCAATGGAAATTGTTGATTTTCAGAGTTCTAGCACTTTTCTGGAATGGTCCATGCCAATCAAAACTGCTTAAATCTAATTTCCATCTAAGTAGAATGGCACTAATTTGGCTGTTTCTACAACAGTGCTCAAACTCATAACAGCAAAGCTTAATGTTATACCGGGGAAACCTCTACTGCAAAGATGAAGGAAGAGTTCAAGTCACACTTGGCATCCCCAAGTTCAGCTGTGCTGAACCTCCCTGGGTACTGCAGCCCCTGAACTCTGCTGAAGGAGCAGCCACAAAGGCTCGCTGCAAATTGCATTTTACAGATTTATTTTTCTCCTGGGTTTGTAGTACCCAGTGAATAGAGCCCCAAACATAAAAGTACTACATAAATCTTCAAATACATGTCACAAACATTATGAAACCATGAGTCATAACCTTTCACTTTCTACGAGGGATCTACACTAAGGAAATTAATCTGCTGATGGTGGGGAAGCATTTAAGACTGTCTTCTACAGTCTTTATTGCATAAGTTGTTTTGTTGCACCCAAGAACTGCTGCCCATTAAGTCCACAGGCTGAGCAGAAGAATTACCTAACACAGCCAAGCATGCTGAACAGGCAACAGCCACTACAGTGAACTTTAGAATTCCTCTTTCTGGAAGAATAAAAGCAGGGAGGCACAAAATACACTAACTTAAACATTTCAAGAAACTACAATATATGTAAAGTTGCCTTCTGTCAGTTTTAACCTCATAATCTAATACAAACCTGTTATGGATCTGTTTCCCTGTATATTTTATGTACTTAGTCTTCTCCATCAATTTGGTGATTAGTGTCTCAATGATAACTTTCTGGTTCTGAAAAGCTTCTTCTATAAACTGGTACCTGTAATAAAAAGGAGTGAGGATTTACACATATAAAAAGTGTTATAGACTTGCTAAAAAGCAGAGTGACTTACAAAATAATACTTCTTTAACTGAAGAAAGGGGCTGCTCAAATCTGAAACTTAACTTTCATCATGGGAACACATGTCAGCAAATCCTTATATATTTCATTTATAATACATTTAATTTACAGTCTATTTCCTGTCATACTGGGGTAAGAATTTATGATTTTCATAAATACAAAAGGATATTGTGTGACCATAGCCTAATTGTAGCAAAAAAGAATGTTTTCTGGTAGTCATCACTTTGAATGTGAAAATGCAGGTAAACTATTACTTCATGCAAGACAAGGATGCAGAAATAGAAGAGATTGCTGAGTTGGTAGAAGTTGGCAACATTTTAAATCAAGGAACCAAAATCTTTCACAATCTGAGGAATAAAAGAGGTGGCACGTTATAAAAGGGATATAAATCCTAAGAAAAGGAGAATAAAAGAGAAAGACTGCAACTCTGCAAGAGCAATGTTTAGCCTGTTCCAAGAAGCAAGAGTGGCCAACACTTCTCCATCTACTGACATTCATCTGGTCAGGCAAGTAAGCTCTTTGGGTGGTTGCATCAGGTATAACGAGCATATTAATATTTAACCAGAGTGCATCTGCCCCAAAACACAACAGTATGTGTTAACCAGCACGATTTTTGCCTTGTACTCAGAAGTTGTATATAATTCTGCTTTTCAGCTTCAGTGACCAGTAAGAGATGACCAAAAGAACAGCAACACAAAGATTTGAGTGTTACAGTGTTGTCAAAGTACAGTATTAGCCAAACTGTAGGCTAACTCTTCCTATGAAAGGGCTCTTCACAGAAAAAAGAATTCTCATTTTCTCCATTCAAAATGGTTTGGTAATGTTGTTATATAATCTTGCTGAAGGACAAATGGAGAAATTACACGTAAGTGTACAGTTGCATAACACAGCCCCTGTGTTTTCTAAGGACTCTGAAGAGCTGCATAGCAACAAATTCTGACCAAATAACTTAACTGTAAAAAAGGTCTTGTGCTCAAGTCACCAGATTAACAACTGGAAGAATTAGGTTTTATTCTAAATGTAACACACTCATCAGTCACATTCTTTGGGATACAATCTCTGGGTTTTTGTGAGTTTCATTTCTGAGCTGAAAATTTTAGTTTACGCTTTTTCCACCTGACTGTGTTCCATACAGCTAAAACTAGATTGCCTGAATCTACTTCAGGCTACCCTCCCATAAGTGAGATGGATAAAATGCACACTCTGCTTTGATACCTGTGCTCTTTGTGCTCTAGTAACTGGCAGTCTCTGCAGGTCAGCTTGTCACAGGTTTCACAATATAACTTCAGCTGCTCCTTTTTGTGGTAAGGGCAGAACACTGGCCGCTGACTGGTCACTCCAACTGCCTCTGTTGAATAAAGGAAGATGTTAGTACAGTCTACTGAACTGCTTCAAGATTTGCATTCTCCTGTTTTTCCTTAGATGTACCAGTGTGTATCAGGTCCCTCACTGAGACTCTAACAGCCATAAGCTCAAACTTCAATGTCTCACTCTTCTTGCTCAAGCATGGAGCTAGCACCCTTTCTAATGGAAAATGTCTAGAACCTGTTTTAACATAATCTCTTCTGGCCTCACAAAACTATTTACAAAAGGAGTAGCCAGCACTGCTGCAGCTGCAAAAGACATTGCACAATCAGCAAGCTCCTTTCTTAAATGGAGATGAGGAGGTGGTTAACTTAATTTGTGCTCTGTCTTCTTTCTCTGCTCACTTGGTGGAAAGGGGTTTGAGGATATCAAGACATGGACATTCAAAGTGTAGAACATACAGAATGTAACAACCAGGAGATAGGAACTTCCCTTCACGACTCCATTCTAAATGGTTGAGAGGTCTCATTCAGTTTCTAGTTAGCAAGCATCAAAGGGTGCAGGAAACATCACCAGATCATAGAAATGGAACCTCTTTCTTTAAACAATTTAACTGACAAAGCCTGATTTCCTAGAGTTAGGTTGGACACAGTTTATAAGGATTATACAGCCTGTAATGGAAACTGGTTTCACACTGCAACCCATCCCTCAAGAGATCAATAAGGTCTCTTTTCCATACTCATTCATTTATCTAATTTCCAAAAATCTGGAAGAGATTATTTTCAGATCTGTATCCTTCTGTCAAAATTCTTTCCAACTCACCAACAAACTGCCTCCCAAAGAGGCCTGAGTGCACTTAGACCATTCCTACCACCAAGTCCTGTTCTGCCTAACAGTCCATCAGCCACTCCTACCCACTTCTGTCCTCTCTTGAAAGTACACTCAGTACCCACTTATGACTGACTACAGGTGAAAGTGGGATACACAATACAGTGAATATCTTCAAAGTACCATGGTGGAAGAGACCCTTTGAGCTATAGACTACCTCATGGTACTAGATAGGGTGGAATGAAAATAAGTATATATTCTAATACATACCTTTAAAATAAAATATAAGAATTTCTAAAAAGTATGTATTTACAAGAAAAATCATGCAAGTTCAATAGATGTATTAGAACCAGTAGAATGTTTGTCAGCATCCCGTAACATTTATTATCCTCTTTCAATGACACTACAAGACAAGACACAGTGGGGAAAAAACTGAAACAAAAGAGGTTCTCAATGAACAGAAAAATACAACCTTTTCTACCACAGAGTAGTCAGGATTTCTCAGAGAGGCTGTACTGTACACCATATTCACCATTGTTGGTTCCCAGGGCCCAAATGGATAAAGCCCTGAGCAACTGAACTCAGAACTGAATGCCTGAAAGCAGAAGGTTGGACTAGATGATCGTCTGAGGTTCCTTCTAGCCCAAATTATCATAGATCCTACTGAGGAAAAATGCCCCAATTCATAATATACTCCCTTTACATTTCTAAGGAAAACATTTCAAGCTCAAAAGATACTTAGATAAAACAATGAATTTTGGCTTTTTATCAGAATGCTGAAAATATATAATCTATTAGTGCTCCTTTTCCTCCTGTATACAACAATAAAGCTCATATTAACCATGTATCAGACTTCTAGTAAAACTAGAGAAGCCAAATGCCTAAAGAAGTATTTTCTGCAACTGATCTCTAAAGTCTAGACAATAATTTGCAACCAATCCATGTGGAAGAAAAAATCTATGTGTATTTATTGGTTTAAAACATGTTAAATTAAAAAAAAATAAAATGAAAACAACCTGTACCACTCTTCAGCTAATCTGAGACAAAAAACTGGCAGAACACCAGCTTTCAAGTTACTACTTTTTTTAAAAAAGTGTGTTGGTCCAATGTAACTTTCCAATGCAGACACAAATTCTTTGTGAAATTATAAATATGTTACCTGGAGATACTTCCTCTTTCTGCCTCACAGTATGATCCTTTGTGAATTTAACCCTCTGGTGAGCTCTGATGCAGGTCTTGCACAACCACTCTACACATTCCACACAAAACCCATGAGCTTCTGCATTGTCCTCACAGCTTGTGCAGACCTGACAAGAGGAAGAAAGGTAGCTGTTAAAATAAGTTTGGAATATACATACAGGTTATTTTTCATACATCATCAGTGCAGTTTAATAGTCTTCTGAAAACAGTGAAATGAGAACAGAAAACTGCCTGAGGTACAGGAACATTATAAATAACAGCACAGAAGTAACTGAATGTGACTTTTCAAAGAAACAGGTCATTTTGTCAGTGTTACCCTAAAATCTTTGACACTGTTAAAGTCAGACCACTACTTTCTGCCATTCCCTGCACACCTAGAAGCCAAACAATGTTCACTGTATACAAGAAGCTGTTGTGAAGTATTTACTAATGACAGAAGACAGGCAGCACTACTCTGATTTTAGAAGCCTCCCTCAGTTCACACAGCAGCTTTAATTTTAGCTTCCAGTCACCTGCTTGGTTTCAGGAAGAACACACCATACTGAGCAGCAAGGTTCCTCTCAAGAATCTTAGCATCACCTCTTAAAGACAGTATTCCAGTTAAGTTTGTCAAAAAAGCTACCCCAGAACAGATTTGCAACCAATGCACAAGAGTTCTCAAACTGTGGCCTGTTAACTCCTGGGCTCTTTGGACTACACCCAACAGGAAAAAGAAATAATTAAGGGAAACAAACATGTCAGCAGACCAAAACCTCTCTACACAGATCACAGTGACAGATTTCTGCTCGCAGAAGCAACAAGGAGAACATTTTAGGTTTCAGTTTTGTTTTCAGTTTGATTAAAAAAACTCAACCAAACGACTTCTGTACCCACACAAGGTAAATATAGACTAAGTTAAAGAGGAAGGAAATATTTATAACTCATGCAGATAAAAAATATATACATAGAACTGTGTTCCAGTTTCCCCTTCAGGAAAGAAAGGAAAATTAGCACAAAATTTGCCTTAGGCCACATAGCAAGTTACTGACAGAACTGGAATTTGAACATGAGTTCCAGATTCCCAACGCTGTGCTTCTGCTTCTGGACCATGTTACCTCTCAAAGCAAGTAGCTTCTGAGAAATGAAGTTTCAACACAAGGGCTGTTGACCCCTCTTGTTGGAGTCACTTGGGGTTTGAAGCAGTTTCTTTTCACTAAAGGTGACTTGTAAAGGAGAAAAAAATGGGCTTGAGCCCCTTCTTCTGTTTCTTACAAAAATGAGGCCTTTTTCAAAATAATCTCAAAAATTTAACTTCTTGGTTTTTCTTTTTCTTCCCCTTCTTCTCTTAACAAAAAATATTCTTATTCCTATCCAGACCAGTAGATGAGGGAAAAATACTGAAGTCAGGACATCATTAAAAAAGTCTAGAAAATCGAAATAAAGCAATTAGAGGAAGTGAACTGTAATCAGGAAACTGAAAATTGTTACTTTCTGTCTTGCTTTCAGCGGGGATAGAGTGGGGGTTTCCTCAGTAGCAGGCACAGTGCCGTGGTTTCAGATTTAGTACAAAAATAACATTGATAGCAACAACCAGCACATCAGCTTGTTAGGCAGTGCTTACACAAACTCAAGGAGTTTTCAGCTTCCCATGCTCCCTGCCAGTCAGCACATGCACAAGGAGGGAGTGTGGCCAGCACAGCTGGCCTGAGCTTCCCACAGGGATATTCCATACCATATTCCATAGCACAGAATGTCATGCTCAGCACATGAACCGTGGGGAGTTGGGTGGGAGGCACCAATCTCTGTTCAGGGAAAGGCTGGGCACCCGTCAATGGGTGGTGAGCAAACTTATTTGGCATCACTTGTTTGTCTTGGGCTTTACTCCTCCCTCCCTCTTTCTCTCTCTCTCTCATTACTACTATTATTATAATTATTTAATATTACTTTGTTTCATTTATTAAGCTGTTCTTAGCTCAACCTACAGTTTAATCTTTTTTTTTTCCCTGATTCTCCTCCCCATCCCACTGGAGGGGGGGAGAGAGGGAGGAAATAAACTGAAAGGGGAAGTAAAAAAGGCTGCATGGTGCTTGGTTACCAGCTGGGGTTAAAGCACAACACTTGTTATTAACCCTTGAATTCAATGGCATTTTGAAAAACAAACAAAAAAAATAATTAAAAACTGTTCTTAATTCTTGGGGGGAAGAATCCACTCCCTCCTTTCTCTTTAGCCATTTGTCTCCTCCTTTTTGTGCCAGTGCAACTCTCTGCAAGACTGTGATGCAAACCAGGACTGATTACACCATTGTAGCCCAAGGCTCAGTTACATTAGCAATGCTGACTGAAGAGTGAACTGAACAGGCAGCACAAGAAAGTTTTCACATCAGTCTTGTGGCCAGAGAGGTGTGATTGTGCTGTGCCCCCAAATACCCAGACATCTTTTTGAAAGTCAGAGTGGAGGGTTACATACTGGATATTTGGTTTTCTAGTGTAAAAAAGCAGCCCTAAAAACAAAATAAGCAGAGGAAAAAGAACAAAAAGGTCTTTCAGGCATTCTCTAAGAGAGAGAGAGAGAGAGAGAGAAAGAGAGAAAGAGAGAAAGAGAGAATGAGAGAGAGAAATAAAGAGAGAGGCAGGAACCAAATTAAAAGCAAAACCGACCAACCAAACTCCCCACAACACCTTTTCCAGATCACCTTTAGCAAAATCAGGCAGATGAACATGCCAGGACATTTAGGTAAGTTCAAAGAATGTTTGAAGTTATTAATTCTCCCTAGATTCCAAGAGCTTAATCTATTTTCTTTTTTCAATATGCTTTATTGGGTTTTTTTAACTCCTTTGACCTGCTGTATGTGGAATGAGATGAAAATTGTGATTCAATAACCAATAATCAGGTGCTGCCAAAAGAATCAAAACTCCTTTTTAGTATCAAAAATATATCCCACCTTTATACTCTTCAAATCCACCAAGTGGACAGGAGACAGATTTCTAAAGCTTTTCATAGACACCATAACTCCAGCTGTCAAAACAGCAATGCCTTCTAGGTAGCATCAGATTTGCTCCTATCTACTCCTGATTTGAAATATGCATTTTCAGATATAGGTTGGGTTTTGCTAGAATTCCTAGTTATTACATTAAGCCATACAGCTAAAGCACATGGAAGTATAATTACTGCAAATATTTGTTATGCACTTACAAAACCTAAAACTCATTTTTATTTTTGTGACTCACACAAGCCGTGTTTCAGTGATTTCAAAGAAAACTTTCCCTAGTTAACCTAGAAGCCTTTATTCTGGTCAGACAGACATTTATTTTTAATTGAGTTTTCCTTGTAATTACATTTAATTCAGTTACAAGTTCTAGTATTTATAACCCCAGGAAGTGTTCATTCAGCCTTCAGTCAAATTTAATGAAAGCAGAAATTACTCAGCATGTTGCAGGTAAGTACTATTTTAAGAAAATACACAAGCTTTTATGGCAGAAAAAACACATTTACTTGCAAGAGTTGAGGTAATAGACCTGTCTTCTCAGCTCCTGTAATAAGTAACCACTCTTCCAATTAAACACACTTTGAGTATTAAAGAGATTAAATAATCAAGCAAAGGAAGAGAGCAAAGTAGTGTAGATGAATATTCAGTGAACGCCAAACTTCACCAATGTAAATGAGATGCAATGCTTTCCCCCATGGATCCAAACCTCACTGATGCTAATAGTGACACAACTATCTCCTGGCACATACAAAACCACTGAAGACAGAGACTAGATGTAATTCCCAATATGAACCGTGTACTGACGGCTCAAAATGTATGAAATCCTTCTTACCCCACCATCCCATCAATATCCACATCACTTCAAAGCATACAACAGCATATTGTGACTCTTCCTGAGTCTATCACCCACCTCTATAAACCACTGGCTTGCAGAGATGTTTTGGTCTCAGGTACAGCTTTTATAAGCTGTTTAAGCATAATAAAACATGCAGTGGTTCCTCTGGCATCATACAAACTTAAAGAAACTTATTGTTCTAAATTCTCCTTATTAATCACCTCTGGCAGTCAGACTCGCTTTCCTAATATCTGGATCTAGTATGAGATCTAAGCTGATACCTTGTTTAGTTACTACATTCCTGTTATGAATGAAGTTTTATATGTCTAATTAATAAACAACAAAATTGAATTTAGCAGCAGTTTTAATTTAGCAGCAATTTTTATAAATGAATACAATCAAGTATATGAAATATAATCAAGCATATACAAAAATGTGGTATGATTAAGGTTCATATAAAGCATAAACAAAACTAACCAGGGCACAGGGAGGGCTTCTCACCCTGCCTCACGTGGGAAACAAAGGAATCCAAACTACATTTATGTACTGTATGTTAATTCATATCCATCAATAATTTTCCATAGATCTCCTCCTATTTTTGATTCTTGAACTCTAAATCACTGTACTGCATAGCACATGCTCCATTGTTGCTAGGGGGTCTCCTGGCTTTTTGGTGGTCTTTTCAGAGGAAGGCTCACCGTCTTCCTCGCTGCCCTCTGAATAACCTGGCAGGTTGCACATGCACACTAAGCTTTGTGTTATGTAAATAAGCATTATATTCCAAATAAGCCTTATTATTTCATAGATAAAACCACAACTTAAGATTCCATACCTGGAATCATCCCAGCTTTGCTCATCCCAAGGCCAATTCTGTTTTGGAATCTTGCTTATCTCAGTACTACATCCTGTATCCTGTTTTTCACATGTAACATCTGCCAAGGGGCCCATCTGCTTTGTAACACTAATCACATATACTTTTCCTTTATTATTTTATAACAATTATTTTCTAAAATATTGATATAGTTACAATTTAGTTAGCACAGAACATATCCATTTATCACAATTCCCAACACCTCACATAAAACCCAGCTGTTCTTCATTCCTAGTACAATATTTTAAACTCTCAGGTCAGTAACTGGTAAAGATACAGAATATTATTCTTAACATCAAAAATATTTTTACACACATTCTGTTTTGGACACAGAAGCTATGAGAATTAGAACCTAGACTAAAATGCTCTAGAGGCTCAGTATGCTGCACCAACTCCCACGTTATCACTGAGGTCCTCTCTCTTGCATCAATCTCACATCTCTCATTTTTATTTTCATGGCTTTGCATCTGCCATGTTCTTCTGTTAAAGTCCCTAAATTTCCCTCACTTGTCTACCCTTTAGTCTTATTTAAATCTAGCACTTGCTTCAGCAACATCTCTTAACTCTGAAGCCCCTTTCTGCTCACTCTCATGAATGAAGTATAATTAATTTTTATTTTCAAACTTCTCTTTAGAAGCTGATAATTTTGCCAAATCTATCAATAAATCACAATGTGAAAAAAAAATTATAAAGCATCTACTCTTTCAAAGTATTTATGTCCTAGCTGCCCACAACCTACACAATTACTGCATTTCCTTTGAGTTTCTTTTATTTTGCAAAGTTTCTTATGTTAATAGCCAGCACAAAACCTTTAATGCTACCCAGGAGAGCTCTTGTGGAACATGTACTAGGGATTTGAGTTCTATTCTTTCTTCATGCTCACTTCTTGTGCTCCTGAAGCTTTTAGCAGAAATTGCTAGAGAGCACAGCTATGCCAGTACTGTGCTGAACTGCCCAAATCAGGCTCAGGTAAGATAATCATGATTATAGATAGATGGACAAAACTTTCATGGGTTCCACTTATTTTTCTCTTCCCACAATGCCAGGCCCATGATATGCCTTTCACTCCTGCAATATTATATTATTTTATATATATTTATATATATTCAATATGCTAAAAACTGCATTTAGCATTTAGCATTAGTACTATTTTGAATCTGAAACAATCAAACATTTCATTTGCAAAAGGTCTTTTGCAGTCTCTTATGGATTGAAATGAAACAATCCTTCCTGCCAACACACATATAAGGCTAATCATAGACACAGACCAGTGGTTCTAAGCCATAACAATACTTGCACAAAACCCTTGCCTTGCTTCCAATTCTAATTTCTTAATCATTCAAATAAAACTGTAGAACTATTTAAGACAAATCGACTACCTCAGTAGAAAAAATCCTATAAAATAGCCACAGTTTTGGATAGAATTTGGATGACCTCTGATGCAGTATTTCCTGCAAGTGTCAGTATCATTTCTACTTTATTTTCTCTGATCTGTTGCCTATGCTAATGGCAAATTTTCTTGCTTTTCTCTTTGCTCCTTCAAAGGTAAAACAAGACAGGCTGATTAGAAGGCTGCATCATCCTTAAACCTCATAATGCTTCCCCCTGGACAGTACACTAATCAGTTTAACTATCATTGATTTAACTTTGCTGTTCCACAACAGAGACATTTACAGAACAGTGTAGCTTTTTTCTTGTGTCAAGGTACAAAGGGATGTAAAAAAAGTTTCATTATCATACCAAAACAAATCTATTCAAATGAGGAAAACTGCACATCATTCATTTCCAAGAGGTAAGTTCCACACTCAGTTAGCAGACATCTAACCAAACATCTAGCTCCATTTTTTTAGAAAAAAGTCAGCAAAAAAGCACATGAATGTCCTATTCTGCTGGTTTAGCAAAGTCTGCTGGTCTGCCTTCAACTGCTAGAGAAAGTGTGCTGAGTTCAGCCAAGGACCTCAGCTGAAGAACAGACTTGCTTTCAAAGTGCAAACTTGCTGGTTTGTGTCAGGGAGAGGGAGAAACAAATATGGAATGGAAGAGTAAGACCGAAGTCTAGAAGGGATCTGAAGAAAACACAAATGCTTTCAAGAACCTCCCTGACAAATGCTCCATCACAGCACTCGGTGAATGGAATTCTCTACTTAACTTTCACATGAAGCAAAAAAATATTGGAAGGGGAAAGAGGGGGTGATCAGAGACTTTAAAAAAAATGGTTACTACTCCCAAGTGAAAAAAAAAAATTCCATTTCTATCACCACTCCCCAAAGCAGTATCTTCAAGGATTTGTTATATAATTAAGCAGAGGCTATGGGACAGCCCCACCCTCTCAAAAAAAAAAAAACCAACCAAACATTTAGGACTGCTTCTGCATAACATTAGTTGCTATCTTGCTCCTCTTCCTAATTTTAAAGTCATTATAAAAGTTATGGTCAAATTTTCAACAGGGACTACTCATTTTGTCACTTACTGGTACAGTATTGAGAGACTGTGTAAATCTCACAACCATCTGCAAAACTCGGATATTATCCTGCAATTCCCAGGGGACAAACAAAAAACAAACATTTCCCCTTGCCAAATAAAAAAAAAAAAAGCCAAGTTCAAACAGTCCTACCTTTCAAGAACACAGCTTGTACTTCCAGCAACTCACAGCTCAGTTTCTGGTAAGGTCTATCATTTCTCAGAAATCCAGTTTCAAAATTCCTTAAAATCTGAACAGTTTAATGGCTTGCAAGACACAAGTTCTGTTCCTCAGAGATGATGACACCACATATGCCTTCAATAGCCAGTGAGTTGGAATCACAAACCTGACTGGCTCCTGCCATCTGCTCCCAAGAGATGTGGCCATTCCCACACACAAGCACAAATTCCAGCTAAGCCTTGAAAGGAGCAGAAGGCACAACAAAGGACCTCTAAGACAATGCCCCTGAAGCAAACAGTTCAAGAGTCAATGATACAGTCCCCCCCTAAAATGGGAAAGTGAAAAAGAGGCATTTTCAGAACAAAAGGAGACCACCATCCAAATATTAGGGCATGAGTTGGAATGCAAGCCACACTGATATAGCAACCTTACTATACTGTTCTTATGAAGAATGCAGCAACATACAAAGAGGCTGGATTATTTACAGTAAGTTCCTGGAGTTTAATAAAAAGTCCTTGAGTAAAGAGATGCATGAGATACTCCCTTACTAGCTAAAAATGAAGACATGCCATGTTTTGCTAACAGAGACTGTTCAATTGTGATCCTACACAGATGTGACTATTTGTTTGGTATTGCTTCCACACTAGCTAGTACTTGTCTCCTGAAAAAAACATCATGGGAAAATTCCCCCTCAATATTACTGTTGTTCCAGATAAGCAACTTTTATGAGATGGCTATTACTTGACTGCAAAAGAAAGAAGAGGCAGCCTACATAAGGAAAACAAACAAGAAACCTCTACAATATACCATTCTCCCAATTAGCATTTTGAGCCTCTTCCTTGGCAACAGGACTCCAGCTATTTAATGCCATGTTTTGTCAGTAATGTGATAAAGTCCATTTAGATCTCCTGTTGTAGTGTTATTCAAATCTTTGCTTCAAAGAGTGCTTCAAGTACCCTGTCCAAAGTACAGAAATTCCCATTCTAATGACTATTCCTTACTTTTATCTTTTGCTATTAAGATGCAAGTTTATATCAACAATTAAAAAGAGTATAGGGTAACATAACCACCTTCTGCACATGCATTTTCATACACTTTAACTGATTCTCCAGAGTGGCTACCCCATGTGATGTCTAAGTAGTTGAAGTTCTGTCTGCATATGAAGAGCAAAAAGGCCACACAGCAAGAAGCCAAGGATATGCACACACGTCCAAAAGGTGTTAACTTGATTACATGTTAATGCACTTACCTGATTTGATTTCTCTACTGTGCTACTGGGAACCTCTGTGGTATCCTTCACAAAAAAGTTATCTATGATGTGTCTCTCTGCACATTCCTGACCACAAATTGGACAGCGGATAACACCGACTGGGGGGAAAAAAGAAAATCTGATTATGCTTGCACAAACTAAGATATATTAAATAATTTCAAAGACAACTTGCAAGGATAAATATTTTTGAAAGGATGTTATACTACTTTCCTGTCAATAAGGTGTGAGTAAGAAAAAGAAATTCTCATTTATCATTGAAGTAACGTTTACTTTTTGACATATTCTGTCACCCAAGGTCAAACACTTTCTCATTTCAATGCCATAAGGAATTTGCCTTAATCTTATAAAGAAATAATTCTTTTACTATAAAGGGAACATATTCCCATTGACAATTTGTTGCTGTAGAATGGATTAAAGTAAACACTTATTAGTGTGGAATATTAATAAGGGACACTGAGTGGTATTACATACACACACACACAAACACGCCAGCAGTGTGACACGACTGACCTTGATCCATGTCACATGAGAACACAAATGCAGTACATTCAAATTTAATTAGGTGACTTGTAGAGAGGAAGAATTGACCTGTATTAATATCATGACTACATTCACATTAAACAAGGGAAAGTAATAAAAACTTAGGAATAAATAAGCAGGGCTCTCTCGCTCCTCTCCTCTGCAAGACGCAATGGGGTACAATTCTAAGATAGAAACATAGCTAGGCTCCAGGTTGAAGAAAGCTGAGAAGCAGTAACACAAAGGGTTAAACAATTAGTCTTTTCAACAGAATGGAAAGGACAAAGTAAAGTTCAAAACTTGGGGTTAAGCTGTGAGTAGACTAGGTAGAAATGGAAAAGACCTATATAAACATTTTTAAGCAGACACCTTTTCTAGCTGCAGAAAATAAGAATGTCCTATTAGCACTGAGGCTTGTTTTTAACATCCAAGAAAAATCTCTAAAATGCTAGGCACTGATATCTTGCTTGAAGAAGATTACTGTAGTCATTACAACCAAAAAAGGAAGCAATTGAAACTAAGTTAGGCTGAAATAATCACTTAGGACATGGAAGTCACATGCAAAAAGCCTACAGTAGAACAGTCATGCAAGTCTACACTGACATAGATTCTAGACCTTCAGCTCTCATTTGAGAGGAAACATAGATTTAGGGCCTTAAAAAAGATCTGTTTAACCTGTTTAACCCAATGAATTCAATACCAGTATATAACTCACCACTTACATATTTAACTAATGGGCTTAAAGTAGTTTCTGTTTCATTTTTTCAATACCAGTATATAACTCACCACTTGCATATTTAACTAAACCAGTGTGGGCTTAAAGCAGTTTCTGTTTCATTTCTGCAATAAAATGTAAAAGTACAGAAACTATTAAATATTTCACTTTCTGCAGAAGAACTTAATTCCTTACTCTAATTGCTTCATACAAGATTTAGGTAACTTTTTCATAAGATTCTTCCAACAGATGCTCAAGATTTAACTGATAACTCAGTATAAAGCAGTGCTGTAATAAAAGTCCACCCATTTTATTCTGGAAAATCAGCGAGCAGTTTTTCACTTGATATCAAGGCATTTCACTTCCATCTGAACAGCTATGATGTTAAGCCTGATTTTACTCTAAGTGCCATTTTACCAGTCTGCATTTCAATACACATTTGTGCAGTTTCCTTTGATATACAAATTCCATTTTTTGGCTACACCTTTTGTAACATTTTTTATATCATCATCTGCAAGGATAATTGAGAAATTCAGTTCTGGTAAGTCAAGTAGCTAGCAGAACTGCAAGTACTGAATTTCTCCTGTAATTAAGCAAATCAATTTACAGTCAAGAGTGAACACATCTCCTAATACTCAAGCTACACACTTTCCAAAAAAGGCTATTTTTTACATTTTTCAATAGCACCAATTACAAACCACCCTCTCCTTGTTCCCTCACTGCTCATTCTTGATCCTGACAAAGCACACTGCTCTGGGTTGATACCAAAATAAGCTAGGGAGGAAACTTTCTAACAAAATTTAAAGTACTAAAAAGCAGGCATTCTTTATTGCAGCACACTGGACACACAGAGGTTATCTCCTCTACTCTGATGTGTCAGGAAACTTTACAAAAATGTATTTATTCCATCATGATCATAAATATTCATTACAGTGTACTTCCTCACTAATGCATCACTTTTTCTAGAACTAATTTGCATGCATCTACCTCTTAGTAAGAGTAATCCTTTTGTGTTCCTACAGGGTCCTGTGAAGGGGTGTCTGGTGATTGTATTCCCTGAGAGTCCCCAGTGTTACAGGTGACCTTTCCTGGCATTTCTCTTAAGAATTCAACTTAAGAATGCCACAATTCACTGTTGCCTCTTGTTACGTAGCTACCACAAAACCCACTGTACTCCTCATTATCTGTTTATCCACTGGTTCCAGCCACATGGAACATCCTGTGTGCCTACTTACTCATTATTTAATCTACTTCTTTAAAACACATTGTTCCCTTACTTGGACAAGTCAGGCATTATGATGTTCTGTTCCTTTTATCAAGGTCAACACAGGTGTCTTGAGTTGGTCTTTGAATGATTTTGGGAGATGGGTATAGACATAGAATGAGACTGGCAAACCAATTCAGGCATGGATGTATTTCTCCTGCTCTCCCAAGCTTTACTTTCATCCCCTGCTCTACTTCACTGACCAAATGCACTACTGACTATAGTGAAGCAACATGAGAAGCAGCACAAGGATGGGAAGAGGACAACACCACCACTGAAGATTAAACCTGGAGCCACTGAACAAGATCAGCAGCATTAACCAGGGTTTGTAAGTCAGCTTGAGTTTAAAATATGGAAGACAAGGAAGGGGAGGCAAGAAATTAGGAAGCATATCAAGACAAACCAAATATTTCGCATGCCTTTTCACCAACAGAATATTGACAACCACCTGTTCAAGAAATCACTTGGAATTTCTAGTGTGACATGAGAAAAGGGGGGAAAAGGAAAAATTGCCTAAAACTCTCATGAATCTTCATGAATTTTCTTTTCTAGAATCCCTTATACTGTCTAGCCTTATGTCAGGGGTTTCTTCTGCCACTGTGTGAGGGTAAACTTGCTTTTGGTATAATCCTGAATTGATAACTGCTACACAAATCAGTTTTAACCCAGATTTAGTCAACCTCAGGATGGTGAATTTAACCAAAAAATCTCGAGTACCAAGGTTTCTATTAGTCAAAGTAACTCTACAAGATTCTTATTTCTCTTTAATGGAGCAAACACAAGGTGAAAACATATGACTTAAGTTGGGAGGAGTTTCATAATCATCATGATTGTAATTGTGAGGATGGTGAGTGAGCAGATCCCACATTTTTATCTGCTCCTTTGTTCCAGGTGTAAGGAGTTAACACAGTTGCCTGTCTCAAACATTGTCACAGCCACAGGTTGACTGTGCCATGAGATAAGGACAGAATAGTGACAGGATAGTGGTATCTCCGGGCCTGGCAGAGGTGAGACCTGGTTAGCTCATTCTGGGTAATGCATCCCAACAAAAATTCCTACTGTGGAAATGTGTGTAAAGAAGCAACTGCTCGTATGCAGATCACTGGTTCAAAGAAAGATCACCACAAGTTCTGGGACAGCTGGAATCTGTGACCACTACCAACCACTGAGGCCACCTGAAAATACCTGAAACTTGGACTGTAAGATAAGCCACCACAGCAGGAACCTGAGATAAGATAAAAGGGGTGCTGTTGTCTGAGTGTTATCTCAGCTCTAGGGGGAGATTAACAAAGCTGGGGGAGAAGAATGTGTCACACAACTGCAGAATTTATGGGCCACAAGGAAAGCCAGTTCAGCAACTGTGCTGAAACAGCTTGGCCTTGGTAAAACGTAATTCCGGCAGGGGAAGATCGGCCACCAACTCAAACAAAGAGGAAGAGTACAAGGACTGATTAGCATTAGAAGCAAGGGAATCAATTAACCAATAGAACAGTAGCACTGTGTAGCCAAGGAGCAGTAATTAGTTTCTTTGCTAATATGTATGAATAGTGAAAAGACCTGGAGAATACTACTAGCGAGAGAAGTCCAGGTTGAAGAAGGATCAAAAAGACACCACTGGATCTGTAGGTGGTGATTATCTTCTATCTGATCTTTCTGCTCTCTTTTCCATTTCTTTCTACCTTTCTCCCCGACATTCCATGTTAAATAAATCTGTATTATGGACTTCAGTGTATGATCTTGTTTGACCCCTAATTTGGGCAGAGGCACATCTCAATAGCTGGATCTTAGCATCAGGAGCATTTTTTTTTTCAGCTGTAAAAGGAGCTGGATCAAGCCCTTGTGGCTCTTAAGTAGGAGTAAAAGAGAAGACCTCCACCCTTCTGAGCAGCATTCTTAGAAAAACCAAGCAGTTGTGGAATGTCACACTCGGATTTTGCTTGAACTAGGCCAGGACACCACAATGCTAACAAAAGTAGCCATGCTGGCTCCCTTGCTCGTTCATTTCCATCCCATGACAACAAAGATTTGTGCCGCCATGCACTGGGCTGGGTTAGGGACTGCAATATTGATTCAATGGGGCTGTGCCAGGAGAGGAGAGTGTTTTCCCCCGCTGTCTACAGGCTCATAACACGTGCACCTCTTTCAAGGAATGCTAGACTGCATTTTAGGTAGGAAAAATCATGGCCCATTCTTAGTCTTCTTCACAAGTTACATGCTGCATCCACAAGGGCATCTCATGCCATTCAGTGGAATGGATTTATAGGTTATACAGTATTATTTCCAATTCTAAACTCAATTTCCTGGGAGTACATTCAAGACCACTGAAGCATCCTGAGCCAATAGGAGGAGACTGCTCTGCTTTGCCCCAGTTTTGACTCATTTGTGTCTTCACTGTTGCAACCACGTTTCAGAGCCAATTTAATAAAGCCACTGGATGATCATTTGTAGATCCAAAAGGGTATTTTTGTTAGTAGATGCAAAGTGCTTTACTAAAAAAGGAGGATTTAATAGTTCCCTTTCTTCAGATTAAATCAGTCAAAAAACCCACTAGTTTTCTGAAAGAGAGCTCTCTTTATTAAATAGAGTGCTCAGAAGCAACTGGCAATTTTACCTGCAACGACATAGTCATTACAGAATAAATAATTAGGGTTTTGTACAGCAACCTTTCCCAGTTTTATAGATGTTTTGCTTGAAATTCTAACCATACAGATTTCAGAACAAAAAATATTAACAGCAAGTTACACATCCAGTTAAAATGTTTAAAACATGGGCATGCTAATTAAAACTAATAAAAGGTATGTCAGAGATTGAAGGCAGCACCAGCTATAAGATTTTTAACATAACTACACAGAAAATTAGGGTGTTTTTACTGTGAGCTACAGATTCTTTTCTCCTCTTCCTCTTTCTATAGATACCATTAATACTTGCAAGCCTTTTCATTAAAATGCATGGGTTTGAGGGTAAGCAGGTTATATTTACACAGGTCATGTTTCCCAGTTAAGAACAAACACTTAGAAAACTTAATTTGAGAGGCAGTATCTTGTGAAATAATGTCTGAATCAATTTTTAAAATAATTACTGCTTTCCTCTTGCTTCTCATTAAGCCACTACTGGTGCTGCAAAATTGGCAACTTCTTCAAACCAGTTTGTTCCAGAAAAAGCTGCTCCCATCTAGTTGTGACAGCCTGCTGCTGCTAGTAGAGGGGAGATAGGTTAAACCAATAAGCAGGCACATCTCAAGGGAAAATTGGCATCTAATGCCAAGATATAAACATTCCAACCCACCACCAATCTAGCAAAAAGTTTATTAAAATTAATTAATTGTTAATTTAAATTATTTTAAATCATTTAAAATGCAAATAAATGAAAACCAGACAAAGACTATTAGCTGTAATCCCCCCTCTGGAAGAGTGTTACAGGCCAGTTTTTATGCTGCAGTACATTGACTTTCTTGGAAAGCACTGCAGAGCTGAATTAAAATATTTCAGCTGCTCTGTGAAATGGTTCATTGTTTTTGCTATACATGCCCAATCTTCAAACATTTTGGATAGCATGTATTAGACTTCCAAAATTGCAAATTTTGCAAGGATTGACTCTCCAGCCACATCTGAATACCTTGAGAAATTCTGGTGGCAGAGTTTACATTCACATCCAAAGCTGTCCAATGCATTTTCTTCAACAACACAATTATAAGAAGTGCCACAGTGCTAACAAAAGGAAACATTGCTATTGTGGGATGGACAATGTTTAAATACAAGATGATGAACAAAAAGTCTCACTGTCTTGCAATGAACGTGCTTAAACGATTACGCAGAATCTGCCAACAAACCAATTGTCACTGCTGACTGCGATGAGCATTTCTTTCATCAAAATTAAAATACATTCTTTCCAGTCCTGAAATTGTCAAGTATTTCCAAATGATATGTAATGAATTCAGACATATAACATGCAAGGATGTATAAGATTCTGTGATATTCTTGCATCGTTTTCTCGGATCAGCCAAGTATTTCATTTAGAAAGTGGGCTTAATGCTGTTTAGATTTATACATTCCACTGAAATACCATTTTGCAGATACTCTTGGATCTTGCCAACAGTGCTCAAGTCCATTGTATCCATGTGTTTTTGGAACAAGGAAATTAGTACCTTTCTCCATAAATAGCAGCATTTAAACATGTTATAATTAATAATAATTAAAAAAAAGATGAGTGGGATAAAAAAAATTTGTTGTCAGAATCTCTGGTATGAAGATGGACCCTGCCTTAGAGCACAATACAGCTAATAATCATTTCTTTGGAGCACTACATTTCATACTCTGGTCTTCATCTTTTTGAGTTCTCACCTACCACCAGCTGTTAGTTCAGCAGTGGCAATGCAATGCCTCTATTCCCAGAAATCCTAGCTACAAAAATAGCAGGTTAGCAGAGTGTAATTTGGACAGTTAGAGCCAGTACAACCCAAAGAACCAAGCCCTTCTCAGGCACTGGAAGAGTTAGTTCTTTTTAATTCTTTGTTGAAAGGATGAAAACTACACTCCAACATGCGACACTCTTGAGTGTTTCACCCACTTCTCCTGTTTAGCCCCAGCTACCTTAATATTCCCATCAACACTGAGCAGATGTAAAGGTTAAAAAAGCCTCAAAAAACAACTTCTAAGAATCTGGATCATATTAAGGGAACCAAATTAGAAGCACTAGTGGGAACAACAGTAGGTAACAGGCTTTAGTCAGAGTATTTCACTATAAATGTCATCCAAACGGGAGTGATAATGCAAGTCAAGGCCTTTGACTAGCTAATGCTACTCCCTCTCTTCTTCAAGTGCTCAGATGCATCCTTGCAACCTGTTCTTCACCAGTCTGCTTCCATTCTTAATATGTTCACCACTCAGTAACTGGGAACTACCTAAGAGATTTGGCAAACTACCCTCCTGGCCCTCATTTTCCCAGCCACTAGCCTCAGGGGAGCAATTCAGGCGCCTAAACAGACATACCTAATTTGAAGGTAATATCCTGCCTGGCTTCCAGCTACTATTCCAGAAGGAAATAGGGCTCCTGTGGATTGTGCAGTACATTTACCAGCCCTTTTTAAAATATTACAGGCATCCCAAAAATTCAGGAATGGCAGAAGATATTTTAGTTCAGACAGATGAATTTCAACTTACCTGCCTATT